>NC_057430.1:14668804-14969130 GCF_019457755.1 Venturia canescens
GTGGGTGGATTATGTCGAAATCTCTTGTCGTGTGCAATAGGTAGCATGATTTTTGGGGTATCGTTGTTGAATTATTGTTTGATGATTGTTTCGTCTGTTGTTGGTCTACGTGATGGACGTGACTATTGTATTGCTCGTGTCTCATCGTAGCAAATGTATCCTCGATTATGCTTGAATTATTGAGTGATATCTCAGTCCAATTTGGCGTATTCATTGATTTGTGTTCAATTTGTGCCAATGTCAGATAACTTTTGTATAATGTCGTATCTTTGCGAGAGTCTTGTCTCGATTTACCCGCTGCAACCTCCGTTTTTTGTATCAATGAATTCAAATACTTTCTTCTACTCAGCCAATCAGATTGGACTTCAACAGCACAACTGGTTTTTTCAATCTTACTCGAATCAACGACAAACTCTATAAACTCCGGGGGTTGCAGCAAGTTATTTGCGCTCCAATGTCCCTCGCCCCAAGGACTCGTGTACTTACGCCTCGGTGAATTTTTCAATACACCGCGGTAGTCATCCTTCCGTGGCTTCACGGTCAGTGTCGTTTCACAGCGAGCCTCGCCTACCGAACTTCGCGCGATCACCTCGACCTTGCCGTTGTCGTACTGGCGGGTCTTCGGGATGTCGAGATGGTACATTCCGTCGTAGGTCAATTTGTAGCGAGCACCCTGATCACGAGAAATTAATCATATTAACCACGAATCGTGCTTTTTAGGAGTGAAAGAAAAAACTCGTGAACGGTTATCAACACGTACGTTGACAGCGGTGTGTCCATTGATGATCCACATGACTCGGGGTCTTGGGTATCCGGTGACGCGACAACAGAATCTCGAGCAATCGCCCTCCTCGATCTCGCAAGGCTCTGGCTTACTCACGAAGACAGGAGCCGAGCGCACCTTTTCTTCCTCGACTTCTTCCTCAGGAACCCTGTAAACAACGAAAAGGAATCATGAACTCGAGACGATTGTTGATACGCATTTACAGCGGAAAGAGACGAGGAACGTCGTGTCTCTACTCACACTTGCCAGGCAGCTTCCATCTCACGGATCTTCTCGATACTCTTCATGCCCTTGGGCAGTTGAGATTCGTAAATGATGCCAGGCTTGCCGGAAGTTTTGATGACGGCGCGGGTCTCGTCCATGCCGTAGAGATTAGTAGCTCGGCAAAGATATTCGCCACTGTCCTCGGGATAAACCCATCCGAAGTTCATCGCCACGTAACCAAAATCGTAAATCGGAGAAAATCGATTTTTGTGGGGCAACGGTTTTCCGTTGAAGAACCATTCGACCTTCATGTTAGGATCGCCCACCGGGGCGAGCTGACACTCGAATTTGGTGCTGTTCATTTCAACCAATTCCATTTGATTTTGGATCTGCGTGACGAACCTGGGTGGCTGCCTCTTTTCAGCGTCGTAAAGATCGTCCTCCGTCAAATGTACTTCAGAAGTGTATTTCTTTATGGTAGCTTCCATCTGCATGAGAGCCTCGGATTTCTTCATGCCCTTCGGTACTTGATTCTGGAGGATAATGCTGGGCAACGTTTTGCAAGAAACGGATGCTTTCGTTGTATCCTCGCCGTAGTTGTTGACCGCACGACAGACATACTCGCCCGAGTCCTCGGGATAAACGTAGAGAATGTCCATCGACACGAAGCCCATGTCGTACATCGAACGATAGCGATGTCCGGCTGGTATCAATTTTCCATTCCTGTACCACTCGATTCGCAAGTTCGGATCTTCCTTTGGTTCGACCCGGCACTCGAATCGCACTGGCTCCGATTCTTCGACGGTTGATGATGTTATTTGCGTGACGAAACGCGGAGGCACCTGAGGCACAACTTCCTGTGGCGCTGGTTCCGAAATCGGGCCACGTTCGAGTTCCTTCAATTTTTCGCCGCTCATTCCCGAGGGCAGTTGCGAGTCGAAATCGACGGTTTTCTTCGATGTACAAGTTATCGTTGCCTTGGTGGTAACCGATCCCCATTTGTTGGTTGCACGACAAACGTACTCACCGCTGTCCCGGGCGTAAGTGTACGAGAGGTCAAGCGATATGAAACCAAAATCGTTGATCTGATGGACGCGAGAGCCTGTGGCAAAAGGTCTTCCGTTGTGGAACCAGTCGATTCGCATTGTTGGATCGGCGCTGGGTTCAACCCGACAGTCGAAGTGACTCGGTCCAGCTTCTTCGACTTCGATGTCCTTCAGCTCTACCGTGAATCTGGGGGGATTTGGCTTCTCTTCGTCGGTAAGAATTTCCTCCCGCTTGTGAAGAGCTTCCTCCAACTTTTGTATACTCTCCGTGCCAGTTTTGAAGTTTGTTGGTAATTGCGGCTCCAGGATGATTCCTTGGCGTCCTCGTACTTGAAGCTTGCACGATACGGTGGCTTCTCCGTGACGGTTGTTAGCTTTGCACTCGTAGAGCCCCGAGTCTCGTTGGTAACAATTGGCAACTTCGAGAATCACGAAACCAAAATCGTGGATGGTCTTGATACGCGAGCCTGCTGATAGAGGCTTACCGTTGTGGAACCACTCGACCCGCATGCTTGAGTCATTTATCGGCAAAAGACGGCACTCGAAGTGGGCCAACGAATTTTCCGTCAACGTAAGGTCAGACGGAGTTGTAACGAATTCTGGTGGCCTTCCGGTGTCGTCGTCGGGTATGATTTGTCCAGGCTCGCCACCGAGACCCTCAAGTTCGGCGATTTTATCGATCGTACCTTCCATGCCTTTGGGTAATTGCGATTCCAGGATGATGTTGCGTTTTCCTGTGCACTTCATCGTGCATGTGGTCACGGCCTCGCCATAGTCGTTGATAGCACGGCAACTGTATTCTCCGGAATCTTCCGGGTATATCGGGGATATTTCCAGGATCACGAAACCAAAGTCACAGAAAGTGCGGAAACGGGAGCCAGTTCGGAGAGGTTTGCCATTCCAGAACCATTCGACTTTGAGCTTAGGATCGTCGGTCGGTGTGAGGCGAGCCTCGAAGTGGGAGCTTTCACCCTCGCGGAGGCCATCGATGTTGCTCAGCGGAACTGTAAACACCGGCGCTTTTCCTCGTTCTTCGACGACTTTCTCGTCCTTCGTTCTTATCATCGCATCCTCCAACGTTTGTATCTTTTCCAATCCACCTTCCATGCCCTTCGGCAATTGAGATTCGAGGATGAGATTCGCTTTGGAAAGACACTTGAGAGTCGCTTTTGTCGAGTCCTCACCGTACTTGTTCACAGCTCGGCATTCGTACACGCCAGAATTTTCCTCGTAGCAGTAGAGAATATCGAGGATGACAATGCCGAAATCGTGGAAAGTTCTATAGCGATGTCCATGCGGCAATTTCTTTCCGTTGTAATACCACTCAACCACGAGATCAGGGTCGGTAACAGGTGTGAGTCGGGCTTCGAAATGAGCCGATTGGCCTTCGACCAATCTTGCAATGTCCTTGATTTGCGTGATGAATTTGGGTGGTCCACCGACCGGTGAGGTGGGGGTGGTTGGTTTTTCACCTCCGAGACTTTCGAGCTCGCGGATTCTCGCCAGTGAATCCGGCTGCAAGGAATCCAAATAAACTCCGCTCTTGCCGAAACATTTAATAGTCGCTCGTGTGAAATCTTCTCCGTACTTGTTGCTTGCTTTGCAAACGTATTCACCGGTATCGTGAGACATTACTCCTGCTATGTCCATCACGACGAATCCGAAATCCGAAACCATCTTAAAGCGCGATGAGTGACGAAGCGGTTGACCATTGTGGAACCACTCGACCTTCATATGCGGATCGCCGACCGGTATCAATGTGCACTCGAAGTGCACAGATTGTCCGTCTTTCAAGCCCTCCAAGCTCTGTATGTGGGTCGTAAATTTGGGCTTCTGTCCTTTGGACTTGTCGATGCATTCAAGAACGACGCTTATCTCAGCCTGGCCCCATTTGTTCGTTGCACGGCAGGAATAAGTGCCAGAATCTTCGATCTTGGTACCCAACACTTCGAGGACAACCATACCGAAGGCGTAAACAGTTCTCGTGCGATGACTCGCTTCCAATGCTTTACCGTTGTAGAACCATTCGACCACCATCGTTTGATCGCCTGTCGGCGTCAACGAAGCTTCGAAATGAGCGATTTCACCTTCCGAGAGGTTGGTCAGATTTTCAAACTGCGATGTAAACACCGGTGGATGTCCCTCGTCGCTATCAGGAGCTTTACCGTCTGGACGTTTCAACGACTCCTCCAGATCTTGAATGGCTTCAAGACCCTCCTTACCTTTAGGATGTTGGGAACGTTCGATGATGTTTTCTTTGGTTGTACAGTAGATCGTTGTCGAAGTGAAAGCCTCGCCGGCTTTGTTGTATGCCTTGCAGGTGTAGATGCCAGAATCGCGATCATAAACGTCTGTCAGATCCAATGTGACGAAACCAAAGTCACTAGTCATTTTGAATCGGGAGCCATGTTCCAGAGCTTTGCCATTGAAGTACCACTCGATCTTGAGGTTGGGATCATTCTTCGGCTCGACCTGTCCTTCGAGATGGAGCGGTTCAGCTTCGCCGAGTTTGAATTCTGGTTTTAGCGGAACCGTCCAAATTGGCTTGGGGAATTCGTGCTCCGGAGAGTCATCGGGTCTGCGTGATTTCGAGAGGAAAGCATCCTCTGCCTCCTTGACCTTTTCCAGACCGGCTTCGCCTTGAGGATGTTGAGTTTGCAAATAGATGCTCTGTTTGCTGGTACACTTGAGAGTTCCCGTTGTTTGAGCACTGCCTTTAGAGTTGGTGGCTTTGACGGTAATCATTCCTGAATCTTCCTCGTAGGCGTGGTTGATGTCCAGGGCGACATAACCGAAATCGTAGGTTGATTTGTAGCGCGCTCCCGTCGGCAAAGGTTTTCCGTTCATGAACCATTCGATCTTCATCGTCGGATCTTTGGAAGGTTCGACATTGCACTCAAAGTGCACGTTGTCACCCTCGGTGCACTCGACGTTGTTGAGATGAGTGATGAAAACGGGTTCTTCGTAAGTTGGCTCGGGTCGCTCAGTGGCTCCGGGTTGGGGTTGTTCCAAAGCGTCGATCTTAGGTAACGCGTCAGGATGAAGAGTCTCACCAAGGAGCCAATGACGATCGTCGATTTTAAGGCTGCTGGTTGAGACCGCTTCGCCCAGAAGATTCGTAGCCTTGCACGTATAAATAGCGGAATCATCGGGTCTAAGGCCATTGATGGAGAGCGTTACGAGACCGAAATCAAAAGTGCTGCGCAATCGCGTTCCCGTTTGCAGAGAAACTCCGTTCTTGAACCACTCGGTCCGCAAGTTGGGATCAGCTCTCGGCTCGACCTGGGCTTCCAGATAAACATGTTGTCCTTCCTGAAGTTTGTCGTAGCTCTTCAGATGTGTGGTGAAGACGGGCGCCTGTTGAGGCGTCGTGTCTACAAACATTTCCGGCACTTTGTTCATTTCCGCTTCCTTCAACTGGATCTTCTGCCAGGCGTCCGGTTGGATGGCGTCTTTTTCGATGGCTGATCGAGCCTTGACCTTCAACGATATCGAGGACACTGCCTCACCCGCCCTGTTGATCGCTTTGCACGAATAGACTCCAGAATCCTCGGCGATAACTTTCACTATGTCCAGTGTAACGAAGCCGAAATCGTGGCTTACGTGGAAGCGCGAGCCCATCTTTAGCTCCACGCCATTGACGTACCACTCGAAGCGCAAGCTGGCGTCGCCTACGGGCACCACTCGGCACTCGTAACGAGCAACCTGACCCTCCCACAGTTCCGTTGGTCCGGTCAGCAACTGAGTGAATATCGGCTTGTCGAAAACTTTTTCAGGCTCGTCTGGGCGGCTCGGTCCTTTGTCCGCTTCCAGCTGCGCAATTCTCTTCTGCGCTTCGGGATGTTGAGTCTCCAATTGGATGCTGGCTTTCGTGCGTACTCTCATCGAAGCTGTCGTAACCGCTTCGCCGAGAGGATTCGAGGCCCGACACATGTAAACTCCTTCATCCTCATCCCGGATGTGCGTTATGTCGAGCGAGACGAAACCAAAATCGTGAACCTTCGTTATCCGCGAACTGTCCTCCAGCGGCTTCTCATTCCTGAACCACTCGACCTTGAGCGTTGGATCTCCGACCGGGATAAGACGGCACTCGAAGTGGGCCGTCGTTCCTTCCGGTATCGCGTCAATGTTTTGCAACGGCTGAGTGAATACCGGACGTTGACGCGTCACTGGCTCCGGCACTTCCGGACGTTTCCACGGTTGCTGGGACTCCAACTCTCGTATCTTATCCATTCCCTCCGGACGCTGGGAATCCAAAATTATATTCTCTCGAGGTATCACCCTCAGTTCGATCTTCGACGTGCACTGCCCGAGAGCGTTTATCGCGCGCACGGAATACTCTCCCGCGTCCTCCGGCACTGCGTGACCGATGTCCAATGCCACGTAGCCGAAGTCAAACGTCACGTGGAAACGCGATGCCGATGGTAATGGCTTTCCGTTGTGGTAGAATTCGATTCGGAGATTCGCGTCGTGCAATGGCTCCACTTGGCATTCGAAATGAGCTGTTTGCCCCTCATAGATTTCCGTTGTGCCCTGTAAAACAATCAAGTTTATGAAGACTTTCCTTTAGAGCCGCAGATGACATCGAAATTCTTCGAAATTTTATCATTTATGTTTTTTTTTCTCTACTGACCCTCAGTTCTGTCACGAAACGAGGAGGCGTCGCTGGTGGCTCCTCCACCTCGAGACGTGCCGGATGCCCTTGCGCCTCGAGTTCACGGATCTTCTCCAGGCCATCGGGATGCTGAGTTTCAAGAAGGATGCTGCGGCGAGCTGAAATGTTCAGACATTTGGTCGTGAATAGCCTTGAAAGAACGGGTCCAAAATAGAAGAATGAGGAATACTCACAGCCAACTCTGATGGTGCAAGTATTGACAGCTTCGCCAGCGAGATTCGTAGCCTTGCACATGTACGTGCCCGAGTCTTCGGAATAAGCGTACAAAATATCGAGTGCGACGTAACCAAAGTCGTGAGTCGTACGGAAACGATGACCAGTTTTGATAGCAACACCATTTACAAACCTGCGAATATCGATGGTTTATTTATCAATTTTTTTCATGATGATGCTTGCAAAAATTCAAATTATTTTTCCAAAGCTAGACGTGAAAAAAAAGACAAAATAACGAGCACCCACCACTCGATTTTCAAGTTCGGATCGTTTATCGGTTCTACACGGCATTCAAGGTGGGCATGTTCGGCCTCTTTCAGATGATCCAAGTTGTTAAGAGGAGTAAGAAACACGGGTTTCTGATGGACAATTTCCTTCTCAACTTCCTGTTTGATTTCGACGGTTTCCAGTTGACGGATCTTCTCGAGACGTTGAGCATCCAGGGTGTCGAGGTACAAACCTTGTTTAGCTGTTGTTCAAGCGAGAGGAAACGAAATTGTAAGCTCAGTTGGAGTTGGGTAAGCGAAAATAATTTTTGACAGTAGCAGGATTTTGATTGATTACAACTTATCCAAATGAGGAGTCAAAGGTGAAGATAAATGATCAAGAATAACATCGAAAATGAAACTTACAATCGACCGAAATGACACAAGTGGTGACAGCTTCGCCAACTGCATTTCTCGCCTTGCACATATAAGTTCCCGAATCTTCAGGATAAGCGTAAAGAATGTCAAGAGCTACGTAGCCGAAATCGTAGGTCGTCTTGAACTTGTGACCCTGTGGTATAGGTCGTCCGTCTCTGTACCATTCGACCACCATCGTCGGGTCATTGACCGGTGTCAGAGTCGCCTCGAGATGAGCACTTTTACCCTCAGGCAAGTGTTCGATGTTTTTCAGTGGCCTTCCGAACTTTGGTTTTTCAGCGACAATAATGTCCTCTTGGTCGGTACGCTTGTAGCGAGAGTCGTCCTCCAGGTATTGGATCTTTTTCAACGCACCTTCGTGCTGAGTTTCTCGAATAATAGACGCTTTAGCTGTGAAAAAAACATAGTGAAAATGTTAAAATTGATATTAATTTTTCCAACCGAAGTTTTTCATCGCTCCGATCATCTTCTGCTTGAATTTTTGGGATTCCCCACTCTGATCAGGGTCAATTGAAGTATTTTACTCACATTTAACATTGAGCTGAATGGAACTCTGAGCCGAACCAATTTTATTGGTGGCCTGGCAAGTGTAAGTGCCAGAATCCTCGGCATAAACGCTCAAAACATCGAGCGAAGCGAAACCAAAGTCACAAGTGGTTCTGTAACGATGACCAGTCGACAGTGGTTTACCATTGTGGAACCATTCGACTTTCATGTTCGGATCGGGGTAAGGCTCGATGCGACACTCATAATGTGCGCTTTGTCCCTCAACCAAACTCGTCGGCCCGTTAAGCTTAACCGTAAATGAAGGCTTTTCCTTCACTATAAAGTCCTCCTCCTCACGCCGCTGATACTTGCTCGTATCCTCGAGTGCTTGCAACTTTGCCAACGAGCTCTCGTGCTGCGACTCGAATTGAAGAGCCGCCTTCGCTGCTCCCCATATACAACATAATTTCCATCATCAAACACAACTCCAATACAATTCAACATAAATTTGCATCGTACTTCTGTCCCCTAGCATCAAAAATTTCACATTTCCTGTAGAACATCATTCTTCATAATCCATCGTTCGAACGATTTATTCGAAAACAGAAAAAGATTCAAAATAAGCGCCACAAACTTACTTTTGTATTCAGAGTCATCATCAAAGTCTACGACTCTTTCAGAACACAAAATTATTGACGAGTGAACGAGCAATCTTCATTTTCGTGGAAACTCGTTCAATTATGCTTGAGATTGATTCGTAAAATTTAACTTCAATTTCTTTCAAACAACACTTAAACTGAAGCAAACATAAAAAACTTATTC
This sequence comes from Venturia canescens, assembly GCF_019457755.1. Taxonomy (NCBI): domain Eukaryota; kingdom Metazoa; phylum Arthropoda; class Insecta; order Hymenoptera; family Ichneumonidae; genus Venturia; species Venturia canescens. The sequence continues at coordinate 14,677,679 of NC_057430.1, forward strand.
AACGGCTCAAAAAATTTGATCGATGCAGCTGTATGCTTTTGTTGCAAAGACGTGTAAAGGCAACTTGGAATTCTGTACAAGATATCGGTAGAAAATATTTTCTTACGATACTTACACTGTACGAAGAGAGTAGCTGAAGTGACAGCTTCGCCAAGGTCGTTGACAGCTCGGCACGTATAAGTACCCGAATCTTCGGGGTTTACGTACTTCATGTTGAGGGCTACGTAGCCAAAGTCGTGCATCGTGGTGACTCGATTGGCTGTGAAAATAAAAAAACAAACAGATGAAGCGATCCAACTTATGAGTTCAATCTTTCTAATCATTTTCGAAAGATGAAGCGTCACACTCACAGGCTTCGATTGGTACCCCGTTGCGTAGCCACTCGACCTTGAGCTTGGAATCACCAACCGGGATGACTCGAGCTTCAAAATGAGCCGCTTGGTTTTCGGCTACGCGAAGATCTTTGATCGGCATCGTAAAGACCGGAGCTTGACTGACGGTCTCCTCTTGGACAGCTTTGCGTTGGTATCTCGATGAATCTTCCAAATGTCGCAAACGTTGCAAAACTTCCTCGCGTTGAGATTCCATGTAAATTGATTTTTTCGCTGCGTACGAAAAAGTTGTGAACGTTAATCAATCAAGAGAGGGAATTGCAGTTTGCTAAATCCTTATCTAATTTATTCGATCAGGATCTCTGCCGTTAGCAATTAGATAAACAGAATGGAAGGTTTCGTCGAATCATTCATTGCGGAAGAAGGATAAAAATCTTACAGTGAACAGTCGCCGTAGCCGAAGTGATGGCTTCGCCGATGGCGTTTCTAGCGCGGCAGGTGTAAGTGCCAGAATCCTCGGGATAGGCGTACATGATGTCGAGTGCGACAAAACCGAAGCTATTGGTTTCAACGAAACGGGAACCAGCTTTGACCGGGGTGTTGTTGTGGAACCACTCGACCTTCATTGTCGCATCGGACACCGGTATGAGACGGCACTCGAAATGGGCTCTCTGACCTTCTTTGATCTCGACGCTTTTCAGCGAAGTTGTAAAAATGGGAGCTTGGGTCGTTGTTTCCTCGGTCATTTCGCGCCTCTGATATTTTGATCTGTCCTCGAGATAATGGATCTGCTCGAGGCCCATTTCGTTCTGCGTGTCCGTTAATATCTGCGCGGTTGAACGGCAGCCCAAGGTGCAACTAACCTCGTCGCTTCCGACGAGGTTCACCGCCCTACATGTGTATGTCCCGGAATCTTCGGCTATGAGGTCGATTACGTCAAGGGCGACGTAGCCAAAATCGTGAATTGGACGGAAGCGGTGTCCTGCAGTGAATCGGTGCAATTTTGAGTAATCGACTCCCAGAAATTTTATGAAGTCGAAAAACTCATTGGACTTTAAAGTGGCTACTTACCTATGGTTACCGGACGACCGTTCTTGAACCACTCGACTTTGAGGTTGGAGTCAGTAACCGGTTCGAGTTTGCACTCAAAGTGTGCGTGCTGTCCTTCCCTGAGGTTCTCTTGATTTTTAGGTATCGTGATGAACTTTGGCTTGACGTTGACGACTTCATCGACGAGTTCGTTTCTCTTGTACCTGGAGGCGTCCTCAAGGAACTGTATTCGTTCGAGGCCTTCAGGATGTTGGCTCTCAAGCAGGAGGTCTTTTTTCGCGTGGACGCGAACGGAACACGAAGTGACGGCTTCGCCGAGTTGATTTCTAGCCTGGCAGGTGTAGACGCCGGAATCCTCTGGGTAAACACCCAGAATGTCGAGAGCAACGTAGTCGAATTCGTAGGACGGACGGAAGCGATGTCCGGTTGTGACGGGACGTCCGTTGACAAACCAGTCGACGCGCATGCTCGAGTCGCCGACCGGCTGGAGACGGCACTCCAGATGGACGTTGGTCAATTCGACGGTTTCGATGTTGTGCAGCGGCCGGGTGAACTGCGGCGCTTGGACGACGGTCACTTCCTCTTGTTGAGTTCTACGATACTTGGAAGAATCTTCGAGCATTTGAATCTGTTCAAGGGATTGCTCGTTTTGCGTGTCCGTAACGACGTCCGATCTTCCGATTATTCGGACGCAGGCTGACGTGTGAGCACTGCCGAGATGGTTGGTAGCCCGGACCGTGTACTCTCCCGAATCAAGCGCCGTCGCGTGCACGATGTCCAACGCGACGAAACCGAAGTCGTAGTAAGTACGGAACCTCGAACCAACCGTCACCGGACGGCCGTTCTGGAACCACTCGACTCTCATCGTTGGATCGCCCATCGGTTCCAAGCGGCACTCCAAATGGATATTTTTCCCCTCGCTCATCGGTTTCGGATCGCTCAGTGGCTGCACAAATATCGGCTTCGATTTCGATATCTCCTCGATGTGATAGTGCGGCTCGACGAATTTCGATTCCTCCAGACGCTGCGTTTTTTCATAGAGACCGCGGTGCATGCTGCTCGTGTCGATGCTCGAGCGTGCTGTAAGTTTACGAATTTAGGGTTACGACAACGATATTTTTTCGTCAATTACAGAAATACTTCGGGTGCGAATCAGCATGGAAATTTTGTCGTTACATCGAGTGTGAAGTGACAAGTTAAGCTAAAGTTGCCGAAAAGGAAAACTTACTCTCAACGATCATGGTCGCATCAAGACGCGCCTCGCCGAGCGCGTTTCTCGCAATTACGGTGTATGTGCCAGCGTCCTCGGGGCGAACTTGAAGGATGTCGATTGCGATGTAACCAAAGTCGTGATAGGTCTGTATTCTGTTAGCAGCGGTGATGGGTTTTCCGTTATGATACCACTCGATCTTCATGGTTAAATCGCTCTGAGGTTCGACGCGTGCTTCGAAGTGGGCGCGTTGTCCTTCAACGATTTTGTTGGTGCCCTTGAGAGGACCGAGGAAACGCGGTGCTTGAGTGACTTGGGTCTCCTCCTGCACCTGGCGGGAGTAACGACTCGAGTCCTCGAGGTTTTGAATCTTCTGCAAGCCCGTTGGATGTTGACTGTCGTAAATAATGTCGTTTTTGGTGATTACACTCAATTGTGCGGTCGTTTGTGCCTCGCCGACGCGGTTGTACGCGCGGCAGGTGTAAATACCAACATCGTGGATCGTTACGTATTTCAGGGTCAAAGCGACGTAGCCAAAGTTGAAGAAAGTCGTGATTCTTGAACCTGAGATTTAAAAAAAAATCCAAATTGAAATTAGCTCGTCATTGCGCTGTTGTTATTCGAGCAAAACGCCTAGGATAATTTACTCACTTGCTTCCACAGGGCGTCCGTCTTTAAGCCATTCTACTCGCAATTCAGAATCGCCAACAGGCTCAAGACGAGCCTCGAAGTGGGCGAAACCGCCCTCGCGAATATTGATCTGATTCTTAATCGGTGACTTGAATTCCGGTGGGCTCGTCGGTTCGGGTTGTTCCCTCACGTACTTTTGATGCATAGCTTGTTGATAGGCTTCCAATTCCTCGGCAGCTTCGATGTACTTTTGTTGCTCGGGGATTCCCAAATCGGTGGTGACGCTAGTGCGTGCTAAAAAGACGGCAGAGCTCTTTGAGCAGCTTTTCGGCGAGGAAGCGAAAGAAGAAGTTCGACTTATTGGACTCTTTCTCTTACCAAAGACTCGGAGTGAAGCGGTGCTGATCGCTTCTCCCAAACGGTTCACAGCTCTGACGGTATAAGAACCGGCATCTTCACCTCGTAGGTGCATTATGTTAAGTGAGACGTAGCCGAAGTTGAAGATTGTCGTTATTCTCGAGCTAGCTGTGATTGGTCTTCCATCCTTGTACCACTCCACTTTCATCGTTGGGTCGCTAACAGGCGTAAGTTGCGCTTCGAAATGAGCGTTCCTGCCCTCTTGAAGCTCGCCAAGTTCCTGGAGCGGACGGATGAAGACCGGACGTTGGGACGCCAGATCTTCGGCGCTTTCTTGTCTTTGGTATTTCGAGTAATCCTCGAGCTGCTGTATGTAACGAAGACTGTCGGGATGTTGGCTCGTTTGCTCGATCGTTGCGCGTGCTTCGATAGACAAACTCAAAGTTAGTTCAGAGCACAATGCATTTTGGAAGAATGTTTTTGTTCGACTGAATAATTACGGGTTACGCTGAGGGTGGCGCGCGACTCGGCGACTCCGGTTGAACTCACTACGCGGCAGAGATACTCGCCGCTGTCGTGGAGAACCACGCTCAGTAAATCCAACGATATGAAGCCGAATCGGAAGAGGCAATTGGCTCGAGAACCTTGAAAAATGGAAATGGCATCGTTAGGAATCCGTTACGAAGCTTCTTACAGCTCTTACTCTCGCTCCAGCGACGAGATGAAATACTCACTCGCTTCCAATTGTCTACCATTGATGTACCATTCCACCCTCATAGTGGGGTCGCCCACCGGTTCGATTCTGGCCTCGAAATGAATACGTCCACCCTCGATCTGATGAACGTCCCGTAGCGGTACGATGAAACGAGGAGGTGCATAAATCCTGTCTTCCTCCTGCGGAGGGAGATAGGGCTTGGCGCGCTCAACGTGTCTCAGATAAATCACTTCGGGGCCAGGTGCGGGTCTGAAAAAAAAATTACAATTATGCACAACGAGCATAAAAATTTGTTTAGTCAGCTGAAACCATTTTTAGAATAAAATTAGGAAGTTTTTTTCGATCGCATATATTTTGGCGCATTGACATTTGTTCAGGAGTTTGTCGGCTCGACGGAAACTTCTTCCAGCATTTACAATTTCTTTCGCTTCATCTCAGAATTTTTTAAAAAAGGAATATTTACTCAGGTTCGATGACTCTAGTCGGTCGGGGTAAATTCAGGCGTCTTGGTTCGGGGGTCGTTCCTTTCGGTGTCTCGACGAATAGGCGTGCTCGGGTGGCCGTGGAGCCCGCTACGTTTTGAGCTGTGCACTGATACCAGGCTGCGTCGCTGAACTTGGCGTACGGTATGTCAAGGGTCGAGGCTCCACTGCCGTCCGTTGATATGCGCACGTCGGGCCCGGGCGCAATTGGCACGCCGTCCTAAAACCCCAAATAAATTTATTCCAAAGCCGCAGCAAGTTCAAGTATTCGGGACTAAACGAAACGCTTGTAATTCATTCGACGAGACGAAATTCTAACATCGAAGAGCGATGAGTGACAAGAATTTTTCGTCGTCGGGAATTGAGAATTTTTATTTGGCATCAACACTGACGGGCAGTTGCTTCAATAAAATTGAATTCGACTTGCAATTTGATCGTGTTTTTTTTAATATTTTGCAGGTCTTACCTTTTGCCAGCTAATTCTTGGGATCGGAGTTCCAACAGCACGTGCAGCAAAAACAACGGGTTCGCCTTCCTTAACGTTGGTCGTGGTGAATCGTTCGACAAATTTAGGAGCGAGGACTTGTTCCTTCTCGATGACGTGAAGATTGCACTGGAAGGATGTTTCGCCAGCTTTGTTTCTCGCAACGCACGTAACGACGCCAGCATCGGACCGTGAGACGTTGGTGATCATGAGCGAGTTGTTGCCGGACTCGTTTACGAGAATCTTGTGAGTTGCGTCGTTCACGCATTGATAACCGTTGACGTACCACGTCACTTCCGGGTACGGACGTCCGGTCACGCGACAATCGAATCTCGTCATTTTTCCCTCGGTCACTTCCCGATCGGCGCATGTACGCACGAAATTCGGAGCGAGCGCTTTACCCGCGTCGGGTCCTTCGCTCACCGGACCTCCTGATGTCATCGACTCCGTTTGCACCGTTCGCAAGGCCTCACGCTGCTGCACATACTGCGGCGCTTGATCCACTTGATCGCTGCTCGACTCGATCGCCAAATAGGCCGAACTCACTGTACAACCTTGAGGGTTCTCAGCCAACAACGTGTAATGACCACTGTCCTCGGTCGTCGTGTTACGGATCTTCAAAGTTGCCTGCTGATTCGAATGGCTCGTCTCCATGCGATTGCTGTCGCGAATTCGTTGTCCGTTTTTGAACCACGTCATCTGTCGACGAACCGATTATTAGCCCTTTTGCTTTTTCTCTCTGAATGCACACGAAAAACTGGATTCGAATAGTTAGTGTGAAAATCAGTGTAGTAAGGGGAAGATGCCATTTTTTTCCTTCGAAGGGGAAGCTAATTCGGATGGAAATGAAATTTATCTTTTCGCAAGCTTTATTCAATGGAAATTTTTCAGTTTCAGTCTTCATTCGAATATTTGGTTCTGAAGATTTTTTAGGACTGTTAATCGTTTTTGGTCTGAACTGTTCTTCGCTTTTGGAGAATTTTTATAATCAGAATTTCAATGTTTATTACCCTTCCTTTCGGGTTGCCTGACACTTTAGCAGTAAACACCGCTTCGGAGCCCTCGACGAGCTTGGAGTTTCGAGGCTTCTGACTTATCTGCGGTGGTGCCACTGGCCCGAGACTGCGATCGATCACGTTCGATATCTGCGAATCCGTTTCCGTCACCGTGCGACGAGTTATCGACTCACGAAACTCGGTCTCTCGTAGCAATCGGTATTCAAATGTATCAACCTGCGGGAATGATAAAATTCTTGAATCTCAAATTTTCAAAAGGAATTTCACATTTTTCTGTCAGTTTCTTTTCCAATTTTACAGAAACGAAAACTTTTTCTTTCGTTCTCACGACGATTTTCCTAAAAATTTGGATGTCATTGAAATTTTGAGGAAACTTCCGCAGTACCTTGAAATCCTCGATAACGGTGGTGATCGTCGAGGAACCATTGGTGAAACGTTTGTCCGTTGTTTGCTGATAGCTTCGCTGTTGATAACTCTGACTGCCGTTAGTTTGCTCCATCGATTGGAAACTCTGAGAGTATTCCTTTTTGTAGCCACCAAGCTGTTGCGGAGGCGGGGGTCCAAATCCTTCCGGTTGTATGTAAACCGAGCAGACGGCATTGCCTGAAATCACCAAAGTCGAGAACGAACGAAATTACCGAATGTCATAAATTTTCAGCTAAAAATGTGTTAACAATTTTGTGGAATTATTTCAAAAAATATTGTACTGTAAAAAGTGACGTTTTTGAGGAGAAAATCCTAAAGTTTTCGAACTTTCGAAAAAATGCTTTGAACGATGCTGCTTGATTTACCGTATTGATTTCGAACGTTGCAAGTGTATTCTCCCTCGTCTCCCGGGCCAATCTGATTGATCTGAAGAGTGACAGTGCCGGTGCGATCGTCGTAGGACATTTTAATTTTCTGTGATTCCTTGAGCGGTGCACCTTTGTGGGTCCACGAAACAGTTGGTTTGGGAGTGCCGCGTACGCGGCCCTCGAAGATCGCGTTACCGCCCTGAGCGAGTCTGGCATTTTTGAATATTTGCTCGAATACCGGGGGCGATGGATCGCCGGGTCTTCCGGTGAACCTATTGGCCCATCAATCATCATATTACATCGTGATCAGAGTGTGAAAGGTGAGCTCGATGTAAGAGCGAGAAATTGCTACTCACACTGGTACGGTCGGTGTCATTTGCATCACGAGCTCTCCTTGCACTGCAGAAAACATCAAAATTAGACTCTTCCAAATTTTGCTTTGATAATATTTCCGCGGAAAATCATATTTACTAATGGAAACACACTATTTTCAAACAAAAGTACAAAGTCGAGCTGTGCACGCGGTTCTTCATAAGTAGAGTAGAACAGTGTGCGAGAACCGCTGGAGTTTCGTTTGCTTCGCGAGCTGTTTGTCGTCACGGGACACGAGTCCGCGAGCAACGACGTATTTTTCTTTCGTTTTACGTCTCTTACCTCATTTTTTCTCTTTAATGAATCATTCAATTAAAATAATTCAACGGTTTCGATCTTAAGCGGATGAAGCGTCGTGAGAAACGGTTCGTTAAACGGTTAAGGGCACGTGGACGTTTGGAGACAAATAGATTCTTCAGTTCCGATATTTTTACGAGCTATCGTACCTCGAGGTCATATTCGCGTCTTTACTCGAGCGTGTCATTAAATGCATTTCTATGGAAAGCTTCTCTTGACATAGTACATGTCTTTATTATACGTTGAAAAGCACTCAACCGATTGAAATGAAATTCACATTGTATCTGGCGTACGTGAAAAGCTCATTCCTAATCAAGGGCCATTTATTTTCGATCCCTACTTTCGTGCTAAAACAATTATTTTTATAAGCCCACGATTATATTTTCAAGAGCAGTGATTCCGTCAATTGACTCGAAATTCACAAAATTGTTTCCTGTTGTTCGAGTGTGAATACAAAGTTCAAAAATTTTTATTCGAAGGCTCCAGTTTTATTGGAGCCAAAAAAAATCATGATTCAGGTCCCCCTTCGAAATTCGTTATTTCCACAACGCGAGGGTTTAACCTAAATTTGAAGCTTCGTTAGTAAAACCTTGAAACTTAAAATATCTTTAGAGCATAATTGAATTCTATTTTTGTGTAAAGTGGCATTACTTCGATGGCTAGTCCTTTGAGATTTTTCGACAAGAATAATGATGGAGAGAAAACAGGGGGAGTGGATGAATAAATTCAGGCGAAGTCCATTTTCGGCTGGGAGTCATTCGTCTGACGTTTGATCACATGAGAGAGTTGGTAAACACACGAAATGCAGAGAAATGAGAGCCAGAAGAATATTGACGACGAAAGTTAGCGTGGATAAAATACTCGAAAGAGCTGAGAGTAGCGAAAATCGGGGATGAAGGAGGAGAGAGTGTCGGAGGGATTGGAAATTGGACGTGAGGGAAGAGGCACAAGTGGGCGAGAGAGCATAAATGCAGCATATTTCAACGATGATGATCCACGCGTGAGTGTGTAAAGCAGCGATCGCTGTAACACGTACACGTGCACACAAACATGAAAATCTTTCTCTGTCGGTCTCACGGTGAACCGAGGGGCATAGAGGGGTGACTAGAATCCTATTTTTGTACGGGACGAGATCGCGTTACCGGGACCCATTTTAGGAGCAACTATCTTTACACGGCGCCCAGAGTGGCTCGCAACGCCGCTAAATCGCTTTCGTCTTTCGTCTCACTTCTGTCCGTCTCGTTCGTCTCTTTCTCCCGCGTTTCTCTGCCTCTCAGCCTCCCTCCCTCCTCCCGCTCACGAAGCCACGACTCTCGACATCGAATTTACGTTTCCACCGTTTAAAACTCGCCCTCGTGCTGTATTTTCGCTCAAATCGACGACGCCTTTTCCCCTCTATATTCGTGGGTCCGAGGGAACGACGAACCGCGCACGTCGAAGATGCGAGTATCCAGAAAACTCTCCCGCTTCTTCCACTTTTTAATCATCGTCACTATCAACATCGTCGTCGTCGTCATTATTATCATCGTGACCGCGCTCCACGTCGCCCTGCGTTACGCAAGTCCAGTCACTCCGACGAAAATAACAGAGCGCTTTAGGGGGGCTGCGCCGTGAAAAACCGACTGACCGAGTCCAACTTTTTTCTCCTTTTTTCGTCGCCATTCTCTCGCCTCGCACTCTCTCTCTCTTTCTCTCTCTTTCGGCCGCCCACCCCTTCGTGCCAACGAATACACCGTGCTAACATCAACAGCCACTGTCTTGGATCCACATTGCCATTGACGCAAGACATTTCAGCCAACGCTGCCAACGGCTCCTCCGATCAGCTGTTGTCCAAACGGTTCGTTTCTCTACGAGACTTTTGAGCGAGCACGCTCCCCTAAATATTTCTAGGATTTTCGTCAATTTAAATATTCCACCAGATTCCTCTTTCCGAGTCATCTTTTCGAGTCTCCATGAACATTATTGAATTCGCGATCGTCGAAAATTGCATTTTCAGGTCTTTCAGTGTTTCGTTCACCTCCAGAAATCGAGAATTCGGGAGACTTCAACTCCGGCGTTACCCTACAGCGTCCCGAGATCTCAACGTCAAGGCGGTAGGAAAGGCGGTCGGGTCGCAAATACTTGCGTCGCGGCGCGATTTTGGCACGAAATACAAGACGATGTTGGCAGGAAGATCCCGCGCATCGACACATTGCTGTGACACTTGTTTTTCGTCAACGCGAACGACATTTCGGAGCTAAACGTGCCCCGGAATAATCTCTTGTCGAGGATTTCACGTTGGGGAGTCATTTTTTGAGGAGCTGCGGAAGGAGGAAAAAACGAGGAAGGCTCCGCTGACAGCTGCGCGCTCCATACATTTTCCGATCTTTCCCTGCTCGAGACGTCGGAGATTACAGCCGAGAGGCGAATTTTTCGTGCGTCGATAAGAATTTCGAAAAAAAATGTGTTTTTTTAAAGAGGAGCGTCTCCGTAGGGGAATCTATCTTTAGTGAAGACGCGGGCTTTCGTACAATAAAACACGACTGTCGTTGACGCTCGGTGGATACGCGCGCGTGTGCGCGCGAGCGAGAAAAAGAGCTCGGACCGAAAATAGAATTTTCTTCGCTCGCTTTCGAGCCCGAAAGTCTTCGTGTAATATGGCAACGTTACTCCTCATTTTACCATCGTGTTACCTCCTTAAATACCGGTTTGGAAGTGACAGAAATTCACCTTTTAACGCCAATAGCTCGACTCCCTATTTCCCTGTCAACTCGACATCGTCCTTCGTGAAGGAAAATTCATTGAAGAATTGAAGAATCGAAGAAATTGAAAAATCCAAAAGTTTATCGAATTTCATAAATATTTTCAATAAATGCCGTTAAATTCATTGAGAAAATGGATTTAGAATGAAGAATTTCTGTTCACGATATCACGCCACTTCGTAATTGGAGTACAGTTTTTAAAAATCGTACGACAGTTAAAGATTCCAGAAAACCTAATCCTCGATTGCAATTTGTAATTTGAGGAGGAAAATACTAGTCACAGGCACATGCACACAAGCACACGAGATTGTTAAATCCAGTGGCAGAGACAGACCTCTCTGCTGGCTGGTGATTTCTTGACGAGTTATTTGTCGTTCGGTTCGTTGCTGAGTGGAGTAATGCTGCATTGTCGTCTGCTGAGACATTTGTTGCTGTTGTTGGAGTTGTTGTTGCTGCTGAGGCGACGGTGGTTGCTGCTGCTGTCGCTTCATCTTGGAATCTCAGAGATCACCAAGAGTGGAGAGAGCGAGCAGAGCCACTCGGAAGTTCACTGACAAATCCTCTTCCTACAATAATCAGGTCGAATATTCGATGAGCACGCACACTCACAGTTCGATAGAACGAAAAAACAAAAGAACCCCGAAAAACAGTGAAACTGACCGTAAAACAAAAAGCACTATTTCAGAGCAATCCTCTGCTTCGAATAAAGTATTCTCGTATGTTCGTTTTGACGTTTCAATTCGCAATATAATCGTCAAATAAAACAATAAATAAATGTATATATAATCGTTCGCTGCCTGTCACAGCCTCCGTTACGTTGGCAGGATTTTCTTATCAAGTCATTGTATATGGAACGAAAAAAAAGCGTTTCCCCGAGACACTTCGAACCAAGACGTCGATCGAATGCGAATTGCGCGAGTAAGCCGGTAGCGGTATCCTCCGGAGCGACGGTACGTTCCTCTTCCACCACGGAAATTCTTCTTGGCGGGGTTTTTCGGCCGATGGTGGGGGGTGGTGGAAAAAATAACGAGACAAGTCGCACGAGCGGGGTGGGGCGTCCGCGAGCTTCTCTCGCGTAGCTAAATCTTTCTCTCTCTCTCTTTCTCTCCCTTTTCCCTCGATCGTGCTCTTGGTAGTTTCTCGTCTATTTCGTGCTATATGCTGTGGAAGAAATCACCCAACAGCCGAAGAAATTCATCGGGAGAAGCTCGACCAAGTGGGGGAGAAGAAAAACTTCCTCTCGACCCTCGCGCTTATACTCACGTTTTACGTTCCCTTCGCGCGCGCCCGCGTTCGCGAGAACGGACGGAAATATCTTTCGCCTCTGCCCCTCTCGCTCTTCCGCCGGCCCCTCCAACGCGCTTCTTCTTCTTCTTCGTCTCTTTCGTATTATTCTCTACTCTCGATCCGTCTGTGCCTTCGCTACTGCACCGCGATCTCGTAATGACAATTCCTCCCGCTGGGATTATTACTCTTCAGGCACAAAGTAAAAGTTTAATGAACGAGCTTGTCGTTCGAGACGGTGTGCGCGGCGGCGCTCAAGCTGCTTCGACTTCTATCCTATTTTTTACGCCGTTTCTCTTCACCGACTTCCAGTCGCTCTCTTTAAAAGAAATTCTTCCTTCGCGATCAACGTGCATAAATGCACGTCCTGCAACTCCTATTTTCCAATAATCGCTTCATGAATAATTTTCCTTCGAAATGGAATGCACCAGAGCGCCGACACAAATTCGAGCTAAAATCATCGTCCCCCAATGTCGAACGATTGGTCCACTCTACCGTGCCAAATCGCGCCGGATAGATGAGACTTTTCCCGAATTATAATGCATTCATATTTTGGCACTTCTCCGTGCACTTGTAAACGTCCATTCGGAAATTCTTGTCAGCGTGACTCACTCAATGCTTTTTTCTTCTTTTCCCCTCAAAACTTTTCTTTTCGACATTCCCAAGGAATGACTTTCAACGAATACTTTACGGAGTTGATTTCAAACGATTGACGCCTTTTTTCAATAAATTTCTCATTCAAATAATCCACCGAATATGGTGTAACGTGATGGAAGAACATGAATCTTTTTGTTGTTGCGCACAACCGAGCGATCGATGCGCAAGAAAAGTTGCTTTTCCTTTCCTCCTTCCCTCTCGCTCTGCCGTCAACGATGATACGTTTCGGTACGCGCGTCCTCGTTGAAACGCATACGCACATGAGCCAAAGAAGAAAAATAAGCGTTTGAAAAAAACGTGGAGAGTTCCGTTAAGCCGGTTTCGAGCGTGCCACGCGCTCGCTGGATATTATTTCTCTTGTTGAGAGCTGCGCTCGCTCGATCTCGATTTCTCTCTTTCGATCGCCTCGTTCGCCCAGCGGGCTATCGCGACCGTGCGAATTTCTACGGGTCCCTCTTCCTCTCTCTTTCTCTTTCTCCCTGGGTTGACGAGCGCCCACGCGCGAGTCTCTCTCCTCCCCGAGGCTTATCTCGTGCACCTCGGTTCTCAGCACACTCGCAGTTGTCACCCCGGTTTCTTCTCTCTCTTTCTCGGGTGGCCATACATCTTTCCGCCACTTCCGTCCTTTTTTACTGTCTTCTCTTTTATTTTCTCTCGTTTTTTGTGTGCACCCATATACGAGGCTCGATTGAAAATTCCGAGCGCGAGCTTTCTCGTGTCGTTGACACTCGTGCGTTCACGAATTCATCGAGTTCAAGAATTTATCAATCCAATTGAATCCTCTCGAGAATGATGCACGCAGATTTTCAAAACGAAAAGCCCCCTCGAAAACACATGAAAAAACGAAGATTTCTGCGTTATTACATTCCAAAATAGAAAACGAGGACGAAAATAAAACGAGAATGAAATAAATCGAAAAACAAATAACATTTTCGATCCGAATCCGAGTGTCCCTCGTACAATGTCGTGAAAGAAATCGTGATTAACGACTCTGACATTAATCTTAACTGTGAAGACTCGTAACCCGTTGATTTTCAACACGAAGGAAATACGATGTTTTACAGCATTAGAGAGGGAGAGAGAGAGATAAAGAGATCTCGCCAGCCTGCATGCTTGCATGAGCGCATTGGAGTACGCTCGTTTATTACACATACGCCTACGATAAAACTGTGTTTATGGCTCGGTTCCGTTCATTCCTTGATACCGTTGTACTTCCTCGAGGAAATTCTTCACTTTTTCGCTCAATCTACTAGCGAGACAATCCATTTCCGACCGGATTGAAATCTCCTCTTCTAACAACTTTTCTTTCTTATCGATTCGATCGGAAGATACTCGAGCCAAGAAGATGCACTTTTCTTCGTTCTCTCCCAAGATCTGTGACGGACTCTGGCCACACTGAGAGAAACTGTCCAGTCCAATTACCAGATTCACGCAAAATCGTCAGGCTAATTAAACCGCTTGCTCTTAACGACTTTGCTGTTTCTCGTACACCCGGTTTACGGTAAGTCTAATTACGTACTCACTTTGAAAGCACATTTGAGATTAGTCTGAATTACCGCTTAAAGATTATTCTCTCAATTTATTAAATTTCCAGTAATCTCGTCTCGTAACAAGTGCTTTTGTAATATTTGAAGAGGCGAAACTCTGAATGGGAGGCTGCAGAAGTGTACTATTTCCTGCGATTTTTTTGTTAAACTTTTTTTTCGGAATCTCCGAAAGTCAAATCACATTTCTCGCAAACAAATTATGAGAGTCCAAGGCAAAACGGTGTCAGTCTATAAAATATCCTTATAAATATCCCCTACTGTAGTATTCTCAGGCCCGCGTCTCCCAAGGATTAACGATTTGAGTAAAAAGTCCTCAGTTTCCTTCATTTCGAAATATTCCAACGTAATGTTTTTTTGAAAATATTCGACAATTATTTCAATTTTTGGGCTTGTTTATTCACAGGCCCAAAATTGCTTTCGTCTGTGCTTGTTTTATGTTTCACTTTTCAAGCTCCATATGTTTTATATTGTTGCTTTTATGTTTTATATTTCATACTTTTTGTTTTATGTTTCGAAGATGTTTGATTCCGAGGTTGTTTCGTTCCGAAGATCACTCGTCTCGGGATATTAAATCTCGGGAATATTTCGACTCCGGAACATTGTCCCTGAAGATATTAGTCTCTGAATGTATTGTTATGTGGCCTGTTAGAGTAGCATTAGGCATAGATGTAAGAACGGTGGTGGCAGTAGGTCGCGGATTCGAGCAAATGTGGAGATCCGCGTAATCAAGACACGCCAGCCAATGGTACACACAATGCTCGGTTTCGCGTTACGTTACGCACCGAGCATTTGCATTGAAGTTACCTCGCCGCCGGATCTCCATCTGTTAGCCTCTCTGGGTCTTGAGCCCTTGCACAATCGCCAGCAATATTGTGCGGCCTCGTGATGCAGACGCGAGCAACATCAAAGCAGAGAGTTAAATAAAACCGCGAAAAAAGGGATGATGAACTTTGGGGGAAAATCGACTGGCATATAGCGGGACGATTCCGAATCGCCGGATTTACGGAAAAGTGCTGAGTGCGTGAATCATCCGAAGAGCTATACAGAAAATCGTCAAGGTAGCAAATCTCCTCGCCTAGCGACGACGACCTATTTCGGGTCCGTGGGATTCTCGCTGAAACGTCCAACCCGCCAGCCTCACCGAGCAGAGTTTTCATCTCGCATTTGCTGCAGCAGTGATTCAACTTTTCGTTACACCACTCTGCTTCACCCTTTCTCATGACTGTGCGAGAGGAGAAGGCTAACGTAGAGGAGGCTAAATGTATGTTTGCAAGAATTTTGCCTGATAAATGTGCGCACCAAAATAAACAAACATCGTTACGTAAACTTGAACAATACTCGGTGCTGGCACTATCAATGGGCGATGTACAATGCAGCAGGGAATGAATAGATTCGTGGAGGCAAACCCGAGGGAAATGCGCTAGACATAAAAAAATCGGTAACTTTTTTAGACCCTGTGCCCATCAGCTACTTCGATGAACCGCCCAGAAGCCCAAAAACTGAAAATCTTTTGTTTAATTATTCAATTCAAAGGAAACTGGAAAGTATATTTGAAATTGGAAGAGAGTATCTCAAGAAGATGTGCCATGGGACATTCAAATAGATTGTTTTTCATAGAATGTTGAGAATTTTTTAATTCTCATATCTATATAAATAAATCTGGTCGCCAAAGCATTTTGGCTGCTCTTCGATCCAAGACCAGTGAACCGATTATGAGAAGCTTCTGACAAGCTCAAAAATTGTGATTCAAACTATGCTCGTGATTTAACAAATTTCGATTCTTGGTTTTTTGAGTATTTTTTCGGAGGAAAAAAATTGGACAGTTGGGTTTGACATTGAAAAATTGTTTGTCATCGAGGAAGAAACTTTCCTTCACAAATAATTGACACTTTATGAACAGTACATTTTTTGATAGAGGATTAAAAGCGATAGAAAAATCCTGTGGGACCCATCGAGACTAGAATATTTTCTTAGAATTTTCGCTCCTCCTCAATCTTCGTATTCGTGGATCAAGAAAATTTCGCACCACCTGGTCAAAACTAGCCTTTCTATTCTCGAATCATCTACAACTCCGTACGACCTTCCTAAAAATAAGAAAAAATAAAATAAAAAACGCGAATTCGGATTGATTTATTTCGCGAGCCATCCTCTCGAGTCTCGTTCAAGGCAACTCGCGTCTCATTTCGCCTCGTTTCATCCTTTTTTTCTAACAATACCAGATGATTTTTATAAACACTGATTCAGATCTGAGACACTCTTTTACTTTTTGCTCGATCGTTTTTTTGGCATCGCAAACGATATTCTCATTCTAAAATTCTGTCATCTCGTCCACTGCTCTTGAAAATGCCGCTCTTCTGCCAAATCGTTCGTCATTGAATCTTCACGGTTGGGCAATATCTCTTGTGGATTAACGAATTGTTTTGTTTGACAGCAATTTTTTTATCCATAAAACTTTATTTAAAAAAATCCACCTTCGAAACTTTCTATTTCTATCGCACTTACGGTGGCGAGATACCGATTGACCCGCAATTTTAAGGGTTCCTGATACACCGTAAAAGTTGAAATTTTTCACAAGTGGATCTTGCGTAGGGGGTTTAGTCGATCGTGAATTTTCAGATTGATTTTGCTGTTCATTCACGTTCATCGGACGAAAATTGGTCAAAAAATGGTTAATCCTTAGATGAAGAATTTGGTGTTTCGAAAGTCTGAAAAGCCCGAAAAGCTCTGAAAATTGTGAGAAAATTAATGATCGCGATGATTCAGTCGCTTTGAAAATAGACGGAGCCGAGACGTTTCAATCTTTGCGATGAATCTCGAAGATATCGTTGTAGAATAAGATTCTCCCAGTCAGAAATGATGGTAAGTTTATTTTTGTGAATCGCGTAACGCGTTATGATCGTGAAGTGATTCAGGTGTTGTTCGACACGATACTTACCGAGAGTCGCGCAACTCCCTACGATGACAAAGCAATTAAAACTTTATTCGAACGATTGAAAATGCTCACCGGGCGACCGGGAGTTTCTTTCCATTTCACGGATCCACAAGGACGAATTGTTCCGACTTTCAGGACTGCTCGTGTACCTCGAGGAAGTACCCTCCGAAGCGTAAAATTCTGACACGTGATAATCCATCTCCGAATACAATTCGAGACGTCGCGTTATCTCCTCGTAATGTCGTCTCTGAGATTCCCGGTCGTCAGTGCTGTCGTCCTCGGTCAAAGATTCCTCAACATTTTCCCCGTTTTCCGACCAGTACGCGGGCTCGTAATTTTCAACCAATTCTCTGTGCCGAACCAATGAATATTGGGTTTAACAGCTGCTCAGCACCGAATAATGTAAACTTTCAAAAATGAATTACAATTGAAAAAAGTATTGATGCCAAAATGTATCGATTTTTCATTCAATATTTTCATCACTTTTCCAATTTTTCACATCTCAATTTCTCAAGATTCCGCACGTTCGAATTTCCTGTTAATTTTACAGTGGGACAGTAGAATTAAGAAAAAAATACGAATTTTTGTGCGTCTCAGAAAACGTGCATCGTGACTTCGAACACAAAATTCATTCTCAAAATCATTTAAGTTGGACCAACATTGTAACTATTCGAGTCTCGAGGCTTTCAGGGCCACCATTATTACAAAAGTTGAAAGCTTTTGAGGATATTTGACCACCTGAAAGGCTACGCGGCGTCCATCCAGAAGCCTCGAAATTGAAATTTTGGTGTGTGAATTTTCTTTAAATGAAAAAAAATTACCGATCACGAGATTCGTTAGCGTCTCGTTCAACAAAAGTACTTTCTTCGACTTGTTTTGCCAGCATCTCCTCCCGTTCTTCATCGTAGGAGTAAGATCGAATCCGCATTGGATTATGAGCCGATAGGAAGAGATCCTGGAGGGCGACGAATTTGGAGGATGCATCCGGGGATTCCGCTGAGCAAGAGTCTGCTGTTTCCTCCGTCGAGTCTGTGACGATGGATCGTGCGACATGAAAAGCAGTAATTTATCATCGGTGCCGAGCTGCGTCGAGGATTCACGGTTGACAAAAAGTGGAGGAGCATTGGAGACGAGTAGGCGAGGCAGCCCGGCGTATCATTCGCGAGTTTGCCTCTTTTCTCAAAGAATCTCGATGTAACGCTATTTCTGGCGACCCCCGCATAACTCGATCGCGGCTCGCGAGACCTCCTACCGGGATTTCTAATCTTTTTGAAACTTTGCACTAAAATTTTTGCACGTATGTGTCTAAGGGAGCCGTGTTCGTGACGCGGAATTTCAACGTTTCGACTCTCGAGCCAATCCCGAACGTTCTTGACCGGTTTATTGGGCGATAAACACTCGATGAAGTAATCGCTCTTCGCTTATGCGTTCAATTGAGTCAGTGAAATATGATCGAATTTGAAAAATAACCGCGTTCGTTCTAATTCTAATTTCATTGGTTTCTTGGCAAAAAAGTCTGCACTTTGGGCTTGAGGATCGGGATCGAAAACGCGAGGCTCCAATTCCCCGCCGCGTTGGACTCTCCACTGACAGCCCGAATCTAAAAATACGGTTAATAGGCTCCATTTTTTGCTTCAATCTGTGAAAAAATGGGCGAGCTTACAATTACATTTCGCGCTGCGGCCTTCAGCCGCAATGGCCGTGATAGTGTTTCTCTATTTATTGTCTAGGTCACCTCGTGAAACAACCCCAACTCTCGATCCGTTTGGAGCGTCGTTACGCCGACTGCCTGTATGTGCGGGTGTCTTTCTGTTTGTATTTTAGTGACTCTGTGTGGGAGCAGAAAGAGAGATTCGAAACCAGATGACCCGAGATAAATCTGGTGATTTAACTTCGGTCCTCGAACCCACCAAGAAATATTCTCTTTCTCTCTTCCTTTGAGTCTTTCTTTCTCAGCCTCGCCCTTCCTCCCTCCCTTGCTCCGAGAGCGGATTAGCGCTATTCCCGTTGAATTGCCCTGTACAAATAGCATATCCGAAAATCTCGTATCCATCTCGCAATCTTTGAGAAACTACACGCACTCGCGTCTCGGAACAAGCGGCACGAGCGACAGAGAGCTTGTTATTTTTTCATTTATTTTTAGAACACCGACTCACATTATCCTATACGCATTCCGAGATTACCTTACGTTCTATTTTTAAATACTTTTGCCCACTCCCCAATCTTGTACCTCGAAAACGCCTTCGCCCTGTTCTCCGACTAGCCAACAAATTCGATCTTCATTTTGGGTGCTTTTCTGCCGTTAATCAAAGTCAAAATGTCGTTGAATCGCGGGATTCCGATCGATAGCGTTGATTTTTCAATTCATGGTGGTTTTTCCGCTCCTCTTTCCCCGGAGAGTCGATTCGTTAAAAGTAATTTTCTATTTGGGAGATAAATTTATTCGAAAAGCTTGATTGAAGGTTTACAAATGAGCCCCGAAAATAGAAACAAAAAGAACACTCGCCGAATTTTCGCGTCCAGTTTTTAGAGTCTCGTTCTCGAAAGAACAATGACTGTTACTCCATCTCAAAAAAGTTATTCAGTCATTTTACAGATGACGAAAATAAAGTCTGTGGATTTTTGGACAGTTACTCAACTGCGGTTTGCCATCAGGAAATGATAACTTTGAAATATTATCAAGTTTCCAAGATTTTTTTCGTCCATCTCATCGCCTACTCACCCAATGCGCGTACATACAATTTTAGCGCCAAGCCTCCCGAAGCGATCCATCACCATTTAAGAGCGTTTTCTAACTACCATGAAACCAGAAAAATGAAGGGGCATGATTCGAAATGAGAAAAGCACTTTTGGGACAAAAACTGTTGCATTTTTCGTTTATTTCTTCGCTTTTATTAGTTCATTGTTCCATCCAGCACGAGAATCGTATCCAATCTTGCTCATTTATAAAAATGCCCTTTCACAGCTGGAAAACGGGAATCATATTTCGAAGAGAAGGAGCGAATATTTGTTGTGATAGAACGAGGATTAATAAAATAATAAAGTTACACCATTTCCCAAGTTTCCTTTGCACAGGAAGCACACGTTTATTTACATAACAGTAATGAATTGATGAATATATCGCTAGTTGATATACATACGTGGTAACAGCAGGTAATTACGAAGACAGAGACGCCTTCCTCGGGTGCAGAAAGGTAGAACATACATTTACCAATAATATTGTTTAATGTATTCATTTATTTCCCCACACATGGCTAATAGCGATTTAAAATACATAAATAGTTCGTGAGAAGTTGGAGCAAGCTTCGCTGCGATCACATATCAAGCATCTACCAGTTTGTCTCTTCCACTTAAACTCGTGTGGCTATCGTTGCTAAAGCGAGGTATGAGAAATATCTTCGTAAAGCTTCTTTGGATCGAAATTCGTTAAATATTTATACGTTATTATTGATAGAAAAAATGTCATATCTCTAAGTATATTGCGGTCTCGTTTATTTTTTTTTTTTCTTCTCTGACTAGAAGTTTCGGGGGCCGAAACAAAAGAGGAACGAACGAAGCCAAAATGTGACGATAAGCAGGGCAAAATGATCGCGTCGATTTGAAGACACGGCCTTAAAGCGTGATTCGATTTGCGTGTTTTTTCTTATTTTTTCCTTCCCCCCCGATGATGTCCATTAGTGACTCGCCCCTTTGTATTTCGGATTCGAGCAACGAATCTCGATGCTCACTGGATCGCGAGTACATTCTCTTTATTTGCGCCACCGAGAAGAATCATTTGCAGCGTTTATTGTGATCGGCATGGAGGAAAAGCGACAGGATTTACCACCACCGTATTCGGGCGCGTTTTTAGCGATACCCCACTGCGAACTACTTGACCAATGTTGTTTCTTTTATTTCGTTTACTTTTTAGGCGAGAATAATGAGCGTCTGTTACCTGAGGCGACTTGGAGGAGCGACGCTGTGCTCGTTGAGCCGAGAGCATTCGTCGCCGTACACGCCCACGTGCCGGCGTCATCTGTGGACCGATTCAAAACCTCAGCTCATTGAAACACCATTTTTTCACGGGAGCTTGAAAAAATTAAGAAACATTGAAATACCGTCGTATGCTCTCGGAATAACGAGACGGCAGACTCCGTTCCTGTAGTGAATCTCGTAGTCGAAACAGTTCTCAACGATCCTTCCGTTCCTCGACCAAATGATGTTCGGCTGTGGCTCCGCCTGGACGATGCATTCGAATCTCGCCGTTTGGCCACTCAGCACAGCGATATCCCGCAGAGGCTTTAATCAAACACACACAAAAACGTTAATCCCGACGCTCAGGGAAACGTCAACTCTCCGTTTATTTACTCACTGTAATAAAAAGAGGAGCTTTTTTCGGCTGAACGTCGAGATACGGTTGAATGACTTCGCGATTATTAGCTACTCCGTTGCTACTCGGCCAAGGTGATTCTGGAAAATCGGAGATCGCACAAGTGAACAATTTCTTCAGGCGACTCACCAAATGGCGGGGCTCTCGCTGGAGTAAAAACCAAGGGAATTCAAATTTTCAAACCAATGGCCGAAACACTTACACCAGTTCTGTTCGGTCACTTGCTGGCTGAGAAAATGACAGCAAAAGTTAATTCGTCATTCACCGATTAATTTTGGTACTTCGTTCTGGTTTTTTCATTTCCTTTTTTGCTTTTAATTTTGGTCAAAGTCAGAATAATGAGAATGATGTAAAATGACAAATGATAATGTGATTCTACAATGATTGCGGTGCTCGTCGCTTGTTTGCTCTCTTTTCATTTTATTTTATTTTATTTTTTCTTTTTTTTTTTTTTGCTTTTTTGTTCAATTAATTCTCGCTATTGAAACTGGGCTCGTCGCTTGACTCTGTGTACCTGCGATGGAATCCACGTTGCTCGGAGGCCCAGTGAGGCTGCTGGGTCTCGGTGAGAAACTCGGCAAACTCGGGCTCAACGACATCGGACTCGGAGTCGTTGGATCCCATCGCGGTGAGCTCGGTGATTGTGGAATCACGAGACAGGGCGGCGGCGGCATTAAATTTCCCTGTTTTTTGCCACGTTTTCTCGACGAATCTTCCGCCTCGGAGAATTCACTCTCTGATGTGGGCTCCCACTTGACTGATTTTGAAGGAGTTGCAAATTTTGTTCCGTTCGAGGCTCTCGCTGGAACGTTTCGCGATTGTTGCTGCTGCTGCTGCTGTTGCTGCTGCTGCCAGCCTGGACTCGTCTTCGTAAATCCATTCTCTCGACGACCTGTAAACTCGTGAACTATCGGAACGTCTATGTCGCTCCCACGACGTTGCCCTGCCACTGTTTTGCTGCTACTCGACAGCGTTTTCTTCCCCTCACCCGGTAAAACGATCCCGAATTCGTAGCCGAAGTCGTACTTGAAGTAAATGAGGCCTGTGTCCGGATCAATGTGCTTCGTTCCTGTTCAGTAATAGGCACGTTGTTTTTCACCTTTTCTTGGCGCTCGTTCAGCTCGTTCGAGGAGAAAAACATTCGTCGCAGGTGATGCGAGAAATTTGACAGGCTCACTGATATTCTTTATCGACCCTTTTGGCCTCTAATGGCAAAGTATGTATCTACATTTTATTCAGTTTCGAAATTCGGCTTTATAGATGTGTGGGAACGGAACACGAAAGAGAAGACGTATTCGAAATGTGATATTTTCACATTGTAAAAAGCAATGACGAAAATAACAACTCTTTCTCAAAAAATAATTGAAAGTGAAGAAAAATAAAATATCAATAGAAGTGACAGTTTTGTTGGTGAACCTCGAATAACGAAGTCGTTTAAAAAACAAATATTGTAATTCGTTTGAAATATATCCGATCCTAAAGATGTTTTTTTTTTTTTTAATCAAAATTACTTTTGAACCAGGAAAAAATTTGAAAAATTTGTTGGTTGAAATAGAAAAAATGTGTAAGCAACGTCGTTTCAATCTGAATGCTCAAGTCTGCGAGTCCTGAGAACAAATCATTGGATTTGAGCTACCGCTGAAAGGGTCATGTGCACGATTGCTCAAACGGATTTTTCCAAAATTCGTCAAAATGGAAATCAATATCTGTTGTTCAGTGACAGTACGACCAAGAATTTTGACTCCCGAATCTCCAGTTCAACTTTTAGTGTTGAATCGAAGATTTACGAAATTGTGAATTCAAACGAGAATCCGAGTGGCAGTGAACCTGTTATTTCTCCGCTCCCAAAATAGCTTTACCGTATTGTGATAATCTTGTTTCTTCCCGATAAGCCTGAGACTCGTCGCCCTCGCTGGCACGGCTTTCTGTCCTTGGATACTTCAATATCGGTTTACTCTGTTTGAGATCCGATTGTATGTCGTTGACGAATTTTTCCGTTTTCGTTTTGAAGCTGCTCGTCATGTCGGTCATGTGCTTTGATGCTACGTCTGGGAATGGGACACGTTTCGCTCAGTAATTCCCATCAAAATTTTCACAATCACTTTGAGTTTGGACATTTGGCGGGCGGAAAAAAATACTGGAATTAGCACGATGATTTTTGGCATCTTCATCACGATTAAACGATAAATGAGAAAACTTTGAATGAAAAAAGAGAAGAGAATGACTCGAGCTGAAAGTTTAAAACAATTCTACGTTCAGGAATAGCAACGATTAGATAAAAATGATCGCTTCGAAAGCCACTTCGAAGCTCGCCAAATGTCCGTCAAGTTCCGAAGAAAAGAGCCATCAACAGCCCCAAATTTCTCTGGTTAAAAAACGTTCCTTACGATTGGCAGCTTTCTTGATGTTGCTACCAGAAACATAGCCGAATTGCGCAGGTGCGCCAGGTTCTGGGAGCGAGTCATGTCGTTTTCTGAGTTCCTGGGTGGTCCTCAGTCTCTCGCTTTCTTCGTTGAGACGTCGAAGGTGTTGTTCGAAGCTGGTGGAGTTGTTGGTCGACATGAGTGGGGGTCCTGAGTCAAATTCCATTGGAGTGACGACGCGTTCGACGGGATCGATGGGGGGTGGCAGGCTGGAAGATCGGACGAATCTGGGTGGCTGAACTTTTCTGTACTGAGGGTCTTCGGTGTCGCTGTCGGCTGGTGCCCATTTCGGGCGGATTCGTCCGACGTCGGCGTCGCTCTCGTAATCGGATTCGCGGAATTGTCCTTGGACGAATTTTTTCGGTTTGGGTACCGTGAATCTGGGCATTTGACGTTGTTGCTGGGGTTGCTCCGGCGGTGATAATTGCTGGCGTTCCATCGACGAGGAAGTTTTGTTCTCGCCGAACTTGATGACGCGACTGGTTTGCTCAACGGTGACGATTCTTCTCGAGTTCTCTGTGGACTCGTCCATCCGCACGGTTTTTTTCATCTCGGTACCAACCGCGTTGTGGAACGGCATTCCAGTTCGACCCTCGTAATAAGACTGTGGCCGGGGCGGGGCGTAAGCCAGCTCCGGTGGCGTGCCCGGCAGCAAAACCGATTTTTGTCGGACCGGCGTCGGCTTCGGCACTTCCGGCGTTGCGCGTACGACCATCGGTTTGTTCGTCTCTTCCGATTTGACCAACTTTTCGTTACTAAATTCTCGAATGTTGTTC
The DNA here is from genome assembly GCF_019457755.1 of Venturia canescens. Taxonomy (NCBI): domain Eukaryota; kingdom Metazoa; phylum Arthropoda; class Insecta; order Hymenoptera; family Ichneumonidae; genus Venturia; species Venturia canescens. The sequence goes on from NC_057430.1 coordinate 14,702,147, forward strand.
GTTTCGCTCGTTTCCGTCGAACGCTGAGTCGCGAAATCTGGCATCGATGCAACCGGCGCAGCTACGGGACGAATCGTTTTGCCTACGCCGTTAAACACACATTTCGCCATTTGATCTTCAACTCTCGTGTCGGTTCGCCCACTTTCATCGAGCCCCGTGTGCCAATTATCACAGCGACGTTCTCAAAGCGCGTGCAAATACGCGGACTATCCACGACAGTGCAATCTAAATGCGTGTGGTGCAGCAGCAACAGCGATACATTTCGGCGAGGAAAATACTTGGAAGGAATTTGCATATGAATATTTCCATAATAGAAACTCTCAATAGCTTCGATGTTACGGTCCAATTTCTCTAGCCTTTTGAAAAATTCTTTTTTTCACCAACTCCGGGGATATTTTAACTTCCCAAATCTTCTGACAATGCCCTCGAGCATCGAAATTTTGTCTCCGAAACCCAATTTCAGTGACGACGCAGTAGTCATCAAAGCGAATAATTATTTCGATCGAATTTTATCAACGAAGCCAAATTGTTAATTTTTTTCATAACCCACGATTAATTTTGATTAACTTATTTTTATTCGGTTAGGAGAAAAAATTCATTTTCTCACAGAAATTGGTCCGTCTGTCGAAAAATGAAATAATGAAGACGAGATGATACGAGCGAACGTGCGGTTTTATTAGAAATAATGAGTGCACATAGCGATGAGAAGAAAGAAAAAAAAATAAGCGGAGGACAGGAATTGCGTGCGATAATCCATTGAGACGAGCAAAGCTTTTTTCTTGCCAAGTGGGTTAATATTCGACCATTATAATTAATGCATATTTATAATCATTTGAATTACGTTCACAAAGCAATGAATGCGATACTGCGGTTGCATCATTAGTCAGTAAGCTTTTCTACAATGCTTTTAGTGTGCGTATGAAGGTGTTACGGTCGAAGCGAATCCCGCAGGCTCTCCCTTAACTCAGGGCCTGAGTGTCAATCGTCATGTGTTCTACCTGCGTTTACGAGGTTTGGTTTGACCGGCTTGAAAGAATAGTCCTCGACGTCAGAGCCTCCTCGTGGCTTCCACAACGGTGGAATCCTCCCTTCGTAGTCGCTCTCGTAGTCACTCTCGCGAAATTCACCACGCGTGAATTTGGACGGACTAGGAGCTGATGGATATTTTTTCGTTTCGGCGTTTCGCTGCATCGATGTTTGTGATACCGAGTACAGTGTTTCTTGCTGCGAAAGTACGAATCATTATTCCAATAAATTATTCATTAACTGGTCGTTAACGAACGAATATAAAAATAAATCGATTATGTTTAGTCGAACACACGCATAAAAACACGCAATTGATGGTAACGCTGAGTGCAGAATTTTTCGTTGTTCCTACTCAAAAACGTGTTTCTGATCAGACACTTTTTGTCGTTTCTAGTTTTTACAGAATACAATAAAAAATAAAAACAAAATGACTTGCAGGACACTAATTAAATGGTTGTTGAAAAAGGGGCGAGAAATGGCTCGCAGTTAACGACAGCGTTCCGCAGGGGCTTGTTTGATGCAATCGTTTTGGTTGACGCATCTTCGGCAACTTGGAACGAAACGAATAGTCTTAATTTGAGGCTTCGGAGCCAAAAACAGTAAAATTTGAGGACTAGTTTTGTCGTGCTATTAGTTTCTAAAGCAACGAGATACGAAAAACAAAACAAACGCGGAGGCGACTGCCGTTAATGAGGAAGCTGAAAACAACGGGAACGGGGGATGCAAACGAGCAGACACTAAATTGTTGAATGTCTCGAACCTTTGGAGCAAGTTTGGATCGAAGTGGGCAAGTGGTAGGTCCAGGTGTGCTGGTAGTTCCGTAAGATTTTTCGCAGTAAGAGTATCGTTGGTTTTGACATTTAGGGGCGCTTTGATACTGATTCGATGCTGAGAAGGACTGCGACATGTCTTTTCGTTGGTTGGAGCTCGTGAAGGTTTGACTTTCGATGAACTGTGAGGAACGCGATTCGGAGAAGGCGGTTCGGGACTCCGAGTGTGAGGTCGAGGAGGTGGTTGATCCGTCGTGTTTACCCAGGGTTCTTTGGGTGAAACTGGATGACGAGGAGCCTCGTTGCTGGAGAGGTTCATCGGTGTCGGCCATGTAACCGCTTTCTTGTTGGAAAATTCTCGTTTTGAATTTCGGAGATTCGGGTTTGCTGGTTTTGGCAGTGGGCGATCGGGGAGCAATTTGAGTGGTTCGTGTTGTTTGAACGTAAACCGGTGGGGATCCTGGTTTCGGCAAATTCTGTTCGCAGTGCGAATGAGTCTGCGATGAAGTTTGATAGCAAGTTTGTTGTTGCTTGACGTTTCTCTCGTGACGTGACGTCATCGACGAGGTCGTTTTTTTCGTGGTGGATGGAGCCATGCGTTCGTCCATGAAATCTCTGGTGACGGTGGGTCTCGGTGGGCCGGTTAATTCGGGCGGCGGTACTTCGAAGCTGGAGGGTGGCAGGGGTTCCGGTTCGGTTGATTTCGGTCTGCTCGATTGCTTGGGAGTCGGTGGCTGGACCCTGCGATAGCGTGGCTCTTCGCTGTCGCTTTCGTACGGGCGCCATTTGGAGCGACACTCAAAATCCGATTCATAGTCGCTCTCGACGAAGGTCCCCTTGACGAATTTCGTCGGGGTCGTGGGCGCTCCGCGGGTCTGGCACGTCTGATAACACTGGAAAGTCTCGGTGACGTTCTTCGCTGGCAACGGGGGCGGCGTTGCCCTCGCATCCTTGGGAGGAATCGGGGGAGCTGCTGCGACGAATTCTTCCCTCTTTTTCATGCAGCACGTTTGCTGGGGCGTCATCCTCGACGACTCCGTCGTCCTCTCGAATTTTTCGAGTTTTTTTTCATGCATCGTCGGCGGGGGGACGTAACCCATTTCCGGTGGGGGACCGGGCTGCAGGATGATCTCTTGGGTCGTTTGCGTTTGGCAGATCTGCGGACCTTGACGCCTCGGTGCCGTGGCCATGGTGCCTTTGAATATGCAGGATTCCTTGGCGTAAGTTCTTGGCGTCTCTTCTGGAGGAGCGGTCGATTGATGGTAGAGTTGAACCACCGGCGCTTTCGGCGGTGGAGCCGCGCTCTTTACCAAGCCAGGTGCCCTGAGCTCTTCATAAACCATCTTCTCGGTCGTCTCCATGCGATGGGTGTCGCACTCGCTCTGATACTTTTCCACCAAAGATTTCTCCTCCATCCTATTGACGGTGTGATCGACCTTGATGGTTTCGGCGTTGTACATTATCACAGGCTTCGGTGCAGGCGGCGACGGTGGTTTCTCGATTATCTTTTCCTCCGTGCGGTTCTCCTTGGACGACCAAGAACGCGTTTCCAGCGTCGATTCCGACTGGATGCTCGTTTTCTTCGTCCCTCCGCCCGGAGACTCCTCGATCTCTTGTCGGCTCTCCTTCGACGATGTTTTATAAGCCAAATCGGGCTCCTGCCACTCCTCCCGCTTGCTGAACACCTTCGTCGATTCCTTCGCCCCTGGTTGCGGCGGTGGCCACGACTTCCGGCTTGAGTCGGGGCTCGCTTTCTTCGCCCACGATTTTTCCATCGCTATCCCATCCGCCGAAGGCTTCGGCGAGCCCGGACGAGCGTCGATCTGATTCGATGAGGCTGCCGAGTGACACCTGTACTCGGAGAGATCCGTCGATACGTGAGAACGCGTTTCCAGATCGGAGGTCGATGACCACCATTTTTCGGTCACACTCTCCATCGGCTTCGCACCCGGCGCCGTCGCCCCGTAAGTCTGCGACGTTGTTTTCATATCCTCGATCTTCTTTCCTTCCCGGGCATCCTTCTTGACGCAAACCTCCTCACAAACCTCGCGTCTACACTCGTAAGCGTCACTCCCCGAGTCCAATTCGAACGGCGGAGGAATCGACGTGGGCTTCGGCCTCGGTGGCTCCTTGCTGGGCATCGGACAAACCGTCGGCTTCGCCGGCGACGTAGGGAAGATCTTTACTCCGCCGATCGGCGCGTCGACCGAATCCAGATTCTTGTGGGACTCCTGCAACTGCTTAGCTTTGACGGATACACCGTCCGGACGCTTTTTCGGCACGTCCTCATCGGGCTTCGGCATGTAGCCGATTTCCGGCGGCGGTTCCGGCACGAGATTGAAACCGGTCAACATGGCTTCGGCACTCTCCGATTGCGCCTGCAATTTCGAGATTGTTAGAGTACCGTGAATCGGCGAGCCCGAGGCGGTCGTATCCTCCAGAATGGTGCGCTTGATTTCCAAGGGTGGGAGCTTGTAATCCTCGTAGGGAAAATCAATCATCGTGTTATCCAAACCCCTCGAAGAGGTTCCGCCTTTTTCCAACTTTTCGAAAACGCCCTGAGAAGCTCGTTTCGAGGTTTCCACGGTGGGACGCTCCGGTCGATAATTCTCCTCGAATTTCGTCGTGCGCTCGTAGTTTTTCGTGAGTTTGTCAACCTTGACATCGTAATTACCGTCTTCCGTGTCCTCCGTGAGTTTGATCATTGCTTTCGGTCCCCGTGGCGTGGACTCGCTGTCCTTGGACATCGACTCGAAGAAGTTGAGCGCGTCCTTCTTCGCGATCGTCGAAGTCTCGACGTTCTCGTTTTCCTCTTGCGTCGTCGTAGTGTCGACTTTACTTTTACTCGGCAATTCGGTTCTCTTCGTTTCGATAAAATCGCAGGTTTTCGTTGATGCCGGCTCGTCACCGACCTTCGTCTCTTGGGTGCTCGTCTTCGTCGTCGTCGTCATTTTGAACCGCGGACCGGCGTCCGCACTCTCTCCGCCTTCCTCGTCGAACAAAGGCGCTGATTTGTGCTGCAGTTTCATGTGGAACTTTTGCTCCGATTTCGTTTCCGTCTGGTGCGATTCCGTCGTCGATGATATGTACTCGGAACGCGAAGCTTTTTGCACCGCTGGAGCATTGCCAGCGCTGTCCATTCTATTCTCTATCAATTGTACCGTTCTTATGGAATCTGTGCCCGTCGAATGTGGCGGAACTATCGTTTTCAGGGTCGAACTCGGCTGAATCATCGTCGTCGCAATGTGCTCGGTTGTCAAATTCGCCGACGGTATCTCGCTCTTCTTTCCGTCGGGCTATTCGGTTTTCATTGTTTCACGGATTAGCATTTACGTTTGCACGAAAATAATTGTCTTCTCGGGACCACGAAAGAGTCCGTTCAAAACTCAGTCAAATATTTGAAAATATTTAAAAATTTGTTGGAGCATTGGTACACTGAGAAAGAAAATTCGTCGATTTTCTTCGCCACGATTTTTCGATCGAATAAACGCCATTTTTTCAATCAACAAATTTACTTTCCCTGTACCGATGATTACTTCATCGTTGTTTCATGAACTTACCTGGACGATATTTTTATCGTGAACATTCTCGTAGACGATGGTTTTGTGCACTTCGACCATGGTGTCCGGGGTTGGTTCGAAGACAGCAAAATCAGCGATACTTTGAGCCTCGCCACCAGCGTTAGTTGCGTTCACCATGTACTTGCCAGCGTGTTCCTTTTCGGCTGCAGGAAGGAAAAGTGCAAACGAAAAGTCAAGTCACCGCAGATGCGACGAAATATGAGGAAACTTACCTTTTTCGATAACGAGCAAGTAGCAGTTTCCCAGCTGTCGGAGTCTCACTTCCGGTGGTCTTTCTCGAACTGGTACGTCGTCCTTGTACCAAGTGACTGTGGGTTCGGGAGTCCCGGTTATTTCGACCTCCATGACGACTCGTTCGCCTCTTTTGACGACCTGAGCCTGGAGCCTCTTGCCAAACACCGGAGGGAATATCGTTTCTGGAAAGCAATAAAAATGCTCGTTCCCACCGAAAAAATCGTTAAAATACAGTAAAAATTTTCATTTTCTTTTAACACACTTTTGACAACGAGATCAGCCGTGCTGCTGGCATTGCCAGCCTCGTTTATCGCCGTGCACGTGTAACGACCGGCGTCCTTGACGTTCACGTTTTTCAGTTCCAGTCTGACGTGGTTGTGAGCGTAAGTCGTTTTTACGTTGTCCTTCAGCTGTTGACCATTTTTGGACCAGCTTACGTTCGGTTGTGGAAAGCCTAAGAAACCGTTATTAAGCTCATCAGTTTCGTTTGCTTTTTGCTCGATCGTATCTTGCCAAAATAACGCGAGAGATGACGTATCATTTGGCAGCATGGCGGAGATACAAAATATGTGCAGTCTCGATCATTTCACACCGCAGGTGAGACTCGAGACACCTCGCTGTGCATCGCGGGATGAATGACCACGAGAAACATGCCAAAAATATCTGACAGACCGAAGCTATTGTTTATTTTTTTCATTAAAATAACTAATTTCCAACGCCTTTTTGTCATTCTTTGAAAAACGGTGAAAAATCATTGCTCACCGTCGATGACTCCTTCGAGAACGACGTCACTGCCCTGATCGACGATCATCCCAGTAACAGGTGAGACGAATCTCGGCGCAGTTGTTTTTCTCGTGGGTTTTTGCACCTTGGCACGTCCCTCGGTAACGACGACAGTCTTTTCTTGTCTCATTTCGCCCGGTGTGTCCTGAATGATTCGTTCGAATTCCTCGACTTTGTGGCTCTGTTGGAACGTTGGATTCACCCAAAAATCAATTAATTCACGTTGCTCAACGCACTCCCGTGAAAAATTCAATAAACCGAATCGTGATTCACTGGTTGGAAACTTCACCTGTACAACCGGCGGTGCACCGTTTGCCTGAGACAAAAATTCGCTGCTCTCGATCGTAGTCTTGGTGACGACGTTCCCCGGAGCCGGGACTCTTCCAGCCTCGAGGAAGCTGGAAGTCGAAGATTTGTATTCCTTCACGCATGACGAGTGACTCGACGACGATTGTGTCATCGAGGACGACATTTTCGTTAAAACTTGACCACCCGCCGGGACTTCCCCTTCACCCACGGTCTTTCTCTCCGTGGTGAAGTATCTGTCGCTACTGCTCGATGGATTCATTTCGCTTTCGATGATCACCAATTCACCGGCCTCTTTCTCCTCACCTCCCTCGATCGTTCCTCCTACACCTATACGTCATATGATTAATCAGGTTATCAATAGATTGTGGCAATAATCACTCTTGGCACAGCCTCGTCAATCTCTTCAATCTCATCCTCCTCCCCCATTCACATTCTCCAACTGGCATTTCGTTCGTGTTCACAGTCACGCATCGATGAATCTCTCAGCTTTTTTTACCATCCCTCGAATGAGAAAAAAGTTTGTCGATTCAATACTATTTTTTGTTGCGTCAACCTGGCGAGCAAAATGGAATTCGTTGATTGAACAAAGTGAAGGAAATTTCATTTTCTTGGATTCGTTAGTCCAACTAAAACTTTGTCGAATCAACGAATTTCTATACTCAGTGATATTCATCGCAAGCGGAAGGATTTTCATGATTTGTGAAGCTTTACGAAACGGGTGGGCATCGTAAGGACTTTTGATCGCACGAAACGTGTCTGGAATATGAATTTCACATAAATTTGGCCATGCGACGTTGAATTTCTTCAGGACTATAAAAGCGGAGTTGACTCATACCGATGCTCGCCACAAAGCTGTCGAAATCGTCGAATTATCGTACTCGATGTTCGAGCAAAGATCTGCTATAGAATCGTTTTCCTTGAATCATTGCGCTATTAATAGGTGGCCCGATTAATCGAACCGCGACGGATAGCACCTGATGAATGGAATTCGGTGGATGGCGCAATGAGTTTGTCACTACGAAAGGCACGCTCGAGATCGAGACGCGGCCAGAGCCCTGACGAGCTCAACAAAACTGTGAATCGAGATGTAAGAAGCAATTGGAAGCGAATTATCTCGAAACTGGATAAACGAAAGTTCAAAACTGAGAAATAGTCGGCATTCGGCGTTTTCGTGTTACCAATAAAACCGCAGCTTCGATCCCAGCCGAAGGGAAACGACGCTAGTCTGCCGAAGTCTCGAAAATCTTGATTATTTATCCACCAATAAAATATCTCCCGCTCGAGTCGTGCTCCAGAGTGGGAAACCGCACGTATCAACCGTTGCATCCTACGTGATTCGCTGGACGTGTGGGATTTTGGACGCGTACCAAGAACACGTACGCACATAGTGAAAATAAATGCAGATAAATCAAGAAAAGCGCTAAAGAGCACGAAGAGTGTTATTTGGATACGAGGAAATTCAAGCCCACTGGCCCCGTTGAGCGAGGGACCAACACCGCTTGGAAGGAAACGTTTGGAACGTGCCAAAAGGCTGGAGCGAGCACGATGCTGGCTGGATCGATACCCAAGGAACGAGAGGGAGCTTCGAAGGTGCGAATTTTATCTCGGGATCTTGAGACTTACATAAATCTCTCATCTGCAGCAATTATCGAACGGGGATAAAAGAACGGCCGGATCATTAGCCAAGATCTGAGGGAAAGAGAACTCTCTATTTCGGGTTAAGGCACGGACACGCGGAGACACAGACACGGGCGCGAAGTGAGCAGCCACCGAAAGGTGCACGTAGAGAACTCGGTGATCCTATACAAATTTAGAAGCAGCTGTCCATCTTCTTCCTGGTCACTTCTCGCAGTCATACGAGAAGCCCCGAAAACATAATACGATCGTATTGGTTACGAAAATAATTGAATGAAGCAGCACTTGATAATTGGATTTATTGAAAATCGAACGGATATCGATAATTTATGGTTTTTTATTTATTCGGAAGCACCGACCTCTCTTCCTCCGATTGTGCCACTTTCTTTGCCGGCTTCGCGATCGCACTTCAAACGTAATCCATCGACCATTAATCCACTGGGAGTTTCTTCGCGAGAGTTTCTCGCTGCACCGTAGATCGATCGTCGATTTCTTTCGGTTCAGATTCGCGGTCCAGATTTAGTCAGGATCATCGAAAATGTAGGGAGCCGAAAATTGACACGCAAGCGTGGAAAACGACGTCGGGATCGTCGAACCGACCGGTTGACTCTGCGGAAGAGCGCTGCCAGAGCCAGAGACCACCTTCCTTTCTCCTCCGCCAATATTCTCTTTTCACTCTTTCGCTTTCCGTCCCGTTTCTCACTCTCCCTCGCGCCCCTTTCTTCCCTCTTTCTCGCTCTACCTCGCTCCCGGTCGCTTCTCAACTTGCGACAGAGGTACGACACGGAAAACTCTCGATGCGGCGTCCCACCTCGATAAGCTTCTCGTCGCTAACGTGGAACTTTCGGCGATGAGTCTCGGGCTATTCGTGCCGACGAAAATAACGCGAATTCTCTCGCCGTTCGGCCGCTCTCATCTCTCACGGAATCGCGAGCTTGCAGCTTCGCTTCTCGCCCTCTTCCCTCTCCCTCGTTTTCTCCCATTCTCCTCCATTTAATTGGCCCGCAGATGTGAATCGTCCGAATCGACAACCACCTACGGTTCCAGGGAATGGGCATGGCGACTCTGGTGATCCAAAAGAGAAGAAAATTCAGAGAAAAATTCCCGCCTGACTGTCGATTCCGATAACGAATGCACTGAAAGAAAGGTTCACTCGATTCAGAGCTTCACACCAATTCGGCTATTCTCCAGACCGAAGCTAAAAGCTCCTACAGAATGTGAGAAACGTAAATAAACTCGATGGAAACCGGAGCGCGTGTTGGAATGCTCCATTTCTTTGCATATTCATAAAAACAAAAAGTATTCAAAAAAGCCTGGGAGAGTTTCTCGAGTCGCATCCGCTGAGCAGCTCTCACATTTTATCGTGAAATTTCTCCGCTTCCACCCACAGCTGAGCTCTTTGCAACACAATCATAAAACATTTTACTGGAAGTTTCGGGAATATTGGAAGCAAGAAACCTGAGAAAAAGTCAGCACGAAAATGCCACGAGATATTCGTAAGTTCAGAATCTAATATTAGATCGCTTCTGCTCGTAACTTTTTGACGATGAAACAAGTTGAGTGAAGCCGGAGGAAGAAATAACAAAATCGTCGAAGACTGAGAAAAAACGAAGAAATTCGTGTTTGCTTCGAGAGTCAGGGGGGGGGGGCTTTTTAAACGCGTTACTGCCTCAGCTTTTTCGAATTTTGTTTGCCAAGCACGCAGCCATGAGTCAATATCCACATCGATGCTTTTCACTCCTCCAAAAATCGTCAAAGCTAGTCTCCAGGCCTGGGAGATACAAAAAGTCGCAAATTCGTAATTCTCATTGCACCAGTCGACACGACCCTGGAATGAATGAAGTTTGGGTCGGAAGTTAAAGTATATTAATAACTTGACGTGGCACCGTTGCCTACAGTCTTCGTCGTCGCCCTCGTTATTTTAGCCGAGCGCGAACAAACTCAACCTACTTTCGTTGCAGACAGAGAAGAAACGCATCGAGCCCGAAATCCCTTATCTGTGATTTTCGATTTCGTTAATTCGGCGGGGCTCATAGACAGTGAGATTATTCAAGAGCATCGAACCAATCGACTTTCTCTATTGATCAAAAAAATTATCACTCCGTTCGACTTACCGACTTCGAGTTTGGCCGTGCACGTTGATTTTCCAGCTGCGTTTTCCGCCACGCATGAAACCGTACCGACGTGCTCAGGCGCAGCTTCCGGTACGGTCAGCACTTGACGCTCCCCACTCACCGATAACAGAAATCCCGTACCGTGCACCGGTCGATCGTTGAACAGCCATTGTATCTACGGAATTAAAGACAAACAAACCAAAGCGTTAAATTACTAGCAAAGTACTCGAAACTCATCTGAAGTCTTTCCTTTTCTCTGAGCCTTTCCAAATTTTTTGCGGAAATGTGAAAGTAAACGTTTACCGGGAAGAAAAAAAATAAAAACTTGAAAACTGTTGAAGAAAAAAGTCCGCAAAGTTCGCCATTTACTTTCAATTTGGATTTTACTTCTTTTTAGAAATTCAGAAGAAGCATTTTTCAAAAATTTTTACAATTTTAATTATAAAACAGATTCTGTTCGATGAAGATTTTTTTTTCGAGACTATCCGAGCGAAAGGAATGTAAAAATGGAGGTCAATTCCTCGAATCGTTGGTGGCTTAAATCGAGGATTTTTCAAAATTTCACTCCTTATTGCCAGACGTGGAACGACCCGTGTCGTTCAATTTTGGCAAGAAGTTTCGAAGTAACGCTCGAACGATCGCATAGTTCTATAATCCATGGTCATAAAGATCGTCGCTGTCACGAAATCGTGTCACCGGTCTGAGGCTTATCCGTCAATCGACCTTCGCGACCCTCGTCGTTGGTCCCGACGTGCGAGTATCGGTAATTAATTATAGCCAGTCAAGTTTTATGTATCGAGCATCGCGCGTTCCATTCTCTCTAATTATATTATTCGCTTCGCTGACCGTTCCTCAGATTCTCCCACTCTTCTTGCTTTTGCAACGAAGCGAAAACCGAACGAGATGCATTCGTTCTTTCTCCACCCCGCTCTCCCCTCGCGCGTGCCACTGCTGCGAGGATTCTTTATAAAATAAACTGTCGTTGTATCGCTTTCTCACTGCTTGTCCGAAAGGCGCTTCGCGCGAGGGCTGCAAGAATATTTGGCGTTTGATTCGAGTCTGAGAATCTTCGATTTATTGATATTTGAAGAATAGTCGAAGAAAAAAGCAACGATTAAAATAAACTGAGGAAAATTGGACTCGAAAAGATTCGACGAAGGGAAAACAAAGAGGAAAAAATAATGCCAGTCGACCGCACATCAGTGTTCGACGTTTCACAATTCTGAAGCGCAATCCTCGCTGCTTTCTCGAGCCAAATAACCAACGAAACCGTCAAAATTTATTGTTGACCACTTACGAAACGACGATACACGAATGACTCTCGTAAGTTAATCTCTGAAAGGGAAGAGGGCCAAAGAAGATCGAAGGAAACTTACGACAATGAGAGAAATAATTAACACGATGAGCCACATAAGCTTCGCTCAAACAAACCGACGGCACTGACACTCCCAACGTTGGCAAGACAACTCCGCGGTTATACCGTCGATATAAACCGAGAGAATCGATCCTAGTAGAAATATGTGGGATAAGGGAACGCCACGTCCGAGATCCGCGGTATTCCGAGGCCTCTTTTTGGCATCGCCCACCCAGTTTTAAAACGCCACGTTGACAAAGTTCCGAGACTCGGATCTTCGAAACGGGAGCCAAATTGCTTATTTCTACTCGATCTCGTTTATGAGCTTCTCTCGAGTAATTAAATTTCGAAGGCTCCTCAACGTCGCGATTTACGAGGGGAACATTTTTCTTTACCTTCGGAGTCGGAGTCCCGTGAACGATGCACTCGAATTTCGTCGTTGCACCACGCGGCACTGTTCTATCCGCGAAAACTTCTTCGAACGTCGGCGGCACCAGCTTCTTCAACATCTGGACCATCGCCTCGGCCTTATTCGTAGAATTCATCACCGGCTTCACCACCAAACGAGCTATGGCCTTGGCCGCACCGTGCAAATTCGTTGCTTTTGCCACATAGTTGCCCTTGTCCTCCAAACACGTCGGTGAAATCGTCAATGTGCACACACCCGTCTCGTCATGGATCGCCTGAAAAGCAACCGTAGAATCACGTGAATACAAACATTCATTTTGCAGCCAGAGTTCTGAGGTGGACTCGTATTCAGCAGTTTTCTCGTACCGCATCGTACTGAGCAATATTTTACCTGAATATTCTTTCTACCAAAACGAGAAATGAACTTTTACACTATCCAGAATGTGAAGGAACATTGAAAAAAAGCACAGAAATTATTTTTTTGCCAATTTTCGAAAAGTCATTCAGCTCTTTCTCTTCCTAATGATATTTTGCAGTGAAATCATTCGATGAAATTCAATATATCAGTTTCGATCAATAAATATTAAAGCACTGATTTTCCTATATTTTTATAATGCAGAAATCTATCAGTGCTCAAAGAAGAAAAGGTCAATGTGTCGAACCAGGGCTGCAGCTTAAAACTGCACCAAATTTGTTTTGAGTATTCCTTATCACTACACAATAGTATAACATATTTTTTCTTTCCCTTAATTCTTAATTCTTAGAATTGCATGGGACATCATTTTTTTGTTATAAAAAATGTGATAAAAAAAAATTTGTGCAGTTTTGAGCTGCAGCCCCGATTCGACATATTTACCGAAGAAAATTATCATCGTCGGTCAATTAATCACTGCCCTGAGGAGTGGGCATTTTATGGAGCAATATTTTGCAGTTGAAATACTTTGGTTGGCGGTATTTTGGATAATATTTTCCTGTGAATGGGCATGTTCAAGGTTCAAAGTAGGAGAGGAACGCGGAGATGTCGAAGAGCAAAATTTTTCGCGACGACAAAAACATATTTCGAGGTAGAAATGTTTAGGAAAGAAATAATGTTGGAATTCGATAAATGAAAAGCGAATTTATCGGAGTGCTATCGAGCTGGAATAACGATTGAATATTCTTGCCTTGATGCGCTCGTTGAGCTCGTCTATTTCTACATTATTGAAGAACCATCTGAGATCCGGGCGGGGATCGCCACTGACTTGGCACTCGAAAGTCGTGTCTTCGCCCTCTTCCACGAGAGCGTCAGTCATCAGTTTCACGAACTGGGGCACGTTGCCACTCGCGAGTCGATCGCTCGTATCGGAGGCTGCTGAATCGAGTGGAAAAAATATAATCGAATTTATATGGGATATTGGGAATGGTTCCAACGAACCTGGGATTCTGGGCTATCGAAAAATATAATCGCACTCACGAACAACCGAAAGAACGCACTCGCTCGATGCCTCGCCTCGCGAATTTATTGCTACGACTTTGTACTTTCCTCCGTCGTCCAAAAACGCCTCGTGGATCACGAGCGAACATCTGTCACCTTGGAAAAGCAGCTGGAAGTCCGCTGATTCCTTCACTGGTTTTTCGTTGTGGTACCAAATCACCTGGAAAATGAATGAAATCTCAGTCCCGTGCTTTCCATCATTTTTGACACTTTGATCGTCGTTTCATTTTTTCCTTCGTTACTGCTTTCAACAAATTTTGCTCTCATTTCGAATCACCTCCGGCTCCGGTTGCGCTATGATTACGCAATCCAATTTGGCGGTGCGACCTTCAAAAACTTGAGTATTTTTTAGCGGCACTTGGATACTTGGCTCGATCGTCGGCTCCTGAATTTCTTTGTCTTCCGGAAGCTCTTCCTGCACAGGAGCCTGAGCACTGTCTTTGACGTCAACGTGCTTGGGCACTTCCGCTTCAGGGAGCTCGATCTCTTTGCTGACCTCGGGAGGGAGCTCCTGACTCGTCGCACTGCCCATTTCTTCTTCGGGGGTCGTCTCAATCTGTGGAAAATATGAAAAAATGTTTTTTCGTATGGAAAAAAAAGGATTTCGTAGAGCCTCGGGGCTTGCCAATATTCACCGTGACTAGTTTCGACTCTCGAATAATTTTTTCCTCGATAGTTTCGGTGTGTCGAGTGCTGCGAGTTTCTTCGACGACGGTTTCGAACTTCGGTTCTGGTGAGACGCTCGAAAAACCATTTTCGACGATCCGTTGAGCCACTTCCGGTTGTTTTGCCTCAGGGATTTCGACTTCGAGTTTGGCACACGTCGATGCTTGGCCCAATCGATTCGTCGCTTTGCAGCTATAACTCGCAGCGTCCTCGGCAACTATTTCGTAAAATTTGACAACGGCCTCCCCGTTGTTGTAAGTTATCGCGTAGTCAGGCGAATCGTCGATATTCGTATCGTTCTTGTACCACTGCACCGTTGGTAATGGGCTTCCAGTGACGGTGCACTCGAGCAGATGCGAGCTCCCTTTCTTCGCTCTCGAGGCCGACAATTCCTTGACGAATATGGGCGGACTCAGCTGATGCTCCGGCGCTGTTTCTGTAACATCATGCATTCTTTCCATTCTATTTCCCACACATTTTTCCATCCGTAAATACTCCAGACATAGCCGCTTTTTCAAACAAATCTTGATCCCTACACAGAGAGAACGGATTCGTTTTGCATAGTGAGTTTTGTATATTGTTTTCAAGAATTATCAAAGTATTTAACCACCGATTACAAACAGCGTAGAATTTTTTGAATTTTCCTATTTTTCGTCCCTCCAATTCTAAACAGCTTTATGTCGATAGCAAAAAGTGATGCACGTCAGAACTAAATTCGTTTTGTTTTCGAGTGTTATTCGTCACGTCAGACTATCACTCACTGATAAGTGGAAATTTATTGTAAATCACAAATTTTCACTGTCAGCATAGTTAATTAATGATAAATACACGAATATACACCGAATGCGTGGGACATTTTACCACGCATGTAGGTTTTTTTCAGGGCTGCCCGAGCATACTTTACAATGGGCTTTTCACTATGGTGGATAGAGCAATTCTTATTACTGCTCTTCGAATTAATGCTGCAATCCGGTACGCTTATAGTGTCCCAGAGATACTATATTTTTAGTACTTTCCTCTAGAATTTTCGGCCTGTTTTTCTCTGTGCATGGCGCTACCACATCGAGAAAAGAAATTTGATGATTCAACAAAATTTCTCAGCAAATTGTAGCTACAAAAATAAAATATTTGATTAAACAAATTTTTGTTGGTTCAACGATGTTTTCGTTGTAGTGAAAAATATTTCACGGAGTCAGTGAATGAAGAGTTTGGATGAACCAAAGCGTGGTTGAGTCGACGGATTTGATTTTGTTCGCCACGATTTTGTTGTTGAATCAACGAATTTTTTTTTCGGTGTACATAATCAAAATGGTCTGTTCGCTTACCTTTGACTGTGAGGTTAGCCGAGGTCTCTGCCATTCCGAGAATGTTGAAAACTTTGCAGGTGAACTTGGCCGAGTCCTCGGTAAAAGTTTCCTCGATCATGAGAGTGCATGAGCCAGTTTCTTCGTCGAAGCTCGTCCGATAGTCGGGATTATTCAGTATCGATATTCCGTCTTTGTACCAAACGACCTCAGGGGTCGGACGAGCAACCAATCTGCACTCCAAACTCAAACGCTGCCCTTCCTCGATCGTCGTATCGTTCAGAAATACTATGAACCTTGGAGCCTCCCCACACTCGCTCATTTCCGGTAGCACGTTTTTTGCCAGTTCCAACGTTTCCGCCTCTTCACGCGGCTCTTTTGATCCTAACGGGGCCATGAGAACTGGCACTTCCTCCTCCAGCTCAGTCTGAATCAAAATCATTCTCACGTCACGCTCGAGATATTCATTGCAGTCGCAGTTTATTCAAAAAGTTTGTCAGCACTTTTCTGGATTCAGTCGAATGGAATAATTAAACGCAGCTCAATTAAGGACAATTTACCAAAATTTCGAAATTACTCGATGAAAGTCCTTATAAAAATCATTTTCATATTTTGCAAACATTTCAAAATTCCTTTGCTGACCAAAAAACGAATTTGACGACGTCCCAGCTTCGGTAATTGCGACGTGTATTTTTGGAACACGATAATGAGAATATTCATTTTTTACCAGCGAAAATTGCAAAGCAGTCACAAGAAATGATTTTGTAAAAAATGTGGGTAATGGTAGTTTCGTGTGTAGTTTTGGACTGACCTTTTGGAGGATTCGAATTTCTTTGGTGGTAATCGCTGACGTGATAGTTTCTTGAACGACTCGTTCTTCTTTTCGCTGAGTGATCGAAGAGTTCGTTTGTACGGAAGAGTCGGTCGTGGGGATTGATTTTTTGGGCTCTTCTTGAGCGAGAGATTCGGCTTTTCTCGCGATTTCGGCCTCGTAAGCAGCGCGAGCTTCGGCCCGTGCGATCTCGAGTTCCCTGATCTCCTCTTCCTCGCGTAACTTTTCTTTCAATTTGTCCTCGAGCTCGATCACCGAGCTTTCGAGATTTTGCTCGAGCGTGCGAAGCTCCGACGTTATAACCGCGAACGAGTCGAGGGTTTCGCGATTTTCTACGACGACGTCGTTGAATTGGGGCAGCCTGTCGGTACCTGCAATTCAGAGACTCATTTTTACCAATTTTTTCCTAACACGAAAGAGAACTCATTGCAGCAAAGAGCTTTTAGATTACAAACCGAAAACGAGGGTCGACAGTTCGCGGATTTTCTCGATCCTTTTCTCCTGTCGGTCTTCACCTGCCTTCAAAAATCTTTCAACGTCCCTCAACAGTTCAGCGGCCTCTCCCGGTACTTTAGCCGCCGTCGCTTTTCTCGCAATGACGATCAACAATTTGTTGCCTTCTCTGTACCAACTCTTGGCTTCCTCCAATAATTGGAAGTACTCGATGCTCAGATCAATGCGTTTCCTGGTTTCTGCTGCGATTCTCTTCAACTCGTGCCATCGCTCCTTCAGCCCTGACAACTCACGGTGAATCGTCAACGGGGAATCCGGCGAAGTGAGCGCTACGTTTTCTTCCGTTGTCTTCACGAAATGCGTTATTCGCTCTTCCAAAGTCTGAAACATCGATCACGAGTTTTATCGAAACTAAACCGTTTCTAACCTTTTAAAAAGTTTCAAAATCGCAAGCTTAAAAAGAATTTTGCATTTAAAAAAGTTTCTGAGGTTATTCCTCGTTTTGTAGTATTGAAATAATTTATTTCCATAAAAAAAAAAACCATTCATAATAACAAAAATCGAACAAATTAAAAAATGTTCTCAAAAACCTTGATTGAGAACTTTGGTTTGTCGATTTTGTAAATTATTCACGAAGGTCCATATCGAAAATTCTGCAATTATTAATAAAGTTTGACGAACGTAAATTCTTTTCTGCCATGTCGCAAATTCGATAACTACGATTCCGAAAAAAGCGTTAGAATTTCACGTTAACGAATTTTTAATTTTTCAAGTACTTTTGAAACTCCTGAGCTTCGGATTTATTTTATCAAAATCGTTAGAAAATGGCGGTCTTTTGGAGAAATTACCGTAATCGTTGTTTCAAACTGTGAGAAAGTTCGCGACGCTGATTCAACGGCCGGCAAACTGTCGCCGGTGAGACGTGGGCTGGAGGCTTCCAATTGATGGGCTAATCGACGGAGGTCAGCGTCGATGAGATCGAGATCGTCAGCGAAATCGCAGTACCGGATGCCCCCGTCGAGTCGATTTCTCGTTTCCAGCCACGAGTCTTCCCACTCGGACGCGGTGTGAGAGAGCGCGCGTTTCAATCTCTCGATTTCTTGGGACGCAGCTTCCGGTGGCTCTTGCTTTTCGATTCTGGCGACAACCCGATCGATTTCGAGTCGGAGGTTTTCCAAAGTTTCGCCGATGGAGCGACGCTCCGTTTCGTGGCTGTCGGACCTCGAGCGCAGCTCTTTCCGGGCCGCTTCCGAGAGGAAACCGGAAGTCGCTGATCTCTCGAGCTCCTGCCGCGTGCGCTTCGCCTCAACGACTTTTTCCTCGACCTGGAGAATTCAGCGACGGTTAGAAAAACTCGTTTCTCTTGCATGAAACATCGAAGAGAAACGGAATGCAAAACACTCACCTCGACCAAGCGCCGAAATACTGAAATTAACGATTCTAACAAAATTTGATAATCCGAAGCCGTCGTTCTAAGATGATCGTAAACCCGGGACAGTTGGAGCCTGATTCGTTCTCCAGCCCGGTCCTCGTCAGCGCCGTATCCGAAGGTCTCCACGCTCTTTATCCTCGCGTCGAGTTCCGTAACCGCTTTCTTCAATTCCGGAAGTATCCCGATCAGCGAACTCTCCAGGTCTTGGAGCAACGTCGAAGGGTTCGTCGAGTCGGAGGTCAAGATTGGGTACAGTTGCTCACCGAATTTCGAGACCCATTCGAGTGTCTAGAAGCGCGTAAAACAAAATTATTGCACAAGAAATAAAAAATTTCATATCACTGAGAAAAAAAATCGTTGCAACAACTAAATGTCCTGATATTTTTGCTGCTTGATCTAACTAAAATATAACTCAAAATTCGTTGAAAAGTATTATTACTTTAGCCAACATGATTTGTGTAAAATAACAAATAATTTGATGGTCGGATTTTTTCTTCATGCAGCTCAACAAAATCTCATCGATGACGAACCAAATCAATTGTCTATACAAATGTCGTCACGTAACCCCTAATTTTGTCAATCCAAATCATTATCTAAAATGTTGTGAAATTTATCAATTCTTTGTCGTGCGTATCGGGGCTAAAAATTTAAGTCAAATTCAACATTTTTCCAGTGCATCGAAACACGAACAAAGTTTCACGAAGAAAAAAATTGGACCTCAGAATCGAAGGAAAAAAACTTGAATGGCCACACAAACCGAAGGCCATTTTGGTTCAGAGAACTTGTATCGTCAAAAAACGATGGAAACAGATGAAATTGCAGAATTAGCTCACCCTCGTGCTCTCTTCGACTCTCTTTTCCTGTTCGATTCTCCTTTCCTTGACAGTTACGACAGTGGTTTGCCAATTTTCCCAGGATTCCGTGACGTTTAATTGTTTGTTTGCAAAGCGTTCAAGGGTCGTCTCAACGCACAATCTGGCTCTCGGAACGTCGAGATAGGCGTCAGTGCTCTGTGGGGAGGAGAGAAGGAAAATGGATGAAACGAGGCCCGAAACGGTGTCGATTTTTTCGCGCTGAAATTATAATTTGACTCACGCGATCGGCTTCGTCGTTGAACCTGGCACCGGATTGGGTGAGCTTGACGTAGAGCGGCTGCAGCTCTTTCCAGCGTGATTCCAAATCGGCGATTTTCTGGTCGTCCATTCGTTCGACGTTTTGTTTGAATTCGGTTTCCAGCTGATCAACTTCGTTGCCGAGGCGTTGGGCGGCTTCGTGGAAGTCGACGTAGAGGGAGCCGAGTTTGACACGAAATTCGACGGAGTTGCGTGAGTCCAGCCAAGAGTCTCGTAGGGTCTCGACTCTTTCTTCAATCTCCTGTTTCTTGTGAGCGCGTTGTCGCTCGTCAGGGATTTCGAGAATGGTCCCGGAGAGAACGGCAAGGGCTTCGTCGATCTCGAGGCCACGTTTGCCGAGGTCTTCGAGCAGCTGGCAATGAATTCTGTAGAAATCTTTGGCCATGGGAACGTCGCTTCCCATATCTTGGTGACCCCGCAAAAACGCGTCGGCGATTCCCGCCAGCCACGAACGCAGCTCGTCGTATTTTTCGAAGAACGCTGCCAGGCCTCGCGATATCCGGAGATTTTCTTCCTTGTGGGCAGTGCAACGTTCCATCAAGCGAATCTTACGGTTCTCGAGCTCCTCGACCGTCCGTTTGACGCCCTGTTCGACGACGATGCAACGTTTAATGAAAGAGAGAAATAACGGAGAGAAATAAAAACGGAAAAGGAGAAAAGTGCGAAACGCTGCAACGTTCGCTGCTGGGTGTGGGCAAAATTACTGCGCATGTGTTTGTCCAAGTGCGAAGGAAAAAAATCACTGCAGTTTTATAATCTCACAAACCTCGGCGCCGGGCGCTCCTCTTCCCGTTATGTCGAGCAGAGCGTATCCTTCGCTCAATGGAACCGCAGTCACGTCCGTGAGCGTTGATGCTGCTTGGGCGTGAAAACGTGCCAGTTGAGCAGAGTGCTCCGGATGTTCCGTCGTTGCTAGCTGAATCTCTAGCTGATCGAGCTTCGTGAAAGCCTTTTTAATGTACCAAAAAACAATGATTATCGTGACTGTTTTGATCGAGTGTGTACATTTGCGTAAACTGTAACGAATCTTCTTAAGGGAGCATGAAAATGAATAACAAAATTATCGAGAAGATTACGATCATTCCCACAATGGAAGTGTTCCATGCTCCAGGATTGTTTATCAATTTAAAAAAAGTTGTGCAGGAACTCTTCTCTCGATTTCACTCTACCGAAATAATCCTGCTCGTGAATGTCTCGATTTTTCAACATTTTTCAACTCAAGGTATGCTCCAAAACATTTTTAATCCGAAATATTTCTCAACCAAAAACTGCAATAATAACATGAAGGGTTGGTGATCATTTTTTATCGAAACGTATAGACTTCAGAAAACTTTATGTTCCATGTAAAACTGAAAGTGTTTTCAAGTATTTTTTTAAAGATTTTTCAATATTTTTTTGAATGAAATTTTGAATTCGAGGGATACTCGAGAGCAGAGTTATTCTCGGAGACGAACTCACCGATCGTGCAGATTCGAAATAGGCGATGGCTCGGTTCAAGAGGCTTTCGTACTGGTCCAAATCGTTGACATAATCAGCAGCAGTTTCCAATATCGCGTAAGCTTGTTCGGTCGCTTGATCGCCAGCGAAATGTCCTGAGGTTGCTAACGTCTCAGTGGATTTGGTTATCTTGATCGATCGGTCTTGGAACTCCTGTTTGGAAAATGTTACCGATCAGATGAAATAGTCCAAAATTTTTAGAATCGCCGTGGCGAAAAAAGGTCTCACCTTTGCCTCGTTCTGGAGTTTCTTGAGCTCGAAAAGCAGGAGTTCAGCACTCGAAGAAGAATCTCCGAGTTGATCGCTGCTGCTGGCCAAGGCTGCTATTCTGTCGCTCAAAATTTCTTCCAAATCTCGCAATTCGGTGGCCAAAAGTGCGAGAGCCAAACATTGTTCCAGCTGAGTTTTTCGACTGCTGAAAGAAATTTCAATGAGGCGTCGCTGGTCGTGGAGTTCCTCGAGCCATTTTTCCACCTGAACGACAGCTGCATCGGAGTTGAAAAAACGATTGAAAAGGTAAGCATTATTAAAAATAATAAATGAAAAAATGATTTTGAGGTTAAAACTTTTGAGAATTGTAGTCACCGTGATCGGCATCAGCTTTTATTCGATCGGGTCTCGAATCGAGAGTGCCCTCGTTCGCAATTTCTTTCAAACGGTCCAACAGAGCTTTTCCCTCTTGGAGAGCGCCCATCAGAGCGGACAGCATGGACTTTCGTAGCTCGTGAATTTTATCGAGGAATTTTCTAACGGCTTCTATTTCTATGGGCAAAAGTGTGTCGTTGCAGGCCATTTCCAGGGCTTTCGTACTTTCCCGGCATTCCTCGGCTCGACTGAAATTCACGAATTTATCGAATTAACTAACGGACTTGTCGTTCGTTCGTTTTAACGAAAAAAAACAACATTAAAATCCGACAGAGTTTCACGATCGAGTCAAAGCCCGTTTAAACAATCTCAAAGACTTATTTGTTTACCGTTGAAACAGCACGTTATGATCGAGAATCTGTTTTCGCAGCTCCAGCAGCGTGTTGACATCGCGCCAGGCTTGTCCCAGGGTCTCAGCCATCGCAGCGTAAACCTCAGCTCTGGGACGTTGGGTCGAAATCAGTTGGTCAGCTTGCTTGAGCAACTCTTCAACGGGGCTTTGCTTGCTCTGGAGACGCACGAGGACCTCGTCGTGGGCGGTCGATAATCTCGTAGCTTCCTCGACCGTCGCACCGAGTCTCGTCAACTCCGGTCGTACTTCGAGTACCTTCAGCCTCAGCCATTCTCCGCTCTGTGTGCAGTCGAGACGGAAATTGTCGGGTTAGTGAAGATCGATGGAGCGATGTTTCGAGGGGATCGTTAAATTTTCATCTCGCGTCGCAACGTCTTTCCATGGCTCTCAACAAAAGCATGCAGGGCATTAATGTAGCATTTAAAAAGCTGATATCAAATTTCGGCGGTTCTCAGAAGCTTTTTCTCACGTGGCTCCATTTCCTGAGAGATTTTTCGAACTCAATGTCGAGCTAAATTTACCCCTTACGAGCTTCTTTCTCCACTTTTTCAAACGCGACTGCAGCGTGAAATGAGCAGTCGCGCTCATAACTCAAGTTTTTTTCAAAGCTCTCGCTTCCTCCAATTTTTCAAAGGGAAAAGGTTTTTGGAAAATAAATTTGCGAAATGAGCCGAAGCACTCATCGTCGTCGGTGCACGGGGCTACGCGAGACCAGAAAAAACATAAAACAAATAAAATAATACAAAAGCCGAAGAAAGCTTCTCTCCGAGTGTGTCCGGGGTGCGTTGAACTCCCGAGCGCGGACGATATGTTTCCATTTTCAAGATTGGCTACCAGCCAAGCGATTTCTCCTCTACCCAAACGTTTCAACCATGGACTTTTGCCGTGCTGAATCTCACCAGACCCTCCTCCCGAATGGGAGCCACCATTATTTCACCATTTTAGCGCTGAGGTAAGAAGCTTCACTTCCTCATGCTTCTGACCAACTTTTCTCCCGCAGGGCTGCATTTTATTGTTGCGAATTGATCGTTCGTTTTAAACTATGACGATCTTTCCTCATCTTTTGAGAGGCCGAAATGCCGAGGCTCGAGATTACCCATGAGATATTCGATCGCTCAAGGATATTTTTACACTCTCATTTTTCCGATTCGCTCGAGCCTGTGTGAGAAAGCTCAAGCAACTTTTTCGCTAACGTGATTGAGGGGACACGTACTAAATTAAATCGAACGAACCTGGATGAAAGGAAATGCTGTACGAGAATATTCCAGAGTTTTTCTCTCGCACCTGCTGCTAAATATACGTGGAAGAATATTTTCCAAGTTTTTTCGAGCAGGTTCATTTTTCAACGGAGTTGTTTGGTCTGGTGAAAAGAGCAAGAAATATCCGAAAGCCCCCGGCAATAAAGAAGATTCGAACAAACAATTTTTTAACGCATATTTAAAGATTCGATTCATTCGACCGTTCGAAATCCCGGGATAAAAAACAATTTGTGCGTGCGTGGGCGTGAACAAATAAAGTAGCTCATAAATATTTGTCGATTGATAAACGGAAGTTGGAGATATTGGAACAAGAGAAGGCCGAGGAAAAAAATGTATCGACGGCCTTGCAAAGACTCCTTGGGGCGTGTCGCTCGTGCTTCGATTCTCTATCTATATCGTAGGTGTCAGCCGAGATGTATAGCCACACATAGCCAACGGGAGATTCTCTTCGGCTGGACGCAGTGAAAGTGACGAGACACGACGAGGCAGCGCGCGTAACACACGATACGACGAGCATGGTCCAAGCTCGAGTCACGATGAGAACGTAAGTTGGGCGTGTGCGAGAGTACTTACGAGCTCATCCGTGCCGCATCGACCTCGCACCTCGCAGTCCTGATTTCGTCGAAATGACATTTCAAAATGTTTTTCATTGGTCAACCGAACAAAAGAGCTTCGGCGACACCGAAGATGCAACGGGAAAATAAATTTGTTGCGCGATGCACACTGATTTCTGTTGGAAAGAAAAATCGTGACGAGCGAATGGAAATTCTTCGACTCGCCTACTTTGGTTGATCTCAAAAACTCCATTTTCCAGCTCCCATAAATGTTCCTCTACGCCGGAAATATCGTTGGATCCCCAAAAGTTTTGTTGGATCAACGAACTTCATTTCGTGTCCCAAGATTTATGGATTAGAAAAAAAGCTCTTCAGTCAACTGACTTATTCCTCAGTGGAGTGATCGAGCGAGGCTCGTGAACGGCGACGAGATTTAAGAGGCATTCGGCATGAAAGGTCTTCTAGATTCGAGGATCCCTCTTCGCCTCTGGTTATGTGTGACCTCCTTCCTGCGAGGTATTATGCACTGACCCATTGTGTGGAGGAATCTTTGGTGAGGAGTTGGTGGCAGTTTGTTGGTGATTGGCTGGTGTTAATTATCGTCTGTATTAGTGGTGAATATTCGGCAAAGGAAATCTGCAGTGTTTGCATAAAGATTTAACGTTCGAAAGACGTTTATCATTTCTTAAGCAAATTCAGTAGGAACGAAGCTCGTTTTCGGATGGCTGGCTCTGAAAAAACGTTACCAAATAATCAGACTGCTCGAAGGAATAAAATTTTGTCACATTTATCTACAATTTGATGTTCGAAAACGTTCGTTTCCGAACAGCCACCATTTTTTAACGCTCCCATTCGATAAGCTGCCTTCTTTCGTACTTTTTGCCGTGTTCTTTTGGCGAGAAAGCCAATACTCGTAGGATTTACGTGACGAAACGTTAAAGCGTGTGCTCGCGTGCCACGGTGGATTCTCGTCGTTGCCTTATACGTTATTTCTCGGTACTGTGTACGGCGTAATCGTAGTTGTGTTTCGCCTTAAAGCGGCGGTGCTCCTGGCAGCCCGAGTCCAGGGGGAGACTTTAACAACGTGTTGGAATAGGCAACGTTACATCCTCGGCGAGCCGAGCATATTGCTCGGCGGCTTTTTCCCTCTCTCTCTCTCTCGCGGGCTTTCGCACGTACATCACATTTGCTCGATTCTCGTGAGCTCGCGAATAAAGCAGAGTCTCGGGCACGTACACACGTTCGGAGACCGGTACCGGTCTCCCGTTCTCCATATTCGGCTTCAGCGAAATTGGGCCAGTTGCTCTCCTCTGACGGGGCTGGCATCGAGAGCGGAGACAAAGTCTCGTTAACAGCGAGGGCTTTCGATCTCGTCGGCTCGCGAAACAAACATTCGTACCGCGATATTCTCTCGACTGCAGAGCTGTGTTAATGAGGGAGGAAATCAATTCTGAATTCAACATGAAATAACATCGGTCGATAGCGATGGATAATTTCGCTCTCGTGAATCATCCCCGCGGCTCGAAATTCTCTCCAAACGTTCTCGAAGGGATCTCAGGAGGAGCAGATAGCGAGGAAAAAAGCTTGCGATCTCGAGCCGAAAGAGGCTCGAGTGGGAGATCGAAGCGGAGGAGACTCCGGGGCTGGAGCCTCTCGAAAGTCCAGAAAGCCTGCTGGGAGCATCGCAATTTCGAAGCCACACATTCGCTACTGGATGTGTCGGTTGGGGCGTTATTTCGGTGCCCGCGTCGTTCTCGAGTCCATAAGCTATTTCCGAGAGCCTTCTCTCGCTCCCTCTCACTCCCTCGCTCGTCTGAGAGATCCAGGCGAGCGATGTGTCCCTTAGAGGAAGATTCAAGCGTTGGAGAAACTGTACCAACACGGTGAAGACGAAATTTGTGTATAAGCTCGACCATACGAGCCTCCGTGCTCCCTCCCCTCCGTGTCTATCGTTCCCCGAAACGCTGCGAAGGATAAATTTAACCCGTAAGCTCGAATCTCTCGCCCCGTGGCCGACGTGCACGTCCCTCTCCCTCGGTGCTTTCGAGATTCTGCTTATGCGTGTATTTCACCGATAATACACAAAGATTCAGCGGCCCGGTAGCCACGCATCACCGCAGACGTTTATAACGTCATGAATAAAAAACAAAAACGAAGATTCGGCTTCTTATTATACGATTTCGCATATATACGCGAAACCTCGCCCGATCCTCCTCCTCTCGTCTCTTCGCGAGATCCTTCCTCTCGCACTAATTCCTGGCAAACTACCAGAACCTAAGAATCTCCATTCGCCTCTGACACGAACGATTTTTCGCGCGTTCGTGTCAACCGAATCAAGAGCCGCGCCCGATCAACGTGGCTCGATACTTGGCCCGAGGATTCCGCGAACACTTTCGCGTCGTTGATCGTCAATCGTCGTCTTTAAGGAAGCGACAAAATGCGAGTCAAAATAATCGAATTGGTGGAAAGCGATCGAGAGAATGGTCGACAGAGTGTTGGAGAGCAACTTTAAATCGAGTGGGATGATCCGCCTCGCGACGCCCGACGAATCATCGATTTAAATATCATTTTATTTTCCAACAATTCCTCAAACATTTCGGCTCCAGCAGAACCGAAGATTCCGCCTCGATATCTGGCGTTCGATCGCTCAATAAAATCGTTCGCATTCGTATTTTTAGTGCGATCGATTTTACTCCTGAGCTAGTTAGAAATGAAGATATTTTTGAGTACGATAACGAGGCTCGGGGACCATCGGTCGAATCGGACCCGAAGCCCGGAATCGGCACAGCATGGAACTTCGTCCTCGAGGGAGAAGAGTGAGGACGAAGGGAAGGAAATAAAAAGAAATGGGGAATAAGGAGGATCGAAGGAGAGTGCGGTGAGTCGAGTTTGTGGCGCGAGTAGGAGAGACCGGGGCAAAACGGGTCACAGGAGAAAATATCGTACTTTTTCGAAGTTTAAAAAATTTCACTTGTTTCTCGGATCCAATAACACCAACAAACGCATTTTTGAAAGTAAACTATTTTTTTTTTTGTAAAAAGAAAGAAATTTCTTCCTTCGCCGAATTTCCTTCTTGAAAATTCTGCAAGAATTCCATTATTCCTCCTCTAAAGGATACAAAAGATGGCAAGAATGTAAAAATAATGATTTCCGCAGTTTTCAAAGTGCCCCGTTTTGCCCCGATGCCCCGTTTTGCCCCGGTCGTCCCTACATAGATGTGCCCTGGCAAACCGGTATTATACGATCGTTTCGAGACGCGCGACTGATTCTTCCTTTTACTTCATTTCATTACTACCATATAACGCACCTTACCTACGCCCTGTGGGAGACTCTCTCGGTTCTACACCTACGACA
The DNA here is from genome assembly GCF_019457755.1 of Venturia canescens. Taxonomy (NCBI): domain Eukaryota; kingdom Metazoa; phylum Arthropoda; class Insecta; order Hymenoptera; family Ichneumonidae; genus Venturia; species Venturia canescens. The sequence goes on from NC_057430.1 coordinate 14,729,316, forward strand.
CGATGGTGCAAAATACGAAAGTCCTCTCCGGCTGGTATACGAGGAAGATGCAAACTTCTCTCTCTCTCTCTCTCTCGAGACACGAATCGAGCAAAAACGAGGGGGTTGAAAAACGAGATAAAAATACTGAGAGGAAAAAAGAAACGAGAGAAAAGGCTACGAAGAGGGAATCCCTGTGGATCGGCTGGTTACACGATGTGGTTGAGCTGCTGCGGCCACCTACCGCGGTTATTCCTCTCTTTACAGGCTCATATATGTTTTTAATACCAGACATCAGTCCTGCGAAAGCGAGTAACCAACTTGCGGTCACGTATATATTTCTCTTCTTGGACGCTGCTCGTCCATCTCCTCCAGCCGAGTCTTCTGCGCTTCCGGAAACGGAGCCCACTCTGGAGATTCCTCTTGGAACATTCTTCTTGGATAAATCGTCGAAACGAAGGCGCGAAGAGAAGAAAAAAAGGAGAAAGATAAATAGAAGAGTCATTTGGGTGTCGATATTCTCGTGATTCGATTGAACCACGGTTCGAACGAACGTTAGGAAACTCGAAGAGGCACAATAGGAAAGATAATTCACTTCCGGCTTGCGTCACAGTTTAAAATAGCGCCGGTAGGATGAAAATTGAATAAATAAAAATATGAATATAATAATCGAGGCTCGCTCGCTCCGCGGTTCGACAAAGTTCACTAACTTTCACCGTGTGTGCGTGCGTGCGACCGCGACGCGAGAGCCACAAAGTTCTATTATAATCCTACGTACGTATGTGATGTATTATAAGTCCGGCTGTTTATATAGCGCTCGTCGATCACGCTGATCGGATCTAACGGGGGCCGTGTGCGCGAGAAGCGCTCGGTACAACCGAGTCAATACTACCGGCTAACATATTTATGCTATTTCAGGGATGCTGCGAGACGCTGCCTCGTGAAAAGATTCTCTGGATATGTCCCCGGCGCTGGATCTCGTCTTGCATTCTCGATAATGCAAAATTCTATGAGCGAGCAATCTCGCGCTGCTCGAAGCGCGTTTCTTTATGGCTGTTTTTCTCGGATTAGTTTTCCAGTGGAAGTCACTTGACGTAATCGGTATTTATATCAATGTTAAATCCTTTTTTTAACTCGTACACTCAGTGACTTGGAAGGAAAACTTAACTGTAACGAGGCTGAGAGAAAAATTGTGTTTATCGAAACTGACACCGTTTCTGCCTTGGAAACCGTTCAGACTAACAGGAACAATAGAGAATATTGTTGAGGTTGGACGAAATGATTTTTGAGCGCTGAAACGAGCTGATCGGCGGTGCCAAGAAAGCTTTGGTGGAGCTTAACAAATTCGTTTCGAGGCAACAGAAGATTGTGGAGTGAGCTCATTCTTGCAAACATCCAAACGACCAAGGTTCGGTGAACTTGATAGTTTAAATTTCGACCAAAGTAGAGTAATAATAAACAAGAAGATGACAAGAAATTATTGGATCAACGGAATATTCAGGTAACGTCAAACCCCATGGAAATCAACGTTTTTTTTATTTTTAGTCATTTCTCATTTCGTCATTTTGTAAACGTGACGCCAGAGTCGGAATTTCGTTATTTCACCACCGGAAGTTTCTGCGCAGGTAATTGAAAATTTTTTTCAAAGAAATGGGTCAAAAAATTTGCAAAAATCGTAAAAAATGTGCCAAAAACTCCAAATGCTTTGAAAATTCGATAATTAATTTCACCGTAACGTCAGTCAACCATAAATACGCAAATTCGTTTCAAAAATATTTCATTCGAACGGCCGCAACGAAGGTGTTTTTAGGATCTAGAATTCTTACTTGAAGAAGAGCGATGACGAGTCTCGTGTCCCCGCTCTGAAGAGCGATCGTGCTTATGGTGGTTGTCGGTGTTTGTTGCGGAGTGCCATCATCGCGGGTAAGTTCGACCTGATTACCGGAGCAATAAGGATCTCGTTGGGCGGTAGTTGGATTGTTCGTTTCGGAGCAGCCGCCCTCAGGGTTGTCTTCGGTATCCATTGACTCGTAGCCCTTCACCATTTTTCGTTGCGATCCTCAATTCTTTACTCAACTATTCTACAAACTAATTTATATCTGCGAATAACAAGAAAACGTTTGTCCCCGACGCCAGGTTCATTCGTAGATCGATTGTCAGAATCCGGTGTGACTTGAGCCCGTAATTTGTAGAGATTGAAAAAATTTGACATTACTTCAGCGATTCGATTTCAATGAGAGTGAAAAACCCCTCAAATATTGAACTCAAGCAACCGGTTCGCAGTTTTCGCATTAATTTTTCACTCTTTTTCATCACGTTGCTCTCAGTGCCGATTTTATCTGCATCCGAAATTACGTGCCCTCTCGAACGCCGCCCGAATAATAGATGCCCAGTAAAAAAGTCCGAAAGTCATGGGAGAAAGAGTTCTTTAAAAAAAGCTGCGCAGGGAGGGGGGAGGAGGAGAGTGTTCAGGGTGTGGGAATTTGAGAGGACATTTTTTCCGATGACGCCTTGTTCTCGTTGCTGCACACGCATTTGACTCTCGCATGTTGTATTAAATAAAAACGCGCCGGGTGAAGCCAACACGATATTTCTCTCTCTGCCCCCCTCCCCGTCGCTGCTCCTTCTCTCTCTTCCTTTCTGTAATTCTCATGCGTGTCTCTCGTTAATGGAAACGTGTGTGAGTCGCATGCTCGGCGGTTCGACGTTCATATGATGTCATCGACGCACACGTACGATCGCGAGGACCTCGAAAAGAGAGAGAGAGAGAGAGAGAGAGAGAGAGAGAGAGAGAGAAGGTACTTTAAAAACATCGGTGTGGCCCGCCGCAGGTTTAAAACCGGACCGACTGGTGGAGGCGTTTCTTCTTCGAGCGAGAAAAACGTGCGGGCCTCGAATAATAATAAAGAAAAAAAAGTGTAGCCCGAACCGAGACTCGGGAAAGAAAAAACAAAAGAAGGGGAAAAAAGAAAGCACGAGTCACGAGAAGGGAGCGAAAGAGAAGTAAAGACAAGATAATAGACAGCTTTGGAGGTACAATTTTTCGCGAACGATATCAGTCTCTCATCATCCACTTATAGCTGCTGCTCTCTCTCTCACTCTCCAGCTCGCATTCTCGTCAATTCGAAAGTCAAAGTATCTTTAAAGACAACTGTTGAGGTATTCATCTCAGTTTATCTCAATCCTCTGGCAATGACCCCATGGCCAACTCGTGATAAGAGCTCGTAAAGCGTTTTTTTTTTATGATTTTTTCGTCTCTATGGCTGTGCGGGAATCCCTTCGTTCCATTCGAATAAGACTAGGTTCGAGTCCGTGCCCGAGGAATTTATAAACTTGTCAAATTGCCACGAGCTCCGAACGACGCGTTGAAAAGTGCAATAAAAATGATTACAATTACGAAAGAATGGAAGAGCGAGGGGTAAAAATGGAGCCGGCAGGTCCCTCTTGAGGCGCCGGTGCGTTTAGTGAAGCGTCGAAAAGCAATTGAATTTCAGGCGTTCCTCGACGCGGCGGCAGGAGGATTAAAAATATTGAAATTGAGGGTTCGGCACGAAAGCGTTATCTTCGCTTCGTGCTTCAATAATTGGCTGTGATCTCATAATATTTGGCAGCTGCGACGAGACGACGGGGGACTAAAAATATGCTCGCGCGCACGTCAACAAACGAGGGGTCAAACGTCGGCGTATCGATTCAACGATTTTGGAGTTTAATTTTAACGAGAAGAGCTGAAAAATCGGAGGAAAAATGTCGCTCTTTCGACGTCGATTACCGAATGAACCTGGCGCGAGACGGCGGTGTATTCGCGGTCGTAATTCATGCGATTGCACTTGCGAGGCACTGTCGACGCGGGGCCGCGGGCACATGTCACCGGAGCGGCTCTCCGTGTTCTTATCGCCTCGTTTGCTTCCTCAACGGATCAGCGTAAACACGCGCACGCGTATGCGCGAATAGTTGAAATATTTGGGCACGTTAACGCGGTGGGAAAATCGACGTGCACGCCAAGTCGAGGACTGCACTGTGGCACACACCGCGGCGGCCAAGCCGGTTCATCCGACACTGGAGAGTGCGTTCCTCGTTTACCTCTCGACGACTTTCGATCCTCCGCGAGGTTTCCTCCTCGTGCCCACTCACACACGGACCCACACACGCTCCTCTGCTCCCGCGGTTAAATAGTAGGGGAACCGACATCAACGAGGAGATCTCGCTTCAAAAATTCCCCCACCGCCAGCTTCTCTCCTATCCGCGACAAGTTTATCGGTTCTAGACTCGCCAAACTCTCCCCACTCGAGACCCACTCACACGTGATTCCAAACGCCCTGCTCAGCGTTTTTTGTACTCGCTATGAAAAATCGCCAATAAAATCGACTCGATGATCGAATCCTTTGAAAAATATTTCGAGCCTGAACGCACTCATTATCAATCGTTGGAACAATAATCGTTCTTCGCTTATTTTTATTCCTCATTTTTATTATTATTCAAGCTCAAAACAAAACGAGTTTAATGTAGCGTTACATCATCCGAATACGAACACAAACAGACAACACATTTTTTTCAGTTTAACATATTTTTGAATGGTCGCTTCTGTCAGTCGCACTCTCAAAGGCAATTCTTTAACTCTCATTCTTATTTTTCTCTCTCTCTCTCTCTCTCTCAATTATCGAATGTGTCCAACAATTACTTTAATTACAGACAATTTGCAAGTCTCATTGAAACTGGAGTGATTTTATCAATTATTTCAGTGTTTACTGCTCGCGCCATTCCCTTCAGGAAACACTCGTTCGTGGCATTTGTATACAGAGGAAAAAGTGATCTGACGTACGCAGAGAACACTGTTCAACGTGATCCAGAAAAAAAAACGAAAAATCTGTGAAGGATTGAAAGCTTCGCGAGTGCGACTCTCAAAAGCGGTGATTTCAGGCGACATGCAAAGAACGGCGAGTCAATGAATCGTTCTCAGGCTTTGTTATCGTTGAATCGTAATCAACCACGACCTGCGAGCGACTCACCGTTTTCAGTTTCGTCAGAAGTTCCAAGTCTTCGAGTTCTTCGTTCTGTTCCAGATAATCTCCGTTCTTCGCGGGCGTCATTTCGATACCGCTGTCGTTGTTGCCTCGAGACTCCAAACAGTAAGAAAGCGTTTTAACGACGTTGTTATTCTCGTTTAAATTGTCCGAGGTTTTGCTCTCCCTTTGACTCGATTCTCGAACGATTTTCGACAATTTCGAGGATTCACCGTTCTCCAGAGCTTCCAGGGGGGGCTTGACGTCCGAAATCGAAATTTCTTCTCTCTCATAGTCGCACAATTCGTCTGCAAGATGAAATAATAAAACTGCTCTTACTCAATGCTCACTTTCAAGGTCACTCAACGTCTAGCTCTCCGTGCACATCAACGCGCGTACCTTTGTCAGGTAAATTATTCTCGGCGTGACCATTCGTCTTCACGCCGAATCCCTTCGTGTCCAGGATCCCCTTGAGGCCCGTGTGCTCGTGAGCCTCGCGCAGAGTGTTCGAGGTCAGCTTGTACGAGGCCACGCCGAAACGAGTGTCGTGAGAAACTCTCAGAGTCGTTGTCTCCGTCACTTCTTTTACGATCTTTCCACATTTCTCCTGAAACCGAAAAAGGGGCGCGATGAATCGAAAATTTTTGAGGAATCATCATTTTTTATTTTCACGAGTATAATTTTTCTCGGACTTTTCATCCAACGGGCGTTTCCATTCAACAAATTCACATCGTAATTGATAAGATTCGATCGAATTAAAATTTACCTATTTTCTTACGATTTTTATCAATTTTTCCATGTAATTGAGTTTCGCGGATTGTTTTACCTCCACTTTTTCGATGATCGACGTAGAACTCGCTCTCTCGACGTCAGCTTCGGGCAGCCGGTCCTCCCTTTTGGTGTCCGCCATCGCGTGGCCGTTCGAAAGGATTTGTTCGTCCCGGTGGGAATCGTCGAGATTATTGTAAGCTCCGAACTCTTGTTTTTGGAGCCGAGCCTCTTCTGGTGCGTCTTGCCTGCGTAGAAAATCCAGAGCGTTTAAGAAACCGAGCGAAATTCAGGGCGCGCCCTCGGACGTCATAAATTCGTATTTCTCCCTCTCTTAGCACATTCGGTAAGCAGTTAATAACTGCTCACTGATAAATAAACTCTGGAAATAAATATGATCCGGGGCGGGAGTGGGAGGCAAAAGAGAGCGAAAGGGGAGGGGATGGGCCGGGTACGCACCGAGTATTGCGGAGCTCTGAAGTGTGCAGGGCTTCGTCGGCCTCGGACATGGTAGCGAAAGATTCGCTCCTCGATCGGGCGATCGGCGTCGTCGTGCATTCCGTAGCCGTAACGAAATCCTCCGTGCAGGACTCGTCGACGTCGTGATCCGTATTTTTGCCAAACTTTTCACCGGCCTCGTCGAAGCTCACTGATTTTTGAACCTCGCTGCTAGCCGCTTCAGAAACTTGCTCGCATTTAAACGAGCACGAGGATCGCTCCCCAATTTGCCTCGATGCGTTCCTTATCCGCGCACCGGCTTCGTACAATCTCTCGTCGAGTTTCTCAGCCAAACGCGTCACCTCGGCCAACCTTTCCGATATCGCATCCACCGCGGTTAAATTACCAACGTGATCGTCCAAGCTCGACGAACTCGCTGACTCGGGATTCGACATTCTGCGAATAGCAATAACCCAATAAGCCGCAATTACACGATTAAAACGAGTTTCCAATCGCACACTTTTTTCCCCGGCTTGCTAAACTCCCGTTTCTCGTGTTTTCTCCCCGAGCCTCGACCTTCATTATCGCCATAATTAATCACAATCTGTTCCAACATTTTTTCATCCTTCTCCCGCAAGCCTCTGATATTTTAGTGTACCTTTGCCGAGTCTAGTCGCGTCTAGTTGTTTGAACAAGTGTTCCCTGCCAGCGCGTATACAAACTCGATATTCTCGTGCCCGATAATTTCCTGTACTCTGAGGAAAAAAATTCTCGCCATCGAAACCGAAATTTAGTTCGATATCGACGAAAATATTTATCCGATAAGACGAAATGATTGATGTCGAAACGAGTCTTCGCGGTGCGGATACAAAATATTGAAATCAACCGATTCGCTCACTTGGCCGAGCGATTGATTATTGGGATTCGAAGAAATATTTATTCGGTGATTTGGTCGATTGATCGACCCCGAGCTTCCATGATTTATGGGAGCAATCCGAGTTGCGTTGGCATTGAGCAAAAAATTGGTGAATCTGTCGATCTTTCATCGAAGGAAATGGATTCGGTGGAATGGGCAAATTTTTATTTCCGTGTACGCAGCTGCGCAGCGCTCCATCGGCGCGATTCGAATCGTTGGTATTTCTGTCAACCGATTACGATCCTCGCGGCATTTTTTTTTTCAAGGAGTAGAATTACGTAATGTGAGAAGGCCCGAGAATTCCGTCGATTTCGTAATGACCTTTCGATGCCCGTGCAACGATAAAAAGAAAATGTTGATCCGTCGTTGATCCCCGAAAGAATCGCGTCTCTTACTCGCGCGCACGCGGGAGCGCGTAGGCGATTCTATATCCGTTGAGAAATAGTGTATGAACGAGAGAAGAGAACACACGGGAGCCACTCGAGCCGGGTAAAAACATCTCCGTTAATATCTCGGTTAAAATAAAAAGCTCCAAAGCGAGCGCGATTAAAAAAGACGAAGCGATTGACTAGCGGAGTGAGCGTGGGGATTGAGATTTGAAATAATTTCGGAAATTTGCTTCGCTGTCGTCATTTCGAAGATCGACGAAGAACGAGAAAATACAGAATCCAGCAAATGATGCGAATATATCGTTGCGATGACGGAAATTTGACGAAAAGTGGATTTAAAAAATATTCTTTTCAGACCTCAAACAAAATGCAGATTTCCAAGTGATTAACGGGCTCGTGACGGCTTTATGGAGTTAGAAACCCCGGCAAAAAATCTCCTCGCTCCCGTGCGTATCCTCCTCGGATTGCGCTCGATGGAGAGACTAATAACGTCGTAGAGAAAAAGGAGGGCAAGGTGATGGCACGTCAGACCGAAATAGCGTTCGCTCGCGCAGGGAGAGAGAAAGTGGATGAAGAAGAAAAAGCGTCACCGGAGTCTCTCGAATTCGTTGACTCGCGGACACTGGAGATTAACTAGAGCGCGAAAATTGCAGCTCATTTTCGCGGACACCGGAGAACGATCGCGATTCCAAATGTTTGCAGATTTTGTCTCCCTCGGACGATCGACTCTCTCGAAGCACCTTGCTCAGCGCGGTTATTTATTATTAATTTTAATCTCCGTCAGAAGTGAGCCGCGTTTTCGCGGGGATGAAAACCTGCTCGCGGCACTTTTAACCGGCGGACAAGAACCGTCACGACTTACTGCGCTTTCTTCCGAGCCGAGAAGAGGACGGCGACGTCGCTCCCACCTAGAGCTTTTGCTCGCGTCTCCCGCACCCACTTCCGAGATTCGGGTTTTCAGGGCATTCGGATACTAATGAAAATACTTCTTTTTACTTCTCAAATTTCAGTCCACGTTTCTGGTTTTTTCAAATCGATTTTTTGTCCCAAAGTTTGAAAGATCGATGGCCTACTTTCCTGCGATTTTCATGCAAATTCGCTTTGGCTCTGGGGTTTGTTTTCGCATAAGTCGAGAAAATTTTACCTCCTCTGCGCACAGAGCGGCTCCTTCAAGCGCGTTTTCAGCAGCCTCCCGAGCCGGATCGTCCGGCCGACATCGGGCAAAAGTTTTTCTCGATCATCGAGAACCTCCCGAAGTGTTTCGGTCCTCGACATGAGTGTTCTATCGAAAGACGAGTCTTTGGGAATGGAGGTTTCGTGGAGCATGAAAGACTCCTCGATCGTGTCGATCAACTCGTTCAGAGCGGCTGAATGCTGAGAAAATTTCGTCAAAATTATTTCACTGCACTGCGAGGAAAAAAGTTGGTTGAGCAACGAATATTGCGTCGAGAAATTTCTATTCTCGCAGATCGTAATCAGATCGAAATGTTTCAATTTTTTTATAAAAATTCGTTTTCATAAAAATAAACTATTTTTTATGAGATTTTTGTGTCAACAGCCAACCTCGTCGACGCTCCTGTGAAAAACTGCGCAAACTCTCAGCCTCGTGAGCTGCTCCTGTCCTACGGAGCGCAAGCGTCGCCAGGCTTGGCGCAGTCTCGATGCCAAACTCGTGTTGCTCTCGAGTTCCAATCTGCATGAGATTCTCAGGACTCGAGCACCGTTCGCCAGTTGGTAACCGTAGTCGAAGGTACCCTGTTTATTGGTGAATAGAAATATCCAAGGTTTGTTAATTTGTAGAAACTTTTGTTCGGCCTTCCGGTGGAGAAAAGTGTTTTCTGTACCTTCGCCGTGTCCTGGAAGGTTTGATGCTCTTCTTTTTGCGTTTGTATTTCAGCGGCGTGAGATCCAATTTCGGTGTGATTATCTACGACGACTCCGAGCAAATCGGTGAGCCATCTGACAGCCTGCAAATAATGGCAATCTTTCAGAAAATTCCAGAAGGAAAATGAGCTTGAAAACTCCTGAAAATCCAGTGCACAAACCTGCTCGGCATCATTTTCGTAAGCGTAGATTAGCGCCATTTGTTTGAGCGTCAATTTCTGGAGTTCGACGCTATCGTTGAAGATATTTTTTCGAGCGTTCGAAGCGTCCAGAATGTCGCGAATGTTGATAATGTCCTCGCTGTAGTCGACAGGAACTTGACGCGCGAGCGCGTCTTTGATCGGAATCGCCAACAATTCGGAGAGCTTTTCTCCTTCCTGGACCAGTTGGCACTGCAGTCCATCTGTTCCGAGCGAAAAATCACGATTTTAGCCCTCGCTGTGCAATTAGTTTGACGAAAAAATGGGATTGGTCGGACCTAAAATGGTTTGACTCTTCTCGAGGTTCCGGAGCTTGAGGCTGGCCTGGGACAGAGCGCAAGTTCGGTTGCCCATCACCAGTTTGTCAAAAACTTCGCTCGTTCGATCAAAGTACTAAAAAATCAATTTTCCGAATTATATTCGAACGAAAAAGTGCAGAAATCGAGTGTTTCAACTTTTGTACCCCCGAAACCAGGCGAAAGAATCTTTGCGAAGTAATCAAAACGCTTCTCCGTCTTTCCAGCCTCGTGGCGAAGTTTTTGCACACGAAATCCATGAAGTCTCTCTGAGATTTGACGTCCTCCGTCAATCGATCCTCCGGCACACTGTCAATTCTGTGGAGTAACTCCGCATAGCGAGTGTAAGCGTTCTGAAAATTTTAATTGAGCTTGAACGAATAAACGTGAGCACGTGTCTGCACAGAAGCTCCTTGTCGTTGATGCACGAAGCTCACCTTGCATTCCAACTCCAAGCGTTCGTGCTCCATTCGTAAATTTTCTGACGACGTAACATCGTAACCTACTTGGCAGCGTGAATTGAGCATAAAATCAGCGGGTCCCAGAATCCAGTTGGTCACTTGGCTCAATCCCTTTTCGAGCTCGTTTATCTCACGAGCTATGTCCAAATTTTGGGCCAGTTTAGTCCACCCTTTTTCCAGTTCGACCTTTGTCACGAAACGTGCCCATCAAATTCCTCATTTTCTCTTTATCTCCACTCAAATCCTCATCAAACGTACCTGTTCCAATTCTATAGTGTCCAAAATTCTATTGATGCTTTGCACAGTATCCAAATAATCTTGAGAAGATTCCCTGCTCATTGCACTCAGTAGATTCCGTCCTGTAATTCATCGATCGATGGCTCAATCAAAACGAAACGAGCTTTCAAATACTTTTCAAATCCTCATCTTTCCCACCTGAAATCAGCACTTCCTGAGCGTTTTCGGCCAACTCGGTTCCGGCTTCCCAGTACGAACCAAGATCAACTTCCGCTCGATCTCTCGATCGCAAAGGATCGAAGCTGCACAACTTGCCACGAAGATAAACCATCTTGGCGACCAATATTTCCGAAGTTTTTTCGTATCTTTCGACTTTCTGGGCATCGCAAGCAAAAATAAAAATAAAAAAACAAAAAAAAATGGAAGTTTTTATGGAATTTGAGTCTCCAAACTCGACTGGCAAAGAGTTTTTAAACAAACTGATCAAAAGAGTGTAAATATCATTTACCATTCGAGTTTGAATCCAGCGTGAGTGATCGTGAAATTTGGTCCCTCCGAGATCGTAAGGTAGTTGAACAGTTTCGACATGAGCTCCGAGCCGCGTGATAGGAATGTAGATCGGCTGGAAAAGGTACGATTTTAATAGGGCGAGTGGGTTTCGAGACGTTGAAAATTCTGGGAGGAATGTTGAATGACCAAAGATGAAAATCACCTCGCCATCTTTGCGTGACTTGGTGCAGTTGTCGACCCTCTTTTCCCAAAAGCCTTCTGGCCGAAGAACGATAACTCTGGCTGCTAAATTGCCGACGAAAAGAACGGTTCGTCTGATGTACGATCTTGCAACTCGCCAGGAGCCTTGCCTCGCGTCGATTATAACGCAGATACCGTTGCGTCGAGTTTCCTCGCTGCAATAAAATAAATTCGACGCGGTTAAATTTCGTAGTAATCCTGCGAGCACGGTTTTTCATTTCCCCTTTGAATTATTATTTTCTGTGGTTCTCTGTGACGATGAAATTCGCAACGAACAATAATGGCGGGGTTCATTAATGTCGCATAATTGATTTCCACGCCACGATTTGGGTCGCAGCGAAGATTTACTGCGCCAGCCTTCGTCGCATGCATTCTCAAATCCCTCGAGTGAGTTTCTGAACGTTTTACTTGAAAACTGAGAGAAGATACGCCGTGAGACGTTCCAGCTTGGCCTTCTTCGTGGAGCAATCCCGCGGATCGATCGGTACGTTCACCAGGAGAAGAGGTCGGCCCTCGCGGTCACGTCCACCAGGCAAATAGGCCAATTTCCGTTCGAGCACCTCCAGCACGTCGACAGCTTCGACTTTTCTTGACATTTCTGTCGAGAGGAACAAACTTTAGTGAATTGCTCGTGTGCGGTTGAGTCCGAAGGCGGTCGAACACTCACCGGCACGCGATATTCGGAAGAAAAACAATTTTTTCTACACTTCCCCACTCCCGGGAGGGGCGCGCCTCGGAAACTTGGCAATTTTAGTTGAAAATATTCTTGACAACTTTCCCAGTTACATCGTTGGCGTTCGACGAGGATTCGGCGACCGCGAAATTCCTCGACTCCGAGGCGACTGATCAGCAGGTGATTTTTCTCTCGAATTACGTTCCAAGCAAGCTTCTCCAAACTCGCAACCGCACGCGAGGGTATATCCAATGGAATTACTGGTTCTACCGGTATTTGAAAGTTACCCGGATTGCTGAAGCGCCTTTTCAAATTATTCCAAGGCGCGGAATCCTGCGAGAATAGAAGCCACTCGGGCGGAATAATATCTCAGCATTAACAGCTGGTCTCTGTTATCTTCGGCGGGGAGTTGGTCGGTTCATCAGGCTTTTGCTCGAGCGAAGGACTGCCAAGCTGCTGCGATCCGAAAGGTTTATCAGCGCCGAAACCTGTTCCAAAATTACATGTAAAAATAAATGAAAGTACCGTTAGCCACGGGGAATTTCCTTCGTCTCCGTTCCCTTCTTGCCCCTCCGGCCCGCGCTCATTTGTTTACCTTTTTCCGGGCATCACACCGCGACGGCACGATATCGAATGAAAATTGATAAGAGAATAAGTCGAATTAGTATTTCGTCCCGCGGTCAATTCCTCGGCACTCGCGTAACGGACTTTGCCGGGATATCGGTGAACGCGTGTTAAGCAAGAGGCGCGAGGGAACGGCCCGAGAGTTGGCTACGTCGTCGAAGCTATAGCGCCTCACTGGCCCCGCAAACGCAGCTCTTTCTCCCAGTGGCCTCTCTCTTTTGGCGCATATATCGTCGTCCCGCGTCCTGCTCCACGAGGAGAAGACCGTGCGCCACGCAGTGGCTACAGCAGCAGCCAGCACGAAAACTTGAAGCAATCATCTCTCGGGCCCATTGAGAAGCAACGGTACAACGACACCGTTTACCACGAGGGCCCCAACCAACTCGTGCCACTCGGCCCCCACTTTCCAAATTTCTCCTCCTCTTCCTTTTATTCCTCTGTGAACTAACTCTCCGCGCGTATTACCGAGACTGTCTCCTGTCCCCCACCTCATTTCCCTCCTCCTTCGCTCTGCGCCGCGACACGTCTTGGCTTTTTTCTTGTACCACTAACCAAAGGCGAAAGGTATTCGATCCAACGGTTCTGCGGAGGATTCCTCGAGTGCTGGCTGCGTTGTGATCCGGTGGACGAAGCGAAGACGAAGTCGAGGAGGAAGGCAAAGGAACAGAAGAAGAGAAAGTTGACAGAGAGGGAGAAATCTGAAGACGAATCGGTGACGAGTAATTGACAAGACGCACGCGACTCTTGACACTTTGATATGAGATACGATCAAGATGTTTTGTCTATTATTATTATTGGGAGTTTTCACGTCAACTGGAGTGTTGACAGACTTTCGTGCAAAAGCCCAACCTGCCTGCTTTTATCCTTCTTATCGATAATCCACTTCTCTTTGCTTGCTTCCAGGAAGAAGCAGCGTCAGCTTTTTTCCTCGCGGCTTCGAAGACGGAAGAGGAAGCGACGACCGCGTCAAATAGCTCTTCAGGGTTTCTGAGGATCGCGAGGAGTAACGTTACGCATGGAAAACAGATGCTCTTCCGATGCGCAACAAATAAAATCAGTTTGTGCGGCTCGCGCTCCGGTTTCTGGTTCACTGACCGCCGACGGTCAAACGACTGCGTCACTTTCGGACGTGAAAAAATGATTTCATAATTATTTCATTCCATTTCTCTCATCGCGCGTGTCCCAATAAGAAACTTAAGAACACAGAAAATAGAAGAAAAAAGCGGGGTGGATGGAAAGAAATAAAGAGGCGATCTTGAAGAGCAATAAATGGAAGAAAATTCAAAAAATTACTGGTCCATCAACATTTTTTTATTTCATTTCCAACGAAAGAAACGACCTCCCACTCCCGGAACATCCAACTTCATAAAACTTGCATCGATCGCGACCCGAAGGCGGCTCACGAGTGCAGTCCCTTAAAATCGTCAAGTCCAAGATAATCCAGAGACGTTTCCGCGTTTGCTCGTCGCGGATAACGGAGTAAAGCTTCAACATTTTTCCGAGAGTTTCAACGGTTGATAATGCCGTTGCAGATTCCTTCGTATTCGAAATAGCCGCTGCCACTTGGTCACGTTGCTTTCGGTCCATCGCATTGGCTCCGGTGTGGCTCTCTCCCCGTCTTTCTCTGGCTCGTTCGCGTCCCGCGATATTCGTCGCTCCGAAGAGTATTTTTCTCTGCGTGTACGAGGCAGCACGGCGCAGTGCTGCCCCGAGGCTCGCGCTATATCGAGATCCCTCCCGCGAGTCTCTTGGCTCGTCTTGGCGTAGCAGCGTTGCATCTTCCTCGGCGACCTCGGGGAAGAACAAAACGATAAACGAGTGTTCGGATTACTTTTTCTCCCCTTTGCTCGCTCGCTCACTCTCTCTCGTATTCGAAGCTTGCGCTCGTTTTTCTCTGGCTCTTCCTCGCGCATCGTTTCCATCGTTTTTCGATCCCGTGTAAGGAAGCATGCACGAATTCGAGTGCGTTCACGTCCGTCAATCCGGATGTCGAGAGCTTTTTTACCTCGGTGACGAGTGCCGCGTAGCTGGGATGGTGCAATAAGAGGATGGAAAAGCCAACGACTTCCGGGCTGCTGCTGCTGCTGCTGTGAGGAGCACGAATACGCGGAAGAGGAAATAAAAGTGAGGCCGAAGACGAGCCAAGAGCCATGGGCAATTCACCGGGCAAAAACTACCTCCCGAGGCACTCCGGGACCGGAAGTAGCTCCAGAAGGGTGCACTGGGGCAGTGCAGGTACGCCATTCTCATAAAAATGTCTGCAAATACACAAAAAACGGCTCTCGAGACCGCTTTTCTTAGCTGACTCGGTGCAATCGTCCACCTCGACGTCTGACGAACGTCCACACATTTTTTTCGCCTCTCCAATAATTTCATCGAACAACGAGTTCAGTTTGCTCGTGAGGAACGTCGCCGTTGGGCGGAAAATATCGACGGAGCTTTCGCGTCTCGGGACGTTCCTTTAAATACTCTCACGATCACAAAACAGAGAGTAAGAACCGAAAATATGGGTGTGTGCTTCGATAAATACGTGGTAGAAGAGCGACGTATAAAGCGCGTTTGTGTCTACGGCCGCAGCAGACTCGATAGCTCAAAATTACCCGGACCACGATCAGAAGCAGCTCAAATGAGAATATTCTCAATTCGCGTACTTCCATCGACGATTTATCATCCCCGAAGGCACTTTCTTCGTCTTTTGAGCCTTTTCAGCCCATGCGAATACATTTCCCGTGACTATTGTCGCTCGGAGTACGTTTTAACGAGCGAGCATGCCCGTTTATCCGGATCCGATGTCACGTCACGTTTCTCGCACTTTTTTTACTCCCTGCTCTCGGTTCTGGTCCCTCCGCGTCTCTCTGGCCAGTGGTCTCGCACGCACGGGGCTTGCCAAACCGTATTCCACGTTTATTTCGGGACAACCGCCACGTGCGGCAATGTGTTGGAGGATCGTGGCCCATACCTCCGAGCTTTATAATGTATTTTCCGTGATAGCGGACATTTCGCTTGCGAGGGTGTCGAAGTATATTTGCAGGAGCCTGACCGAACGCTCGGTGCATGCTTTTTCTCACTCGGAACAGCCTCGCGGGGGATTGTTATAGTCGATGGATTTAGATGCCGGAAACGTGCCATGACGACTGATACGAAAGGGAGCTTCGACCTTCCGTGGAGCTCTGACTAATCCTGGGGGGAACCGGATGATTTTTCGCCACAAAAAGTTGCCTATCGTGTCAGGCTTCGGTTTAAGGTAGCTCGTGCACGAAACGATTTTCTTAAGAAAGCCTTGAAATTTACACAGGGTTCAAATGGGTAGTCGACTGACACGCATATCAAATTTTTAAGGCTTCGTCTTATTGGTTGTTGAGACAAAAGGTGCTTAAATGTGAAGAAAAATACACAGGGTTGTAGCAACTATGCGTAAAAAATCGTTTATCTTTCCACATTACGAATGAACCCTTCTTACGAAGTTTATGAAAAACGTGGACAATAACGATAAAATATTTGATAGAGGTCTCGGAAAAAATTCGAGACGATTGTCTCACTAGTAATTAAGATATATTACGTTAAGGAGGGTCGATCGCGACGATACAATGTTGCCATGCTAAAAGACCATGTTAAAAGTATCAAGAATTTCAAAATTATAAGAATTTCATAAAGTTTGGTAAATGTATTCTTTAAAAATATATGAGACAATATACATTTTTTTAGATTTTTCTACCACATGGCTCTCGAGTTATTGAACACTAAAGTTCACGCGTATAAGCATAGTTTACACATATACAGTTATACATCTCGTGCATAAGAACTTGGATTTAACGCTCAATTATGCGGTAACCATGTGGTAAAAAAATTTGAAAAAAATTGTATTTGTATACTCGATGCCAAAGAATGTCATCACCAAATTCGATCAAATTCTGATTATTTTGATTTCGTGATCCACCCTCCTTAAATATTGAACGAAATTGGTAATGAGCACTCGTCACATTTGCTTATTTCGGCATTTTGTTTCTTCTTGGCTTGGGCCATTCCTGTCATAGCCTTCTGTCTCATTATTAACACTTTTTTCTTGATCCATTTCACGTTGTGTTTTCCTGTTGCGCTCTCCAATGCGACTTTTTACATGAAAAACTCTAGAACTTTCGCCAGGGACGAATGAAATTTGGGGTTCGGTCAGTGATGGATCCTCGTTGAATTGAAGGCTTGTAATTTCATTCGCCAAAAACTAAATTGAAAAAATGTGTTTACGATTTCGAATGAATAACTCTGGCAATAATTCAAAGTGACTATTATACCTTCAATTAGGAAGTAAAAATCGATCCGATTTGGACATCCATAAAATACGACCTAAATAGTTGCAATAATTTAACTGATTCGTGTTTAGAATTAATTGAGCGAAAAATCGACTTTCCGTAGCTCTTCCAGCGGCACCTGGAAAGCCGATATTGATTCCTGCCTCGACGGAAGACACGCAGCCGGATGTGGTCGGTATACGTTGGGAAAGATCGCCGAGCAACGGTGGATCGGCGATCGTTGGTTATCAAGTTGAGCACCGTCGCCTGGGATCGCCTTATTGGGTGAGATCTTCGCCCTCGCTTTGCACCTTTCCGGAGTTGACTCTGAGCGGCCTGGAGCCTGGTTGGCGGTATCAGTTTCGGGTGAGGGCGAGAAACGGACTCGGATTGTCGGAGCCGAGTGAATTGTCGGATCCGCTGACGGTCACACTCCAGAGATCCGTTGCCTCGGCCCCGCGGTTTGATCTGGAGCTCAACGATACCGTCGCACTGGAAAACGATCAGGCAAGTGAAACAAAAGCAGCGAATTAGCCGGACGAAATAAACAGGGAATAATGTTGTATCGAACAGGCGGAATTCACGATCCATTTTTCTGGGACTCCGTTGCCCAAGATCTCGTGGTTCAAAGACGGTTTCGAGATATTCAGCAGCCGGAGAACGAGGATTATAACTGAGAATGGAAAAAGCCAGCTGCTCATTCACCAAACAGCTTTGAACGACGAGGGAGAAATCAAATGCACTGCTACAAACCGAGCTGGCCACGTCAGCACCAAGGCTAAACTCGTGCTCGAAGGTGCGTTTCAGAAAAATTGAAATAATCGAAAAAAACTTTAGTTCCTTGTGAAATTATCATTTTTTTCTGTACCCTCCAACGCAGCACCCCCAAAAATTCGTCTGCCACGTCAGTACGAAGACGGTTTGCTGTTCGAGCAAGACGAAACGATTAGATTAAAAGTATCCGTCGCCGGACGTCCCCTGCCAATAGTCACGTGGTACCACGACAATGAGATCGTCGCAGCCGACGCCGAACACATTTTAGAGACATCAGAAAGTGGAGAAAGCGCGTTAAAAATAACAGCGGCCAAACGCAAAGACAGAGGCGAATATACGGTCAGAGCAACAAACAAATTAGGCGAAGACGTTGCCTCCTTTCTTGTCACGGTCACCGATCGCCCCTCAGCTCCCGGCAGAGCTACCATCGCTATGACTCTTGGAAGATCCGTCACTCTCACCTGGAACGAGCCTGAGGACGATGGGGGATGCAAAATTGGTACTTACATCGTCGAATATTACAGGGTGAGCGGGGCCTTATTTTCACGATCAACCAACACGATGTTACTTCACTTTTATTCCTATTTAAGGCCTTTATACACTTGTAGGAAGCAAAAAAACACGATTTTCTTGTTTTTTTGTAAAGAGGATTTGTAAAAATTTTGGTTTTGAAAAAAATGGCGACAGTTTTAACGAAAAATTCATTTTTTGAGGTGCTAAAAGTTCCGTTTTTTTGTTACAATTTTTTTTCCAACGAAATACGAAATCCTTCGTCCAGGTCCCAGCTGTTATTGTAATAAATGAGCGGTATAAATTTGGTACGGATCGGATTAATAGTTTTTTAGTAATCGTGTCCACCGCAAAGGTATTTTTTAAGAAAAACGATGCTGAGGAATATTCTTCAGACATTGTACTTGAAGAATATCTAATTTAAAAATGTTCGATTTTTCCGCCCATCACAAACAAGTGTATATAAGGCCTTAATTCCGGCTCAGTTAAAATGTTCAGTTTTTCGAAAAATCTCAACGAAAATGGTCGGAAACGAATTGACGATGATTCCAGATCGGCTGGGATATGTGGCTGAAGGCAGCTACGTGCAGGCAACCGACGACAACTCTGAGCGAATTGATCGAAGGTTCGGAGTACAGATTTCGAGTGAAAGCCGAGAATCCTTACGGCGTTAGTGACCCAAGCGACGAGAGTGACGTTGTTTTCATACCTGATCCAAAAAGAGGGTACTCGTTGCGTCCAAAAAGACTAGAAAATTTAACTTTTAATAATACGAAGTAAAATTTGCATAAGAAAAAACCTAGAAAAATCGACAATTTTTTTTCTCAATTGAACTTTTCACTTTTCAGTATAAACTCACCGCCCAGACGACCGGACAAGACCCAGAGTCAGCACGAAATTCGCCGAGGCAGAGGCGCCGAAAGGCGAGATGAAAATTTCAACGAGCCAACCAAAAGGACGAGAAGCTTAACGCGCGGAGAGACAATACGCGGCGAACCAGGGGACGGTTTTGAGGGTGGTCCGCCCACGCGATCCGCGTCGGCGCACCGCCTTCCCGGCGGGCCTATCCCACCTGCTCGACCCTCCAGGGCCGACAGCAGGGTCACTTTTGCCGACACCGTTTTTCTACACGTCGAAAAACCCCTCGAAGATTCGTCCACGCCCATTCGACCAAAAACCAAGAGGGATAAGAATCCTAACCTTGGGGATGATGCCGCATTGAATGCAGCGAAAATAGATAAAGCACAAGTAAGATTTTTCTGTTTTTTATCGTTTTTCGAGGATTCAATTTTTTCACATTTTTCGAAGAAACTTTTTTGGCCTGATGGGCTCTCAAAAACGTTTAATTTTCATAATGTTATGAAACGTTTCTTTGATTTCTAATGATTGGCCAAAACATTTCGAATTTAAGTATCAAACAAGATTTTTTTCGACAATTTATTATAAAAAAATTTGTTTGTAAAGAAAGAACGTGGACGAACAAGGATTTTATGCAAACTTTCGAGTAGATTTGTGAGTAAAAAAGTGAATTCGAGATATGAACCTTGGATTGGTGCAGATGGAAGCTGAGAAGAGGGAGAACTCCCCAAAAATCGCAACACAGCCGTCGTTCGACGATTCCGGAGGTCGGAATAGCGTGCCCAGGGAGAGTAGCGTGGCCGCGACCTTGAGAGGAAGATCCATGTCACCTCTATCGTCGTCGAAGCTTCAGGACTTGGCAGCAAACTCGAAGACGAACGAAACGCCGGCGAAAGCAGCTTCCCACTTTTTCGATTCGACATCGCCAAGAGAATCTTTAGATTTGGAGGACGATGGGGAACGATCGTTGCGTGGAAGCTCGGAATTTATGCTCGTGCTATATCCGGACGAAAATCCAAGTTGCCAGGATGGGAAAGGCCACGTCCGGAGCGACTTGGAGCTTCTTGAGAGTGAGATTAAAAAAAAAACTTGAATTTTTCACCTCAGCAAACTCAAATTGTCCATTTTCCATTCTCGCTCTGTATAAACAGGGAGCCGGCTGCGTCCGACGCTTTCCGAAGGTGACGCCGAGGGCGAGGATGATGAAGAAGAAGATTTGGTGGCCCCGCCGATGTCGCTTTCCCTGCCCGAACTCTTCAGCGCGAACCACCAGGTCGTCGAGGTGTTACGCGAGGCGGTCAGTTCGACGGAGTTGCTCCACGAGAGAGCGATGGAAAGGTTCTATCGAGCTGTGGCACTGGAGGAAGCTGAGTTGGCGAAGAAGAAGGAGGGCTCGGAGGAAAAGCGTCGAGGAACATCGCCGTTGGAGTCCGAAGCGCCGAGTCTTTCGCCGAGTTCAATGAGACTGAGAAGCACGAGATTGCGAAGAAGACCGTCGAGTTCGGGTTCACCCGTCCAGGGTGGAAGTGGCGCGAAGGTTCCTTGGAATCGTCGAAGGTCGAGCGAAGGTCAAACGACGATGACGAAGACGAGCTCCGGTCTGCCGGCAACGCTCCTGTTGCCGACGCCAGAATTGGTCGCCTCGGATCCGAATTTGTCGAAGCTCGAGACGGAGCTCGACGGGGCAGAGTTTCAAGGAGGAAGGACGCAGACGCGTGACTTCGACAGCCCCCTAGGAAATCTGTCAGGACCCGAGCACTCGAGTCTCCACCACTGGGACGAAAAAAGCATGCCGTTGATGCCGAGCGAAGCGGAGGAGCCAGTGAAGCCCGCGAACGAAGGTCCAGCGGAGCGTCAGAAAAACGAGCCGCTCTTCGAAACGTCGAATCTCGTCAGGGTCAACCGTGCCGAGCAGCTGTACGAGGTCGAGAGCGAAGAGGAGCTCGAAGACGAGGAAGAAGGAAGCGAAAGCGAGGAGGACTTGAAGCTACTGAAATCCCGGATCCTCGCACAGCCAGTGGTCGACGAAGAGGACACTTATCACCCCCGAGGAAGACCGACTCCCCACGTCGCCAGCCCCGAACCAGCCTCGACTCAGGCGGCCGAGCACCGGGGCCCGATGACCCCGAACAACGTGAACCAGCAGCCGAAATCGATATTGAAAAAGCGCACGGAGGAGGATCCGATTCCGGTAAATCGTTTCGGCAGACCGATACCCCCGGAAATGCCTCTGCCTGATAAACAACCGAGAAGAAGCGACGACGAGCTCGAGGAGCCCGGCAACGGTGTGACCATGAGAAAAAAGTCGCTCACCGGCGTGCCGGAAGCCATGAAGAACCCAATGCTCTCCGACCTGGACAAGGACAACGCGACTCTCCTGTCTACCGCGGAAGCTGCTCGTAGTCGCAGAAGAATGTCGTCCCAAGCCCCGGCTCTGCCGAGGAAAACTTCCTACGAAGAGGAGGAAGATCTTCAAGCGAGGATGGCCGTGATCGATCACTACACAGAAATCGTCAGGGAATATTCGCTGGCGCATTCGGTCCACCCGCCGCCGGTCCACCAACGCAGCAGCAACGCTTCGACCCCGAGCTTGGAGCAGCCTCGCAAGCTGCCCTCTTTCGATTCGTTCGACCGGAGCGAATCGGACCGCGCGAGTTCCGTGTCCCCGATGCCGATGTTGCGTCGCGACGTTTCCGTCGAGAAGCAAGCTCCGGCATCGAAGAAGGAGCATCTTCCGAGCTCGCGAAAAAATAGCGGCGGCTCGAGAGCAACGACCCCGGCGAAGGAAACGAAGAGCACGAAGGAGCCTCGAGCCAGCAGAAGGAGTTCGAGAACCGAGTCCCCGGGTAGGAGATCGAGGAACGTCTCGACCGAGAGACCGAACGCGGGCTCAAGGTCGTCCTCGAAAACGAGGAACCGCGAGGTCTCCCAAGACCGGAGTTCCTCGGGGACGACGGGCGGGATGAGAAACCGGGAAAAATCGAAAGACCGGAGCGCCCCGGGCTCGAGATCGTCCTCGAAGACTCGAAACCGCGATGCTTCCCGGGAGAGGCCACCCTCGAGGTTGAAAAAGGAGCGAAGCGTCTCGCAAAGCCGAACGCCATCTCGAGCCAGCTCGAAAGAGCGCCACAGAAACGTTGACCAGAGTCCAAGCGATTCCGAAGCGTCCTCACGAATGTCTACAAAAAAGAAAGGCGATACCACGCGATTGGAACGCTCCGGTCGACCTGCTTCCAGAACGCGACGACCCTCGATCGCCACCAAAGAAACTCAAAACGGCACCGAGATCGTTGACAGTCAAATCGACGAACGCCTCGTCGCCGACGTCACGAAAAAAGTCCGATCAACCATGAGCTACGCGACCGACCTGACGCTCCTGGTCGCTGCCATTTACGTTTACCTCTTCAAGAAGGAAATCCTCGCCGTTCCTCTCATCGGGCTCCTGCTCTATCGACGCATCCAGGAAGACGTTCACTCCTGGATCCCCGAGCGTTGGAGGTCGACGCCCAAAAACCCCAAACGCTGAACCCCTCCGCAGAATCCCGTGTTTCATCACCTCGCTTCATCGTAATCATCCCGACCAAAGAGTTTTATCACGCGAGAGCCAAAGACCTCGGAGAGTCGCGGAGTCTCCACGCTTCTGTATCGACCTCGTTGCGCTGCTGTCACCTGCATCAATTAATATATTTATTATGTTGTAATCTATCGATGTGTATTGTACATAATTGTCGTAATATATCGTCAGCTTCTGATACTCGAAGGTTTCTTTACCCCCAGATCAAAAGCTGAGAAACATTTTTCAGGTTGACATGCAATATGGAGTTCAGGAGGCGATAAAAAAAACTGAAAACTCCACCGGGACGAATATAATGAGAGAATGAGTGCAAGACTGAATTTAAAATTCCCCAAATTAAAGTAATGAACGAAAAAACGAATTCTGAAAAGCTGCATTGGCCAGTAGAATCGATTCGGTAAGAGTTAGACTGACACGTTAGAATTTCGGGAAGATTGTTGGACGGTAATGTCGACGAGGGTGTTACGTCAGCGCGGTAATACCCGGAGAATAGGGGAGAAGCGCAGGCGCCCGAGGAGCGGCAAGAGGGAGCAGCGTTTTCTCGTAAAAAGCGGTGCGAGAGGAAAAAGAGGAAGGAAGAAAGAGAGAGCGATGGAGAGAAGGGAGGGGACGGGGAGGCGGAATAGGAGGAGAAGAGAAGTCGTGGAAAAAGCACGACAAGTCGTGGCTTGGTCGTGTTTGTGGGATCGTCGTCGGCGAGGCCGGTTAGGCGCCGTAGAGCGCGGCGGCGTTAAAGACGCTTTTAGATCAGCTAGAGCCCTCCACACGACTTTGCGGTTAGTCCCATCCCTACTGACTCGTTTGTGTACGCGCGCTCGGACAAGCGGGTGTGCGTGAGTGTATTTACGATTCTGTGTGAGTGAGTGCGCGTGCGTGTGTGTCTGCGTGTGCCGTGCAATTTATCGTGGTGTTTGAGAGCGGTTCCGATTCCTTCCTCCTCGTATTATCGTCGTCATCGTGTTATCACCAGCAGCACCGACATCTGCAAAAATAAGGAGAAGATAAGCTCTGGGGGAATACGAATATTTGGGAAGCCAGGAAATCAGCGAGTGGTCCAGGGACCGAGAAATACAACGGGGAAAGAGAGAAGAGTCTTGTCGATTATTGGACAATAGTAGGAATGCCGAGGTCAGGAAATACCGGAAATCAAATCACCTGATACGGGATGACTCTAGCAGGTACATTAACCCAGAGAGTCTGCGTTCTAGAACGATTTTTTGTTATTGAATCTTCACTTAGAAGAGTGCGTAGGTAGCTTCGCTGGAAAGATCGTCACCATTTTGTCCTCCTTTTGTTTCTTCTCTTCAATTTGTTTCATTCTCATTTGCTCAGATCCAATATTTTTCCTCGTTTATCTTCAATTAGATGATTTTTTCATGAAAGAACTTCTCGCTGCGTGCCATTTGTTCTGACTCTTCGAAAATTTCACACCGAACCAATGTATCCTCGGGGAAACGTGCTCTTTGCCAATTTTGTGGCATCGCTCGAAATCGCGTTTCATTGCGAGCACACATTCGACTCGCTTGGCGTACTAGAAACTGTGGACCTTCAGCCCTCATTGATCAATCAAAGTCGGCAATTGTCAAATGAAAAGATCCTGGGCAGTAGGAAAATTTGGTCGTGCCCATTCCTCCTGCGGAGAAAGAGGCTCGTGGATATTCTCGTTCTCTGCCAATTTCGGTATTGGAATTATAATATCGCACGAGACTCGGAGCTTTGATGAAACAGTGCCAAATGCTCGGAGCGCGGGTTGCCGAGATTCTCTCTCCTCTCGCTCTCTCCCGAGATCCCCGTGTTTTTCTCTGCGCATTTTAGTGCGTGTTCTCCAACGCGCAAACGACTGTTAATAACGCTACCCTCGTAACGAGGCGAATGATGCATTCGGATGCAAGTGCGCGCGAGACCGAGCCAGAGTATGATTTCTCGGGTGTATATCAAGTTGATATGCGAGGGAATCGCGTGTTTGCATTAAATCCGTGAGTTACCGGTGCCTACAAGAATCTTTGGCCATGTGAGAATATGAGAGAGAGAGAAAGAGCGAGCGTGAACATGAGAAAACACGCGCACACACTCCCTGGCTCATTTGGAAGATATTTTTAGTCGTGCCGGCAAGTCGAACTTGACGACAACGACGAGCGAGACGAGATTAAGCTGGCGAGGAAGGAGCAAGCACGAGAGATTCTCGTAATGCGACTTTTATCGAGCTTGTACTAGGTGTCCCTTGAAACGACACATGTCAACCCTCGTCGAGACGTCAAAATAACGCTTCGTCTCCATCTTGTCCGGAGCATTGATCATTTTCGTCCGAATCTCTCGAGGTCGAATGTACACCTTCGAATCTCCTTGGCTTTTGCTCTTCGGGCGTTTCTTTTTCATCGGAAATGATAAATTTTCATTGAGGACGGTAATCATAAAACTTTTGCTCAGGTGCCGGTGAGCCCGGAGGCAGGGAGCAAAAATGGAAGGACGAGGACGCTGATGTGACAGCGAGCGGTTCCGTGGGCGAGGACCTCGTGGTCGAACTGGAATTGGATCCCGACGAGTGCCACAAGGAAGTGCAGTTCATTCTGTTAGTACTTGACAGTTTTTATTCGTTTGACCTCGAGTTGCGGCGCACGGCTTTGCGGATGGTAGTTTGTCTCTTCCGATGAGTTCTGAAAAAAAAAAAAA
The DNA here is from genome assembly GCF_019457755.1 of Venturia canescens. Lineage (NCBI taxonomy): Eukaryota > Metazoa > Arthropoda > Insecta > Hymenoptera > Ichneumonidae > Venturia > Venturia canescens. The sequence goes on from NC_057430.1 coordinate 14,754,603, forward strand.
AAAAAACGAAAATTTTGGTGAATAAAAATAATCGTTGGTGGAATGATTTACAGGATAAAATGCACCCTTTGATTCCAAGAATTTTGCTTTGTTTCGCCCGTTTGACTAACAAATTAACTATTCGCAGTGGCGAGCCTGGAGTTTGACGGACTGAAAGCTCCCCCCGCGTGTGTGCTGTCCCAACTAACAGGAAAAGCTCCGCAGCTCGTCGCGGTAAAAGCTTCGGAGGAATCTTGTCAATATCGGGCATGACGTTTGCACGCTTGATATACGAGCTCATGAAATCCAAGGCTCAACAGAGAAGCCCGCGGAAAATGGAGGAGGAGCATCGTAAAGGGGTGAAAAGGAGAAGAATCGAAGCAGGAGAAAATAAAGAAGGTGAGGCGTGTACGAAGGGACGGGGGAAAGACGATTACGAAAGGAAACCTCGTGACGCGACTTCGTGTTACACTCGAGGCGGCGGGCAAGCGTCTAAATTCGACTCCCGAGTATTCGAGAGTTTATCTCGAGGAAGCGCGAGGGAAAATTCGTGATTCAAGCTTCTCTACGTTGCATGTGTTCGATGTCTCGGACGGTCCAACGGTCTCGGGAAAATACTAGCACGACGAAGCTGCCCCACTCTCGGACCAACGGATTTCAGCTCGAAATGTACAAACTCACAGGCACACGCACACACTCGCGTGTAAGAAATTCACGTTGTACGAAAATGAGGAAAAGGATTCCTCGCTTCGTGCAGTTACCGTTCCGACCAGGCAGCTCTTCGAACTGCTGGACGCTGCGAGCACCCGAATCACCGACGAGCTACGACAGATGGCCCAAACGATCAATGAATATCTTTTCGGAGAGACGACTCTCTCCTCTGATATATAATCGCGAGTTTGGCTCGCGTCACAAACGAATTCATCACGACGCCGAATCGCTCGCTCGTTCTCTCTCCTGCTGCGGGGGAAAAAAAAACAGCTCAAAAATAAGGGACATTAAGCTTCGGGCGTCAGTTGACAATTTATAAATTATTATACACCCAACGACTTTGTAGAGCGTCTAATCCCGCCGAATTCTTACTTCACCTATCCATCTTTCTCTCTCTCTCGCTTTTCTCTCGTTCTATCTACGCGGAGAGGGACGCTTCTCGTCGACGTCAGCTGCCTTGACACCTTCGATGTTCTCGTTCTCATTTTAGAGCTTTGCGGACGCGCTTAACGTTCGCGGCTCTCTTTTCCAACGACGAACAAATTCACGCGTGATCGCACCGATGTGATCCTCCGCTATCCCCCGATCGTGGAAATTTCGGTCTTTGAGAGGTGCGTAAAAAAAGCGCGACGTACGTCGTTCGATGGGAGGATCGTCGAAACCGGCCCGTGCCTCCGAAGCCCAGTGATGAAATTTTTGCTCATTGCACAATCGTCTCTTGACCCTGGGCACAAAAGAATTAACGATCAACATTCGGTATTCAGTGGAAGAAAATTCAATATTTATCGAGGATAAATTCACACTCGTAACAATAAAAATCAGTGACATATTTTGGTGACAGCGAAATCACGAATTTAACGACACACGATCGAATGAAGAACAACGGTGATTACGTCAATTCACGACAGAATGAAGAAACAAAGAAGCTACGGAGACGAGATAAGTACGAATTAACGAAACACGAAGAAACTAAGGGTCGAGTTATGAGTACGAGGATTAACGCGAGAGCGAAAATTCATGCTATTGATCTCTGCTACCTTCGAGTATCGAGGCTTCATTGCAAAGGAAAATTGAAATAAAATCGCGAGTGCTGAGAGCCCCGAGAAGCATTTAAGTATGGGGAGTCAATGTTGCAAGTGCGCGAACGGTGACAAGAAACATCGCGGCTCGGTCTCTTCTGTGTATCGGTACGAGGAACGAAAAAAAATCATTTTCTATGCTCCTTCAATCCCTCACTAACCGCTCCGTCATTTTTTTCCGTATTTTTAATACACCCGATTCCCCGCTATGTTCTCTAGCTTGAAAATCGAGCCACGAGTTCGTTGTTTTGTTTATCGTGCGGCATCTTCGTAAGATATTTTCTTGGCCAGCGTTTGGAAATGTGATTTGATTTTCCCCGTCGTGTGTGTTTCGCAATCCTTTTAGTTTCATTCAAGGGTACGCAATGACAACTCTGTCACTGCGAGCTTGCGCACCGAACATAACGAACCGAATATTCGTGAGTAGCGATTGCATAGAACCGCTTTTGCTGTTATATATTTCTAATCGATGACTGTCATACCCAATATCTGTGCACGTATGCCTGTATCTATGCACGAGCAATTTTTTGGCCTGCATCCCCGGCCCTAGGGATACACGATTGGGTGCCGGTGGACGCGCGCAGATCTAGCTTCGGAGCTGTCTCGAAATATATCGGCGACGAGGGCGAGCGAAGAACTCCTCTATATACGTCTATTCTCTCTCTCCCTCTTTCTTTTCCTTTTTCACCGTGTCCGTGTGTTTTATTATGTGTGCTTTGACCATCGAAACCTCGTGTTCGAAAAGCCCGGCTCGATGCAACAGTACTCGTCCAGATTTCCTGCTCGTCGTAGCAACATATTTCGTTGAAGAAACCATTTTTTTAGTTTTCCATATGCCTGAAAGGTACGAAATATTTGTTATTATTCATTAATTTTTCTTTTTCGTCAATCTACGAAGACGTGCTCAAGTGTAACTCGGTTAGTGCATTTATCACGATCGAAGGCCAACAATGTTTTTACTCACGTACTCACTACTGTGCGTGGCTGGACTTCCCTGGAGTTGTAATGCAGAAGTGAATGCCAGTGGAATAATAAACTGAAACTTAGTTAAAAGTTTGGTCAAATCTCGTTTGAAAATCGGGATCCAATCGATTTTATATTACGATTCGAGCACCTCGTAATGCTTTTCGAACATTTTGATTTTGCAAATGGTCATCATTCGATTCGGGATTGAATCCTCTTCGAATTTGCATTCAGATATTGTTGAAACTTCCGACCAGTTCGAGTACTGCAGTTTCGGACATTTGCAAAATTTCGCAAAAATAAAATATTCGACACCGTCGAGCCATTATCCACTACAATTATTTCAGTGTCCCATCGAAATGCTAAGAAAATTAATTCGATCGAGTTTTTCGCAGGTTTCGCGGTGATGTTCCGATGCCATCGGATCGTTATCAGATCCAAGCACGTGGCAATGTCGTACAATTGACGCTAAAACAATCGCAGAAAGAAGACTCGGGTCACTATGCCCTCGTGGCGAAAAAATTATCAAGCGGACTGTCGTTACCGAGCGATGGGAGCTTGGAATCGAAACACAGAATTTGCCTGAGTATTCAGGATCCGAAGAGCCTCATCGAGGAGGGTGAACCACCGATATTTTTACGCCGACTGAGCGATCTCGCCGTTAAAGTTGGTACGAGGACACGATTTCTCGTTGAAATCCGAAGTTCCACGAGTCCTAAGGTCAGAATAACAGAAAACAAATAATATCATTTCAGAATGAAAAATAAATAAATGTTTGGAAGAATTTTCTGTGGAAAATGTTTTTTTCAAAAATTATGTTTCCCCAAAAATGTTCTATTTGATTGAATTTTTTAAATTCTTCCGAATAAATCGGCACGGTCAAACAAAATGTAACACGTTTTTAGGACGGTTCATCAGCCATAAATCGATTGATAAAAAAAACTCTGAAAAGAATGAGCGCGCTCTACAAATTTCCATGATTTTGGAATAACGATGATGCCTGTATTAATAGTACGAAGCAGCATATGCTCGATTGGAAGGCAAAACTCTAAACGGGGAAGCTTTATTATAAGTCCTATTAATACATTATTATTTCTCTCCTTCTTTCTCTTTCTCTGCTTTTCTCTCGAGCGGAGGCCAGAGGCATTGCCCGGGCGATGGAACAGATGAGAGAACCCGGAAGAGCGAAAACGGACACGATTCTAAAAAGCACAATAAAAAGAAGAAGAAAAAAAAGAGCGAAGAAGAAAGCAAATAGGGAAAGCACAAAATTGTTCCTATTGGCCCGGGCATTGCGAGAATGCAAACTGCTTCGAGGTTTACCGGGTGCAGTGATACATTTCGACGAATACTACAAAATCATTGCCTTAAAGACTCACACATATTGAGACGTGCCAGACGTCTGGACGACGAGAGAGACACTGGGAGAGCGACGAATGAGTTCATTCGCTGCTTTTACACAGGTCCATGAACTCGGGCTTCCGCGTTTGATTCTCTTTCTATTTCGTCACGTGACAATCCGCGCGTAGTGCTAGGCGAATACGTCGTTTTGACCGTATAACAATTTCCAGGCATTTCAACCGCCCAACTTGTTTCTCCATAATTATCATTTTCTTTTCTCCAAATTTTAGGTGACTTGGCACAAAAATGACGAGCTCGTGCAATCCGGGCCGAGACTGTCTTTCGTTCACGAGGGTAATTTCTACTGCGTCGATGTTGCGCCTGTTATGGTCGATGACCAAGGTCACTGGACCTGCATGGCTGAGAATGGGAGTGGGAGATCTTCGTGCACGTCTTTCCTCAGCGTTATCGGTGGGATGATCGTTTTTTCCTAAAGTCCCAAGTTTTTTAAATGGTTGACTCAAATCCATCGGTGGTTCTTGATTTTGCGAATGATCACACAGTTCCAAAGGCCTACAAGAAGCCCGAATTCGTCGAGGAGTTGAAGGCTTTGCTAACGGAAACCGGGACCGTCTCCCTCGAATGCAAAGTCGTCGGTGTCCCAACTCCGGTGTTGAAATGGTTCAAGGATCAGAAAGAGATCAAGGCCGGGGATGTTTTCGCCTTGACAGCCAACGCCGACGATCCAACTTCGTTGGGAACTTACACCTGCGAAGCTGTTAATTGCATGGGAACGGCGTGCTCTTCGTCCAAGGTCCATGTCGTGGGGAAGGGCAGCAGAGAAGGATCCCTCAAGCCAGCCGATGCCCTCACACCTTCAGGACCACTTCCGGTCTTCGAGAAAATTTTGCGCGATGAATCCTGCCGGATCGGAGATACGCTGGTGCTTTCTTGCCAAGGTTTGCCTGAAAAATCATCGCCGTTAGTTCGCTATTTCAAATTTTCGTATGAAAATTATTCTTCAAAATCATTTTTCAGTTCACGTCCCACCCTGGCCGAAGGCCATCACTTGGTACAACAAAGAGGGCCGAGTCGAACCGAGCGAGAAATATCACGTGATCGCAGACGGCCTCGGTGGCTATTCGATCGAAATAAAAGGAGTCGAGGCCATGGACGAGGGCGAATGGAAATGTGTGGCAACGAGCTTGGAAAACATGAAGCAATTCACAACCTGCCACGTGGCTATGTCCATTCCGAAAAACTACAGAATGCCACGTTTCATGGAAAGCTTGAAAGCTGTTTTAACCGAAGAGGGGCTGGTCTCGTTCGAGTGCAAGGTCGTTGGCTTCCCAACTCCTTTGCTCAGGTGGTTCAAGGATGGACAGGAGCTTCATCCAGGCGACGTTTATCAGCTCACTGGTACCAATTCTCTAGGTTCGTAGAAAAAGATCCAGTTCTCGATTGCTGTAAGACTGAAATGTTGGTTCTTTCTCATGATTCTGAATTTGTATTCGGCTAAAAGGTTCCTACTGTTGCATCGCGAGGAACTGCATGGGCGAGGCCAAAAGCATAGCCGAGTTGACGGTCGAAGACATTCAAAATCAGTTGAACGATGAGGAGCGCATGCAGCTGATGAGCTCTAACCAAGCCCCGAAGTTCGTAAAAGGCTTGAGGAGTTGCGAGGCGAGGATAAACGAAGATTTCACATTCACGATACAAGTGAGCGTCTCGCCGGAGCCCAGTTTGTCGTGGTATCGCGACGACGTTGCTATCATCGAGAGCGAAAAATATCGTCTAGCGAAGGAAGCACTCGGCACGTGTAACCTCGAAGTGAAGAAGCTCGAATTCATGGATCAGGCGGAGTGGAAATGTGTGGCTGCGAATGACTTTGGCCACAGCGTAACGTCCTGTTTTCTCAAGCTCATTATACCGAAACACTTCAAGAAACCAAAATTCCTCGAGAGCCTCAGAGCCATCCTGTCGGAAGAGGGGGCAGTCAATCTCGAGTGCAAAGTGATCGGCGTGCCCCAGCCGATTTTGAAATGGTACAAAGATGGAGTCGAACTTAAACCTGGCGACATACACAGAATAATATCAGGCCAGGATGGAACTTGCTGTTTGGGCACGTACACTTGCGAAGCAACCAATTGCATGGGTTCGGTCTCCAGCTCCGCTTCGCTCCTGGGCTTCGAGGATCGCGTCTCCGTGCGCAAGGAAGAAGCCAAAGAGCCACCCACGCCCCTTCACGAGCTGGCACGAAATTTGTCGCTCTCGACCATCCACGAGGAAAGAACTTCGCAGCTGTACGACACTCCGCAGACCGATCACTCGATCACGATGGACGATCGTGGCGAAGTCTCGTTCAGCTTCGATGGCAAAGAGGTCTCCGTTAGCCTCTACGAAACGCCCGACTTGACGGAGGAGGAAGCGTTGCAAATTGTCGAAATGTACGCCGATCAACTGTCCGAACACATAACCGGTAAAAATATGAAATGTTCTTTTTTTTTTTTTTTTTTTTTTTAATTCTAAAAGCAAATGGGCATTTTATAATTGAATTCACTTACAGAGGGCAATATTATCGAGCTGCCACCAATGAGGTTCACGAAAGAAACCTCGACGACCGGAAATCTGTTGATGGAAGCCGTCGTTATCGACGTTTCCCCGGATTACTTCGTTCCCGATGAGGAAGGCGACGATTTGCGGACGGAAGCAGACGTCGAGGACGTTTCCATAATGGACGACCAAATGCAGAGCCTTCGATCTTCCTCGTTCGCCGGTGACGTCCAGAGTGATCGCGTGCCCTCCGGTTCTCCACCTTCCCGGCCACCCCGGCGGAAAGAGAGTCGAGAAAGTTTCTCCTCCCGCAGCGAAAGGAGCGAGAAAAGTTTGCCCAAAGGGTTCGACTGGTCGGAGAGTTACCACAGCGCCAAGGAGCCTTCGATCCAGGCACAGTCTCTCCAAGGTCAAGACGACAGTGCGGAGGCCTTCACCGACGCCCTCTCGTCCTCCGGAGCAGGACGATCCAGGGCAGAGGAATCGAGAGACATTTACGCCTCGTTCGTCGAACAGACCATCGAGAAATTATCCTTCGACGAAACCACCGCGGATATTTCGAATAAGCAAGACCTCAACGCGGAAGGCGCCACAGCAACCCAAATTGGAGAATCTTTCGTGGAGGAAATTCCGATAAAACGAAAAAAGAGGAAAGGCAAAGCATCGAGAACGCCGAGTCTCTCATCCAAAGCCAGTTCCGAAGAATCTTATTCTATGGAGGTTGATGAAAGAGGGAAGAGAAGATCGAGCAAGAGTGGCAAAGGCCGGGACCGAAGGGGCAGCGCCAGCAGCAACAAAAGTGGCAAAGGCCGCTCGAGCAGAAGCGGAAGCGAAAGTGGAAAGTTCGAATCAGCCGTTTCTGCGGATTTGCGAAGGAGAGAATCCGACGCTACGATCATGGTTGACGACGTCAGGATCGAGCAGATCGAAGAAATGGCTTTTATCGAGTCCGGGGAAAGAATTGAGCCCGATTACCTCAGAGAAAATGAAAGACTCGAGGAGCAACAAACTTTACAAAGAACGGAGGTCACCGCGCACGAAGCTGACAGCTCGACATTGAAGTCCAACAAGGAAAGGTTGCTGGAGAGCGTCTACAAGCTCTCCGAACCCGTCATGAGCCTCAGGGATAATCTCGTCAACTTGGACACTCTTTTGCCTCTCTTCCAGCCTCAGGAGAGTTCAGCTGACGCAGAAAGAACGCAGAATGAAATAACCGAAAAAATTGTCTTGCCGGTTGAGAGTCTCTGCGAACAAGTTTCCGAAATAGAGACCAAAGCGTTGAAGTCAGCCGGCGACAGGTGAACATGCAAATTTCTAGTGTAATTTTAGTGAGGAGAAATTGAAGGATTCTTTCAAAAATCGAGCTGTTTCATCTCCGCTGACGTTTGTTTCGTTTTTTACAGATCCCTCGCACAAAGTGTTCGGATTTCATTGCTCGAAGCGATCGGTGGGCCTACCGAAGAGCTTCTTCGTGGCATCGAACTGATAAGACGTCAAAGCGGTCCGTACGATCCAAAATCGAATTTGATAGTATTGGAATCGCTAACCGACCCGGTTGACGAAATTTTAGTGGGTCTGACTCGAATTGAGAAAGAGCTGACTTCGAGGGAAGGTGCAGAATCAGCTTTACTGCAGACGGAGAAGCCGATAGCGCTCGAGCGAATGTCTCGAGGAGTATCACGGCTGGGCGAAAACGTAGTTGAAATAGTGGAGCGGAAGGTCCTATTCGGAGACGAATCCACGAGTCTTTCGGTGATCGAGAGACTGCAGTCGGTTCATCAGAGTCTCGAGGCTTTTCTGAGCACGATCCCGTTGAGCGAGGCGACCGGAGCCCTTGAGAACAACGTCGACACTCTCGTGGTCGAAACGCTGGTCCGTCCTGTGGAGGAATTGTCCCGGAATCTCAACTCCTTCGGAGCGTCGAATGCCACGTCGCAGACGTACGAAGAAAAGGCTTTGGTGGATCTGGAAAAATCAATGATTGAGATGCGAACGAGATTAGAAGCGTTGACACTCGCGCTGGAAACTTACGAGAGAGAATCTGGGGAACGAGGGATCACGGAGCTGCACGCTGATTTGGTCAAGTTCCTCAGATACACGATGGACGACGCTGTCGAGCGCTTGGAGAAGCTGAAGGTCAAGAAAAGACGCGTGACCCAGGAAATCGCCAAGAAGGAATCCGCAGAACTCTCGACCGTGGAAGAACGATCTGCCGAGAGTACGGTAGAGTCTTCAGAGCCTGAAGAAACGAACGTTCTCCAAGAGCTGGTGAAAAATACGTTGGCAGTGATGGAGACGGTCACCGTTCCGTCAATCGCAGAGGCCCAAATCGCGGAAACCCACTCGCTCGAGAGCAGCCGCCTTCCCCTAGAAATAATCGAAGAAAAGTCGAGTACAGAAACCGAAGAAACTCCAGCGACAAGTATAGAAAAGAAAAAAAAAGATTCCCCGGGAGAGAAAAAAGTTCAGCAAGTCCCGGAGCTCGATACGGATTTGAGTCTTCCGGAAATGTTGCTCGATCCGCTCATAGACGTGCAGGCTAACCTGAGTGACGTCATAAGCGATTTCGAGTCCCAGGAGAGCGCCGAAGAATCTTCGCTCCCGGGCAGCAGTGAACTGGCCGCTTGTTTGCTGGAACTACGAGAATCCGTCGCGACAGCAGCGCACACGGCGACGACGCTCAAGTCAGCGAGCACAGTCGACGCTCTCGTCGATCTGCGAGAGCCTCTGCTGGATCTGCAGCTCGCCATGACGACAGCAGTCTCGCCCGGTGAGGTCAAGCTCATTCGAGAAGCCACGGCACCCCTGACCGAGCTCAAGGTCATCGTGGCTGCAGCCATCGATTCGGCTCAGACATCGGAAGCTTCGCGGGTTCAAATGAAATCCGTTTTACGCATGTTGGAGGACATTGAGGCGGAAGTATCGAAAGTTGAGACCCCAGCGGTCGTTCCCGAAGCTTCGGTGAGCCTGGAGATACCTGAAGTCAAGGTTGTTCCGACGAGACCACCAGAAGCGGTTGAGAAAGCAGCCATAGCACTGACAGGCGTCCATTTCGCACTCTCCACAGTCCTCGAACGCATAACACTTGCCCGAAACGAAAGTGAGGATTCCGCGACTGCACGTCAAGTGGCCGAGCGTACCGGGCGTTCGCACCTCATCTCGAGCATCGAGGAGCTCCGTCAGAGCGTTGGCAATCTTGCCGTAGCTGTCGGGAGTCCGGTAGTTTTTAAGGCAAACGACGATCAATACAACAACGAAATCTTCTTCGACGAACTGTCGAAGCTCGAGGAGCCCCTTTTGAATCTTCAGAAAGTCCTCTTGACCGAACGACACGACCCTGACGATCGCCACGTTTTGAACGACGTGGCTGCTCCTATTAGAAACTTGAAGGAAGTCGTCCAAAATGCAACGAAAGAGATCGGAAGCGGACCAGCTCCAGTTGTTTTGGAACTCATTGAAGACGTCGAGAAGGACGTAACGCTGATCGCTATGGAAGCTCTGAAAAAAGCACTCGCAGCCAAATCCGAAAGCTCCGAGGACGATGGCCGAGCCTCTATAAGTTCCTCGTCCAAGCCAGGAGAAGTTCCAGCAATTATTTCCATGTGGCTCGATCCCATCGAGGATTGGTTGACCTCCACTGCCGAAGAAAGCGTTGAAATCGAAGAGGATTATCCTGAAAAATCCACCATCGTTCCCGTCATCGACGATTTCAAGAGGGAATTATTGAAAATTGCTATTCAAACCTCCTACTCGGAGCCACCCAGTGACGCAGCTCTCATCGAATCTCTCACCGAGCTTCAAGAGCCTCTCGCCAGAGTCTGCGCCGTTCTCACCGAGTGCCACGAGCCAGAAAGTCTCGAGATCGTCGAAGGCCTGGTCCAGCCGACGAGGCATCTTCTGGGCACGATTCTCGATGCATCCTTGATTCACGAAGCTGCTCGAGTTCTGCGTCCCGTAATGGAAGCCATCGAGGAACTAGAAAATCAAATACCGTTGACCATCAAGAGAATCAACTACGAGAAAGCGCTCCAGAGAGTCGTCCGGTCGATGACCCCTGAAGAACCCAAGACCCTCGTCGCTGATGATCTCCCTGAAATGCTCGCAGGAGTTTCCGGTCAGGCAGACATCGCCGAGGAATCTAAAGTGCCGGAAACGGCGGTCGCGACTCTCCAGCAATCTTCAACCGACGCTGTTGCAGTAGAAAACCAAGTCGAACAACTTCTCGAAAATGTTTCTGAAGATTCTCCACCCCTGGAGCACAAAATCGAGGCCGTAGAACTCGTGCAACCGCCAGAAGAATCCGTTCAAACGAATCAGGTGGTTGTCAAGGTGGATGAAGCTACGAAGGCATCGGAGCAGGAAACTGAGCACCAGGAACCTTCGAAAGCAGAAGAGGCTTCGAGACAAACTGACGGCATTGAAACTCGAGCAATCGGGCAAACGGAAATTCCAACTAAACCGGCAGAAGCGAAAAAATTGGAAAATTTACAAAACTTACGATCTGACACTGTCGAGCTCATAACCGTTGACAATCGACCATTCTCGGAAACGATAACTCAGATGGAAGCAGCGCAGAGTGGGAAAGTTTCCACTTCGGAGACGTCACGTGCCGATCAACTGGACCTGTGGACATTGACACTGCTCGGGCCTCTGGATCGACTGGGAAACGCAGTTTTATCTCTGGACCGTTCGATCGACGAATTGGCCCACGGTTTGCTGTGCCGGCCCTTGGATTCTCTCCACAAGCAAATCGAGATCGCTGAATCACAGTTCAACCGGCCGGTCGGTCAATCCCTGGAGAACGACGTCGAGACCATAATCGAAGGTTTCCTATCACCAGTAAATCAACTCCATTCGGCCCTGAGTGCGGCCGTTCGCGTCTGGAATGATGAGCAGCCGAGGATCGTCGTGCGTGACCTTCTGCGCTCGATCGCTGACTCCTCCACCGAGCTGTGCGGGTTATTGGACTCGTTGCGAGAAAAACTGATCGTGCAGAAGGCCGAGCAAACCCTGCAGGCCCAGCAGGAAGATGCGTCACTCGTAGAGACCATAAACGCTGTCGTCGCACCCTTGGAAGACGTCAGAAATCTCATCGAGGACGCTCTCAAGAGTCTCGCTTTTGCAGATTCCAGCGAGAAACCTGAGGACGATCATTCCGCACATGAACAAACGAAAAAAGAAAATGAAGCTGTGCTGAGCTTGGTTGAGGGCGAAACGAGCAAGGAAATTGTTGATTCACGCGCCGAATCGTTGGAAGGGAAGGCGAGTGTCGAAGACGCGCCGAAGGCTTCGGTGAGCCAAGCGCAAACGTCGATGGACATTGAGACGGAGGATATTTTGGCAACTGAGGAGCTGGAAAAAGTTTTTGAACGACAAGAAAAATTGGGTGAACTCGAGCAAGCCAGCGAGAGCGTCGAAACTTCGGTCACAGATCGAGCTGCTACGTCGCAACCGGAAACTATCACTAAGGTGAAAAAAGGGATCAAGGGCAAGGAAGATTCAATGGACATTGAAGAAACGACGGCGAAACCCCTCGAAGAACTCATCGAAGCGATCGTCGATTCGTCGGTTGCACCGAGGCACACTTCATCGTCGCCGGAAGACTACCAATCCATCTCACCGGATGTTTCTGAAGAAGCCGTGCCTCGAAGCGCTGATATTGAAAGTGCAGCGGCAACCGCGAAGCAGAAAGAACAAGCAGAGCTTCTCGGTAAAGAAATTATCTCCAAAGAAGAAATCACTGCAGGAGCTGCAATCGGAGAAACCGCTCGACAAGCCGTCACCGAAATTTTGGCCGTCGCCGCCGGAGTCGCGGAGGTCTCTGAATCCAAATTACAAATCCTTAAGGAAGCGGCCATCGCTGAAGATGAAAATCGTGGAGAAAGCTTGGGACACGTTGCCAAGGAGGATTTGCCTCCGGAAAAAGCGACGTTGCTTCCTGGAGAAAGTCTCGCGACCGCTGAAAGTGAACAACTTAAGAGCTTGAAGCTCGAGGTTCCCGGGGTCTCTGAAGCGAACGTTCCTGAAGAAGGCGTCGGTGAGATGGTCACCGAGCGATCTGCGGAGGAGAAAGCTCGGCTATCGGAGATCGAAAGCTTGGCCGAAGCGGGCTTGACCGAAGCCCCGGAAACGAGGATCAAAACGGTGGACGCCGCTTCGTCACAGTTCGAAATTGCTGAGGAGAGTTTCCAGGAACTTTCGTCCGAGAAGCTGGAACAACGAAAGGCTGAAATTAGTCACAGCGAAGAACTAGCTCAAGCTGGAATCGTAGAAGGTCCCGAGATGCTGGCTAAGGCGAGAGATGCGAAAACATCGCAACTGACAACGGAAAGTCTCGAGGAAAATTTGGAAGAAATTCTCGTTGGAAAAATGGGAGAAGAAAAAGCTCAAGTTCGGCATGAAGAAAGTTTGGCTAGAGCCGCAGTCACAGACGCACCGGACAAGAAAATCGAACCGAGGGAGGCTGAATCGTCAGAAGTGGAATTGGAAACCACTGCGGAGCATCGGCACGCAGAAAACCTGGAGGAACATCGCGCCGAAATTCGAGACAGTGAAATTCTGGCCACAGCCGTCAAAACGGAAGCTGCTGAAACTAGATTGAAAGAAACTTCTCAATTTGCTGACACTTTGGAGGAAAGTGTGCAAGAATTAGTTGTAGAAAGGTCAGAAAAGCGAACTGCTGAATCGAGCCAAACCGGAGGTCTTCGGACAGCACGAATCGATGCACCAGAGACGATGCAAACCGCGGGGATTGGTACGCCGGAAATGATGGAAGAGCGTCTCGAAGAAATAATCTCTGAAGGACCCTCGCTTCAAGAGGCGAATATTTCCGTCGAAGAATTACGTCACAAAGCTCGAGTAGCCGAAATCGAAGCAGCCAAAGTCGCGAAATTGAGGGAGGAAGATACGATCGAACCCGAGAAATCAACGATCGTTGAAATCGTCGAAACGCCCACACAAAAAATCTTCAAGATTAAAAGAGCAGCGGCGGCTGACGAAGAGCCTCAGATCGAGGAAAAAATCGTCGTTAAACCCGTTGAAGATGTGGTCGCCATGGAAGAGCAAAACATCGTCGAGGTCGTTGAGACGCCCACCGAAAAAGTGATAAAACTGAAAATCCCTCGAGAAGGCAAGGACGGCATCGCTGAAGAAGTCTTCGAAGAAATCGTCCTCAAGAAACCAGTCGAAGGATGGGCCAAGAGTCTCGTGGAAGAGGAACGACTAGCGTTATCGGTCTCCGAAGCCAAAGTCCAGGAATTTGTAGCTGCCAATGTTTCGTCTGAAAAAACGAAAGAAAATCTTGACGGTGAAGAAATCGAAATTGACGATGGCAAAGAGCAGTTGAAAGAGCGAATAGATGAAGAGGCCCGAGGAGGGGAGTCAAAGACTGCGAGTAAAGAAGAGGCTGAAATTTCGCTCAAGGAAGAAACCCAGAAACTGGAAGAAGAAACATTCAAACGCGAAGAATGTGAACGTCTCAGGGTCGAGGAGGAGGAAAAACAACGCGAGGTGCTGGCTGAGAAAATGAAGAAGGAAGAAATTGAGGCTCAAGAAAAAATGAGAGAAGATGAAGAAAAATTAAAACAAGAACAGTTACGAAAAGAGGAAGCTGAGAAACTGAAAAGAGAAGAAGAAGAAGAAGAAGCAAAACTGCGGCAGGAGGAGGCTGAGAGAGTGGAACAGATGGAGCGAGAACGGCAGGAAAAAGAAAAGGAAGAAGCTGAGCGTAGGAAAAGAGAAGAAGAAAGAGTCAGGGAAGAGGAAGAAACTGCAAGACTCGAAAAAGAGAAACTGGAACGTGAAGAAAGAGAAGAACGAGAACGACTCGAAAGAGAAGCGGAAGATAAATGTCGGAGGGAAGAAGCAGAGCGAGAAGAAGCTGAGAGGCTGAAGAAAGAGGAAGCCGAAAGGATTCGAAGAGAAGAGGAGGAGGAGGAGAGAAGAGAGAAAGAAAGAGCTGAACAAATCCAACGGGACGAAGAAGAGAGACTGAGGAGACAAGAAATCGAGCGGATGGAAAGAGAAGAGGAGGAGAGAAGAGAGAGAGAAAAAGCGGAAGAAATTCAACGGGAAGAAGAGGAGAGACTGAAGAATCAAGAAATTGAACGAATACAAAAAGAAGAGAAAGAAAGAATGGAAAGGGAAGAAGCTGAACGAATCCAGAAGGAGGAAGAGGAGAGACTGAGGGAAGAAGAATTGGAACGCGAACGAATGGAAGCGGAAAAACTGAGGAAGGAAGAAGCCGAGCGTTTGGAAAAAGAAGAATTAGAGCGGAAGAAACGAGAGGCTGAAAGATTGAAACGAGAAGAGTTGGAACGCGTGGAAATGGAAGAGGAACGAATCCGAAAGGAAGAAGCGGAGAGATTGGATAAGGAAAAATTAGAACGGGAGAAGCAGGAAGCTGAGAAATTGAAACAAGCGGAATTGGAACGTGAGAGGCAAGAAGAAGAACGGCTGAAGAAAGAAGAAGCTGAGCGGTTGGAGAGAGAAGAAACAGCTAAATTGGAACGGCAAAAACAGGAGGAAGAACGAGTGAGGAAAGAGGAAGCGGAACGATTGGAACGGGAGAAGCAGGAAGCGGAAAGATCGAAGAAAGAAGAATTGGAACGCGCGAAGAAAGAAGAGGAAGAACGACTCGAGAAAGAGGAAAGGGAAAAATTAGAACGAGAAAAACTAGAAGCAGAAAGGCAAGAAGAAAAGGAGCGAGCGAAGAAAGAAGAGGAAGAACGAATCAAGAAAGAGGAAGCAGCGAAATTAGAACGAGAAAAACAAGAAGCAGAAAGGCTGAAGCAAGAAGAAAAGGAGCGAGCGAAGAAAGAAGAGGAAGAACGAATCGAAAAAGAGGAAGCAGCGAAAAGAGAAGAGGAAGAACGAATCAAGAAAGAGGAAGCAGCGAAAAGAGAAGAGGAAGAACGAATCAAGAAAGAGGAAGCAGCGAAATTAGAACGAGAAAAACAAGAAGCAGAAAGGTTGAAGCAAGAAGAAAGGGAGCGAGCGAAAAGAGAAGAGGAAGAACGAATCAAGAAAGAGGAAGCAGCGAAATTAGAACGAGAAAAACGAGAAGCGGAAAAATTAGAACGGGAAAAACAAGAAGCGGAAAGATTGAAGCAAGAAGAAGTAGAACGCGCGAAGAAAGAAGAGGAAGAACGACTGAAGAAAGAAGAAGCAGCAAAATTGGAACGGGAGAGGCAAGAGGCAGAAAGATTGAAGCAAGAAGAATTAGAACGCGCGAAAAAAGAGGAGGAAGAACGTCTCAAAAAGGAAGAAGCAGCAAAATTGGAACGGGAGAGGCAAGAGGCAGAAAGATTGAAGCAAGAAGAATTAGAACGCGCGAAGAAAGAGGAGGAAGAACGTCTCAAAAAGGAAGAAGCAGCAAAATTGGAACGGGAGAGGCAAGAGGCAGAAAGATTGAAGCAGGAAGAGTTAGAGCACGCAAGAAAAGAAGAGGAAAAACGACTGAAGAAAGAGGAAGCGGCTAAATTGGAGCGGGAGAAACAGGAGGCAGAAAAATTGGAGCGAGAAGAATTAGAGCGCGCGAAAAAAGAAGAGGAAGATCGACTGAAGAAAGAAGAAGCAGCAAAATTGGAGCGGGAGAGGCAAGAGGCAGAACGATTGAAGCAGGAAGAGTTAGAGCGCGCAAGAAAAGAAGAGGAAGAACGACTGAAGAAAGAGGAAGCGGCTAAATTGGAGCGGGAGAAACAGGAGGCGAAAAAATTGGAGCGTGCGAAGAAAGAGGAGGAAGAACGACTGAAGAAAGAGGAAGCTGCTAAGTTGGAGCGGGAGAAGCAGGAGGCAGAAAAATTGAAACAAGAAGAATTAGAGCGTGCGAAGAAAGAAGAGGAAGAACGCCTTAAGAAAGAAGAGGCAGCAAAGTTGGAAAGGGAGAAACAAGAGGCGGAAAGATCGAAACAGGAAGAATTGGAGCGTGCGAAGAAAGAAGAGGAAGAGCGTCTCAAGAAAGAAGAGTCAGAAAAAATCAAGAAAGAAGAAGAAAAACTGGAACGAGAAAAACAAGAGGCTGAACGACTGAGAAAAGAAAGAGCCGAACGCGTGAAGAGGGAAGAGGAAGAGCGACTGAAAAAAGACGAAGTAGAAAAGTTGGAGAAAGAAAGGCTCAGGAAAGAAGAACTGGAACGTGCGAAAAAAGACGAGGAGGCTAAGCTTGAGAAAGAGAAAACGGAAAAAGGAAAACAAGAGGCTGAACGTCGAGAGAAAGAAAAAGCAGCGAAACTGGAAAAAGATAAAGAAATCGAACGTCAGAAACAAGAAGAAGATAAACTCCAAAAGGAAAAATTAGAAAAGGAAAGAGAAACGGAACGATTGAAGTTGGAGGAAGAAAAAGCGAAGAAAGCTGAAGCCGAAAGTCAGAAGATTCGAGAATCGCAGCAACTTGAGGAGAAGAAAGAAGCTGAAAAATTGAAAAACGAGGGACTCGAACAGCAGCGGAAAGGAACGGCCGAGGCAACACAAGATAGTAAAATCCCCGAAGAAGACGACCGAGTCGAGAAGCCTCGAAAGAGCTCGAGAAAAGGAAGTACCGAAGACGATGTTAAGGAGCTGAAGAAAAAAGACTCCAAAGAAGGATCCCGACGCGGATCCAAGAAAGAAGACTCCACGGAGGATGCTCCGGAATTGCAGAAAAAATACTCCGAGGAAGGATCTCGACGAGGTTCAAAAAAAGAAGATCCCAAAGACGAAGTAAAGGGAATTAAAAAATCGGACTCCCCGGCAGGATCCCGGCGAGGATCGAAAAAAGTAGACTCCAAAGATGATGTTAAAGGATTAAAGAAAAAAGACTCCACCGAAGGATCTCGGCGGGGATCGAAGAAGGAAGACTCCACTGAAGATGTTAAGGTACTCAAGAAGAGAAGTTCCGAAGACGGATCTCGACGAAGCTCAAAGAAAGAAGACTCCAAAGACGCTGTTGAGGGACTCAAGAAAGAAGAGGGCGAAGGCAAGCGCTTGAAGAAAAAAGATTCTATCGGAGATGGAAAACGTCTGAAGAAGAAAGACTCCACTGAAGGATCTCGGCGAGGATCGGAAAAAGAAGACACCCAAGAAGACATTAAGGAATCGAAAAAAGAAGAGTCCACCGAGGTACCTCGACGAGGATCGAAAGTAGAAGATTCGAAAGATGTTACAGGGCTGAAGAAAGAAGACACAACAGAAAAGTCTCGAAGAACCTCGACCAAAGATGGCCCCAAGGATGACATTAAGACGAAAGATTCAAAGGACGAAGCTAAGGAATTAATAAAACAGGATTCGAACGAAGGATCTCGAGAATCGAAAAAAGAAAAATCCAAGGACGAAGTTAAGGGATTGAGTCGGGAGGACTCGAAAGAGGAGCCTCGAAAAGTCTCGAAAAAAGGAGACTCAAAATATGAAGAAAAGCGCTCCCAGAAGCAGGACTCTGAAGAACTTGTTGAAGCCCCGCACAAACAAGAGTCCATCGATGGAAAAAGGCGTCGTTCGAGAATCACTTCGGACGAAGCTCTTACCAATAAAGAAAATCTCCCGCAAGCGGCATCGTTGAAACAGGAGGAAGACGAAGACGAAAAAACCCCGATGAATTCCGAGCAAGAGATCAGAGTCAGAAAGCACGAGGTTCGCATGGACCAGGAGGTTCCCTCAGATCATGAGCTACCCTCGAGTTCGACGATCCGTACAGACTCCGAGATGGATTCCGAATACTCGGAATCTTCCAAGTCAGCGGTATCGCGAGATCAAGGCTTGCCTCCCAAGACTCGAAGGAGACGAAGTGCTCAGCAGCCAGCGATCGAAGTCGATCAAGAGCGATCCAAAGAGCGTTTGGATAATCGGGAAACGGATCGGCCAATCTCGAGCAGAACACGAGACGAAACTTTCTCCTCCGATGACAAACGCTACACGCCTCACTATTCATCGACCAGTAGAATCCACGAGTTCACACCTGGGCCCAGGGATCGTGGCAAGAGACCCTCATTCTGCACCAAACTGACAGACAGAACAGCAGCCGAAGGATCAAGAATAAAACTCACTTGCACAGTCCTCGGAGACCCAGAACCCCTGGTCTATTGGACCAAGGATGGCAAGGAGTTGCCCACCTCCAGCAACCGCCATTGCACTATCGAAGAGTATGGAATGGCCTCGTTGGAGCTGTACGCAGCTTTGCCCAAAGATTCCGGCGAATATTCCTGCGTTGCGAGAAACGTTCACGGACAGGCCTACACAGAGGCTAAACTCAAAGTCTATCCTGGATATGAGCCCCTGCCTGCCCGGCCAACTTTTACACGATCGATCAAAGGTACTCCAGCAATCTCTCCTTTTTCCGGACTCGTCGAGTGTCACCGTAAAACGGGCGGTTACTGTGACATACTGCGATAATGAACTGAGAAAAAATTATAATTATTTATCCATAAAAAAGAACTGACCTGGCTCCAATTACGCTCTCGAGGTCCCAGTCCCTCTTCTACAGATTTCGCAGCACGCGGTTATGCCATTTAATTATTTTGAGGAAACTACGTTCCTGATTTAATCTGCTTTTTCCATTCTATCCAACTGCAATATCGTGCGTTCCAAAATATTACGAAGGACACAATCTGAAAGAAATAAAAATATTTTTTTTTAATTTGGCTTCCACCTCAGTAACGAGTAGTAAATAATCGATTTTTTTTTTCATTCCTAGACACCTATAACCCTACCGAAAACGAGTTGGTTTTGGAGTGCAGAGTCCGAGGTCAGCCCAGTCCGAAGATAACTTGGCTGAAGGATGGTCAAGTCCTCGAAATAGTGGACCGTTACCAGCAGTGTGACCTCGGTGATGGTATTTGTCGTCTGAAGATTTCGAGGCCTGATTTTTATGACGGTGGATTGTACACCTGCAGGGCTGAGAATGACTCGAAGGTCGGTGACTGCACCTCGCATGTCGTTAACTTCGATGGAAAAGGTACCAACTCTCTTCGGCTGATTGAATCCTCCCGCAGTTTTGTATCGAAACCTGAAATACCATATTTTTTCTTGATTAATCAGATCATGCAGTTGGGTGGCGAGGAAGCTATCGGAATCTAACGAGTTCGGAAAGAGACACTGGGAGACCAAGATTTTCCAGTCATCTCACTGACCACAGCGTCCCAGCTGGAGGGACGATCGCTCTGCAGGTTGAAGTAAAAGGTACAGAGTGCCTGGAATCTCTTCGATTCCGAATGAGTGAAAAAACGATTTTCTCATGATTTTGTGATGAAAAATTGAGAGTGAGAATTTAATCGGACGAATATTTGTCGACGCAGGAGTTCCGCAACCGGACATAACTTGGATGCGCGGTGACAAACGAGAGCCGATATCCGCTTACAAAGCTCGCACGTTCGCCGACGCCGGTGTTTATACGCTCATCGTCCCGGAAGCGACGGAGTCCGAGACCGGAACTTACGTATGTCGGGCCAGCAACGCATACGGCTACGTTGACACTGCGGCGAACGTCGAAGTGGTACCGTCGAGTTCGAGCGAAGGTGGAAAACCTGCGATGTTCGTATCACGACCTGCTGAGAATCTCATTTACGTAACCTCCGGGGAAGACGTCAGTGTCTCATTCCGGGTTAATGGAGTTCCCAAACCACGAAGTTAGTAATAATTTATAAATAATTGTAAATGCGAAACCGCAAGGGTATTTCGAAGGTTGATAATCGCGAGCTGGGAACGGTCGATCCGGAGCTGTTTTATTTTAATTTACTCTCCGTTTCAGTTGTCTGGATGAAAGGTCTTCGCGACATAACGAACGGGCCGAGATCGTACAAGGAATCGAGCGACGACTACGTGCGCCTAACTCTGAAGCGTGCTGCAATCGAGGACGAGGGAACGTATTGCATAATGGCGAAAAATCGTTATGGCTGCGACCGAACTTTTTACACAGTAAAGGTACGAGAATCGTTCGTTTGAAACGAAAATGAACATTTTTCGTCAGGTCGATAATGAGAACGAACGATTATTCGAAAGGTTAAACAACGAGCAAGATCACTGACACCGTCGCACGACTGGGCCACCGTCGACACCGACAACCTGTTGACAAATATTCACGACACCGAGAGATCTTACCTCAAACGTAAGCAAGAAAAAGATGCGACCTTAACTCTCAATTTTCATCAGCAGACATTGTTCTCATTTTTTGGCTCGTTAACGATCGCGCCAGTCGGGCCAAAAAATCTCGTGCTCCAATTCCTATAATTTTCTCAATTTTACTCTCGAAACTCGAAAGAAGTACACTCGCTTACGAATCGCCTCTCTCGAGACTCGGGAGATGCTCTAAAAATATATGATACACCGCGAGTGTCAGTGCACCCCCCGCTCCTAATAGACGACGCGACACTCTCAAAAAGAAATATGTATATTTTCTCTCTGTATGAACTAGATTGTGAGAAGTGACCTCCGCAGCGGAAACGCTCAAAGTACGTATCGGAAGTTCCAATTCGAATTCAAAGGAGATAAAAGTCATTTTTTTACTCTCCCCATTTACAAAACATACGAAAGTAATAAAATCTCATGCCTGGCAGCTCCGAGCGAAGTCGAAATTCCTTTAAGTGACTATTTAGCTATGCATGGACTCACTCGTCGACTACTGAGGAGGAAGCAATTTTCCTGCTTCTCTGGTGACGTCAAACTATTAAAAATTCAGCCAGAAACGAAGCCAATTGCACTGACAAAGGTTTTCTGCAGTTTTCCTGAGCCCTCGTGTCGTGTTGACATAGCAGAGTGTGAAAAGATTTTTCCTGCGAGCAGCACTCAAAAAAATCTCTCGAAGAGCACGGAAAGCTGGTAAATTGGGCGGAGAATGGAATTTGACTGCCTGGATGGATTCGTGGAATCCTGGAAAGGATTATTGACGTTAAGAATGAAACGAAAATGTTCACGATCCTTTGAAGTGATCGTAGATACGATTATTTTCAGTTGGTCTGGTACCACCCAAAAAATGTTGATTCTGAATGAAAGGCCGTGTGCATGTGTATCCGCGTGCGTTATACAGTCGAGTCAAATTTGAAAGGCGAGATAAAATTGTTCTCTCTCACGGCCCCACCTATTTTCACGATACTCAGGAATTTCCACTCCACCCTTCGCCCAGAAGGAGAAGAAACTAGCGTCCAGCTATTTCTGTTTGTCCTCCTCCTCCTTCTCCTTCTTCTATTAGTCGAGCGACGTTACGCCAAAAAATGTTGAGCATATGCTCAGTCGGTGCGCGGCTCATGGCAATCATATCGCTTGTCACCTGAAAACAATTATTTCGCGATGAAAATAAATAAAGAAAAATGAACAAAACCGATGACGAAAGTGCCGAGGCAGAGTTTGAAAATGCGGAAAATCACAAAAAAGAATTGTCGATAGAAAAATTAAGATTGTCATGGATCGAGAAAACGAGTTGCCCTATTCACGAATTTTTGGATTTTCTCGTCGGTCATCAAGGTATATTCCAAGGGGAATTTTGCCCTCAGAGAATTAACGGACTTAAAAATGGACTTTTTATAGTTCGAGAACAAAAAGTGGTGGAAAAATGTGTATTTTTGTTTTCATTTCGAACGAAAAAATGTTCTAATTGAAGAATAAATTTAATGTTGGAGTAGAAGTACCGGGACCGATTACGAGTGAGCCGGTGGTCGTAGATGGAGGGCGAAACTGGTTGGCCCTGAGCTGGGGAAAGGCGGTCCAACATGGTCCAGCTCCGGTCGTCGCTTACAGGGTTGACGCCTGGCTTCTGGGTGGCGAAGGAGGAGCTCGTTGGGCCGAGGTAAAATAACAGAAATAAAAGCATGATTCCGAGGTTCGATACGCGTTTGATATTCCGCTCGGTCGTGCAGACGAGATTAATTTCCATTTTGTTTGTTCTGCGACCCGAATGAAGCTTGGAATAACGCCCGTCAACGCGTTCGACGCCTTCAATTTACGACCTGGTGGCGAATACAAGTTTCGAATAACACCGCGAAATCGTTACGGATGGGGCGAAGCCCTGACGATGACGAGCTCCGTCACCGTGCAAGAGATCGTCAAATTTCCTGAATTCACTAAAATCTTACCTGGCCAACTAAAAGCTCTGCGCAGTGAACTCCTCCATCTCGAATGCGAAGTTCGAAGCGAATCGAAAGCCGAGGTCAAATGGTACAGAGACACTACCGACGTCGATTCCTTACAAGACCCCAGATACATGACTCATTACAATGGCTCTAAATGCACTATGACTATACAATCGATCAAGGAAAATGACTCCGGAAGATACGTCTGCGAAGCGACGAATCCTGCTGGACGGGTTTCCACCTTTGCCAGAGTCCAAGTCGTCACAGATCCAAAAATTGTCGAAGCTGATGAAAAATTACGCAAAATGAGGTATGCGTCCTTCTCTTTTCTGCTAGAACAAAAAAAATAATCTCAGTATTCAGCTTTAAGGGATAATTTCAATTGTTTGATGATAAAGTTTGGTTCCAATCAAAATTACAATTCAATCGTATAAGAGTTTTGATTTTAATTTATACTCAAATTGATCGTCGAGCAATTGAACAAGGCAGTTGTGAGTGTCAAAATTCGAAAAATTTAATAAAAATCTTACCTGAACGAAGCTTAATCGTTGTTTTCGATAACAGAACCCTGGAAACGAGCAACGAGGAGCGACCACCCGAATTCACCATGAGACTCCGAGACAGAAGAGTACAAATGACTTATCCAGTGAGACTCACGTGTCAAGTATCAGGGCATCCAGAACCAGAAGTGACTTGGTACAAAAACCGTGAAGAAATATTCCCAGATGGTGAGAATGAAAATTTCATTGGGAGTCTAATCATTATTTGAATTATTTTAATCCTAATTAAAACTAAAGCAATTTCACAAAGCTCCGAAGTGGACTGAAAACCCAATTCGACAGTAAAAAATTGGCTGCTTCCAGTAGCACACGGGGTAATCGAAACTTTCATTCAACGAAATTGAATCTTCTGCAGATAACGTTACCTTCTGGGACGACGAGTCGCATTTCCACACCCTCGAGATAAGTCACTCGAACGTCGAAGATTCGGGTATTTACATGGCGAAGGCTCGTAATTTTAACGGTTCAGTATCCTGCCGCTGTCATTTGGTCGTCGACAAGGGAATCCGTGCCTACGTGGCGCCAGAGTTCCTGCGTTTCCTCGACGCCGTTTACACGGTGAAATCGGGTGGAGAACTGCGATTGACGGCGCAAATAGAAGCGTATCCAACAGTTGGGATTGTCTGGTAATGAGCTCAAAATAATCTGCGAAGAATATTCATGCGAGCAAAGAGAGCGATTCGGCCAATTATTATCTTCTGTTTTCGTGGCTATCGCGTGGGTTTGATGAAACAGGCATCGGGACGGGCATCGATTACGTCCGAGCAGAAGTACCGTCATGACATTGAATCACGATGGCAGCGTTGAGCTCTCGTTGGCACACGTGACCCCTCGAGACGCAGGGCTCTACTGCTGCACAGCTACGAACGAGGTGGGACAGACCGAGAGCACCACGAGAGTAACTGTAGTCGGTTCAACCGACGAAGAAATATCGAGCATAAGTCAGTCGTTACCGGACGTTGTCGAGTCACTGGATGTACCGTAAGCGCACTTATTTACTCGTTAATAAAATCGATGCTCCATTTGGAAGGTCATTCGGCCGAATGTTTATTCAGGATTCGAAGCCAGAAGCAATTTGAAACTCTGAAACAAAAAAAAACAATAGCAATTATAATTTTTACGTCGATGATCAAACGTGATGAATTTTTTGAAATAAGAAAAAAAAAATGATTTCCAGATACTCGAAAGAACCACTTTTCGTGACGAAACCACTTTCTACCGAAGCGGTTGAGGGCGACACGGTCATAATACTGTGCGAGGTGGTCGGTGATCCCAAGCCGGAAGTCATTTGGCTCCGAGACTTTTTGAGGGTAAGAAAAATATAAATTTGATTGAAATAATAAAATGGAGCGGCTAACAACGATGGTGAAACGGGTAGCCGTGGGCTTGGGGCACTCACGAGAATATAAAATTTCTTGACACGAGGTTCAAGCACCGGGATGGACTCGTAAAACTCCGCAAATGGGCAGGGAGAGGCGGAAAGAGAAACAAGAGAAAAATAACCTTAAAGAACCGACGAAGAAGTGCAGAGAGAAATGCAGTGAGAATAAAACTTTGTACGAAAATGAGGGAGGAAACGGAATGGAAAAAATGTTTGGAGTGAATGAATTTGAGCTCGAGTGTTGAGAAGAGTAATATAGTGACGAGGGATTGACGTGTCCCGAGAGAATTCTTGGCTCGCTACGTACGGAATTGCATTTCTCGATCGTTCAATATCTCTATCGCGAGAGTTGGTGTTTCGTAGCGTAGAGAGAAGCGAGCGAGAGAGAGAAGAGTCGAGTGGACAAATTCTCTCGTGCAAAGTTTCACTGCGGCCTCCCCAGAGGACGACTGTCAGGATTACGTGATAGCGCGGTTATGTGACTCGTCCCTCGAGAATTCTTCAACGACGATTCTCTTCCTATGTTAGTCGCGACGATTCCGATGAAATTGTAGCGAATTTAAAACGGCTCCACAAACTACACGGCTATTTATTTTCTCGATAAGTCTCGATGCAGCAGTGCAATCATGAAAGATTCATGGAATGTTTTTAAACTCGAGGGTCTTTATTGCCAACATCTTTCTTCGATCGGATTTTTTCTTCAGGCTGGTTGTTTGACAGAGTCAATATAAACAAGAAACTCGTGACTGCAGCTCGATTCATCATCTCAGCACCGACAGCATAATTCCTCTCAATTATTCAACATAATCCGAGCTCGTTTTTATTCATTTCCGAATTTCCTTTCACGTGAATTAATTGCCAAATAAATCATAAATTTCGCCACCGCGAGCCTCCGTGGGACCCGACGAATTTCCAACTCTTCTCTCGAGCGCTCTCGTTCCCAGTCAAAAATCGATTACTGCGCGAAACCACTCATAGACAAATGATCGCTGAAGAAGGGGCGCGAGATCGCGCACTCGCCAAAGAACGAGTGTTTTGTACCCGTCGATTGCGCAGTTAGGGATCGACCAATGACGTGTCCTCTCCCGTGGTGCTCGCTTCTACATACGTGCCCCGATCCCCCCGCGTGGATGACTTTTGCCTCGTACACTGAGCGTGTGCCCAGGATGTAGGTCAAGGTATTTGCCAACCGAAATGCGACATACCCACATTATACCCGTATTCGGATCTAGTATTATCTCTGACACATTCACACACGAACGTACTACTTAAGAAACTTAGCCATGTTCAATGATATTTTTGCCCACGATCTTCCACCACAACAGCTTTTGTCATTTATCGTTGCTCTCTCTCTCTCTTTCTCTCTCTGCGTTTTAATGTTTTAACGTTTTGTAACGTGGACGTATAGACGTGTCTATCTCCTCGGGAGTGATTGATTCAACGGCGGTAAGCTCACTCGCCACTCTTTATCTCCTTTTTCAATTCTCTCAGTGTAGTACTCGCCTTTCGTCGAAAGGCGATAAATGCCGATTACAGGAGACTCCTACAATTCTCGTTGCTTGCCGGCCAGTTTCGGACTTTCCGATCTTTTTGTTTGACGCACCGCAGGATTTATGGATTCCGGGGGCCCCGGAGCTTCGGCTCGTACGTTCTTGGGCATGGGAACTGGAACAAAAAGATTTTTTCAAAGTTTTCATCGAGAGTAGGATTTCGATGGAAGAAAACATTTGGGCTAGAAAAAAAAATAGTTTTTTATTCGTTATTTTTCATGCATTTCGAGTGCTATTCGCACTGGAGCTGGCAGAGAAAACTCCACGTGCCCTTGTGACTCGAGGAGGTCAGAGAACCTACCAGTGCCCCCTTCAGTCGCACCTCCCGTACGGCGAGCGACCACTTTTTATTTTATAATCTGACAGTACTCGATCGCAACTCGAACCGGACTCTTCGTTTCTCCACCTTTGCAACATTCTAACTTCCAATAAAGTACAAATCGCGTTACTATCTCGCTCAACGCCTCGATACACTCTTACTCCAATCTGCACAGTGCATTTCATTAAAACTGCTGATCGCTTGCATTAATCGGTGCTCAAAGCGGAGGATAAACACGGGCCTACAGTCTCCCGGGTAAGAGTCAGTGAGTGCCTAACTTTATAAGGCTTATGAGAGGTCAGAAATGGCCTTTTAGGGCTCTCGACCAACGTCCCTCGATCCTGGCGAGTATATTTATTCATATTCGTTCATCTCTCATGGAATTTTCTGTTTATCCTTCTCTCGGTTTCCATGATTCATCATAATTTCATTTCTTTCATCTCCATAATCGAAGAGTTGTGAGCGCGAAGAAAAAATTCACAATTTTTTGAACGATCCTAGAAATGCAGGCCTCAAAGTGCACACTTGAAGTTAGGTGAACAACACTCGGGTCAAAACTTCCACTTGCTCGAATCGCTGTCAAATCAAAAGTCCTGAATATCAAAACCTGGAAAAAAAATGTTCGGTCTTATTAAAACATTTCTTAATGAGAATTGAAACACTTTTGTAGGAAAAATGAATTTTTGGAGAATCGGATGTTCAAATTTGAGTTGAGACTTTTCATCGAGAATTCTATAAACCGCGAGGATATCTTTGGCTCAATTTATCGTTTGATAGAGTCTTGAAATTCGATTCATAAACTGATTGACGTCAGTGGGAAATGATTGTTAAATTTTTGACATTAACATTTGGTGGGACCGAATGAATAATCGCATCGAATTAACGCACGTGAGTTTAAAATGAGCAGGACGATTCCAATATGGACCTGACGTGCTCGAAGCCTATTCAATTATTTTCCTCACCGTTTAAATGTTTGCTCGACGAGAATGGGTGAACTCTCGTATTTGGGGAACAACGACGATTCGCAGTTCAGTCGCGTACTTCGTGCTATTCGCACGTCCTCAACGTCATAAAAAACGACTGCAAAAGAAGCATCTCTCTCTCTCTCTCTCTCTCAATGAAATCACTGCACTTTTAATTCACAGCCTAATCGGAGAAACTTCTATTACGAGAAATCCTATTTTTCTGGGAACTTTAGCAATGAAATTATTTGTGAAATTGTCGCCTGAATAATTACCATCAAATCGTTAAAAATCAAAACAAATTTTCTTTTGTTTTGCCACGGCTAAACAAATTAGTGTCGAGACAAGAAAAGACCTTCGAAGTAAACTAATTCATTTGTTTATCCAACAAGCAATTCTAGTCAATTCCATAATCGAATTTCGAACAAATGTTTATCGAAGCAACTAAAACGGTAAGCAAATAAATAATTACAACTGTTCGAATAAAATCATTCAACTTCGGCCACTCGGTCGGGTCATCGATAAAAATTTTCATAATTTGCTTGAACAGACTAAAAAAATGAATCTATTGAACGTACGTCGAACGAAATGGATTTAGTTCAATGAAAAAATGTTTTTTTTCTCAGTGTACGAAGGCCGTTGGGTCGTAATCAATGGCTGTGAAACGCATAATTCAAAAAAGCCACTACGATCTGACAACTAATTCATTATCTGGAGTTTCTCGACTCGCGCTCAATATCTCGAATAATGTGTTTGCTAATCCCTCATCGACCTCGTAAAACGAGGCATGCGTAATGAGCAAATGTGTTCGCGAGTCTCTGTGTCATTAAAGGCTCTATGTAAAACGTCGACGGTGTAAATCTCAGGCACCGTTGCGGCGGTGCTCGCTAATAATTTCTCGGGTTTGCCGAAGGAGCGGGGACCGACGATTATCCCGCGGTTCGTTCTCTTTTTTTCCAAAAGATCATACGCGGGTCCGCGGGTATATTTCAAAGTGCCGAAGACAATTGCGAAAAAAGTGAGAAAAGAAAGAAGGAAAACACACACACACGCGCGCGCGCGCGCGAGCGTGGCGAACGTTATGCTCAATTAGATTTATAAATGTGCGCAGTCCCGTCCGAGAGTCCTCGGGAGTGACGGAGCCCTGGTAAACGAAAAACCCTTGACGCTCGTACGTCCGCGTTACAATGTACAAGAAACGTTGGTCAACTTTCGCTCCCTATATGGATGACAGCTCTTAAGTCCAAAGGCATTTCTCTCGTACGATAATAAGCGATACGCTCATTCTTTTCGCTGATTTTATATCCTCGTCCCCTTCATTTATATCTTTGCGCAGTCATTCTTCGAGTATCGCCCTCTCGACGTAATCTCGCGATCGAAGGGTACTTTGATCTCGACGGGAAGACGAGCGCGTAGACGAAAAATGATGCAACGCTCGACGAAAAATCCTTCGAGTAAGAGACCCGACTGCATTGATTAATTCTTCGAAATATTTTAGCCGGATTACTACAGGGACGCTGCTCACTTCCGAAGAGTCGGTGCCGGGCCGCAGTATCGGCTCGAAATTCCCTACGCCAAACTCGACTTCACCGGGGCTTACACCGTTATCGCTAAAAACTGTCATGGCGAAGCGAAAGCTATAATCTCTCTGCAAATCTATGCCCGGGGACAAGGCAAGAGCGACAGTAGCATGGAGCACACTTCGGTCAAGCACGGGTCAGTTGAAACACCAAGTTTTTCTGTTCTTCGTTCGATCGATGAACGATCCTTCTCAATCCTGCTTCCAGCAAGGTGCAAACTCTCCCGAGCATCAAACGGCCGCTGCGAGATCTCCGATGCTGTGACGGGGACGCGGTCACTCTCATCTGCAGGGTTTACGCGACACCGGAACCGGACGTTCGATGGGAGAAATCTGGAAAGGTAATTTATTCGTTAGAATTATTCGATTTCGACAAAACTTGGTTCTTTGGAAGTCTGGTGTGGAAGCAAATTTTGGAGGATCGAAATTTCTCATAAATTAACCTCCCCGGAGGTGACGGGTGGAGGAGGAGGAGAAAAGATTTCAAGCACCTCGCCAAGTATCTCTGACCAAGGATGACTAGGAATTTTGGATTTTTTAAATAATCCACTTACTCATCTTACGAAACTGCTGTGTCACAAAGAATCGAAAAGTCGAGCCGCGACCGCTCATAATATTTGCATTACCATTTATAATGATAATCGTCACAAACGCTGCTTCACCTTCTTTTTGTTCCTTCAGTTACTCCCTCTCGGAGATGATTTCGTAGCTGATTTCGACGGTGAGACAGCTCGCTTGAGTATTCAGCACGTTTATCCCGAGGACGAGGGTGAATACACGTGCGTCGCTTACAACGATCTCGGGAAAGCTTTCACCTCCGCTTGTTTGATCGTCGATGGTAAGATTTTCAAGGCATTACCAATGTTTGCTCGCCTCTTTTATAGCCGTAGTCGAAAGATTTTCTCATTCTATCCAAACGTCTCACAGTCCCGGAGGGAAAAGAAAGTGCACTGAGTCGAAGACTCATACGACCTATTGGCCTCCTCTCCGCCGAATCGACGCCCATTTCGACCCCGAGATCAACGCCCATTCGCAGCTTATCGCCTGCCTGTGTCCCCAGTGAGTTTTCTCCTTGTTCCTGCAAACATAAAAAGTTGATATAATAAATCTGGTTGGACTTTTCGAGTCTCGAATATAGTTTTTTGGCACAAGGAATAAAAAATTAACGATTTTTTAAGCCAAAGACTAAATTTGGTGCTTCAAAGGGTCGTTCAATCTGATTTTACGACAAAATTATTCATATTCGAATAAAATTGGGATCGATCCTGTACGTCAGTTGGAAGAATTTCGATCACCTTCCATTTTTCCAGGTCGTCGCGAGCTGAAGCCAGCAGTGAGAACGCCGCGCGGTCAATCGATCGCCCGACGACCGAGACTCCCGATTGGTCCCAAGTTCTACGCAGTCCCGCACAATCGGGTCGCCGAAGAGGGTGAAACCGTAAGATTCCAGTGCGCTATCGCCGGCCATCCAACTCCGTGGGTGACCTGGGACAAAGACGGGATTCCTGTCACGCCAACCACCCGGATAACTCTCAAGGAAAAGGACGATGTCAGGATACTCGAGATCACTGAAATCAATCACGAGGACGCTGGACTTTATAGAATCACGCTGGAAAATGACGTTGGAAGAACGGAAGCTACTGCCAGGCTCGAAATTATCAAAGGTTTGTTGAATCCAAAAAAAAACGTGACTTTGAGCAGCTTTCAGCCTATTTTTACACACAAAATTACAGTTAGGTGGGATCTTAGCAAAATTGTTGCTAAATTTTCAAAATTACATTTTTTTCTACTGAAAATATTTCAAAGAATAAAAAAATTATTGACCTTCAACGCTTTTTTTCGGCATTACGAGCGTGAATTTTTTAGTTTACGCTTTTGGAAGCTTGCTCCCTTCCTAAACTAAATATTCCTGGTAATCATAATAGAAATTGGAAAAAAAAATCGTTCGAAATTTCAAAATACTTCGTAAAAAAGATTAGCTGCGATTTGAGTTCGATTCTTGAAGAATTTGGTGTTCAAATACGAGCTCAAACTTCTTGCTCGGGCTAGTGCAGACCCCAGCTTGAGTTGAAACGTCGCCAGGAGGTTTAACTGCTTTTCTTTACGTTTATTTGTCCGTAATCTCGAATGATTGAAACCTGGTAAAAGTGAGCTCGACTTGCGGGGGTTTCTGTTGAATTTCCAGGGCGTCATGGCTCCCTCCCAAGGACGATTCGAACGAGGAGTGCCTCGCCGAGAACTTATTCGATTTACAGTAGAAGTCCAGTAACGATGGCGGTGCGTGGTGACACTCATCTTCGGCCGAGCATTCACGACTCTGTGAGCGGACGAGGAGGAGCGTTGAGTCCGACATTGCCGAGGTGGCAACACAGGCAAGTCTCGAGGAATGTTTTTCGGTCAAATGTTTGCCACTTGGCTTTGAATTTCTAGTTTTACGCGGAGCCCGATAAAAATTCCAGCAACTTATTGGCTGGACGAGGCGTGAGATCATTGTTGCGAAAGCCATTGCGTCATCGGGGCTCATTGTCGAGGCGTCCTTGAATAAGAATCACACAAAAATGTGTGCAAATGTGAACGAATCGTGCTCGAATATTCGCAATCTCGATTTCAAATATTTTCTCATGAAAAAAACGCCTCGGAGGACCTCGAATTCTCGTCTCTTTCGTCCCCGACGACGCGCTCCTTCATTTGACCATTTTCCTTCGATCTCCCAGGAGCGGTAAACCTCCGACGGAGTCTCCGGAGCCGGCTCGACGAACGAACAAGCAGAGACGAGCGACGAGAAGCGGCGACCCGGCCGAGGGAGCGAAGCAGCCGAGTCCCAGGGTCCCGACGGCCCCGAAGCCTCGAAGTTCCTCCGTGCCGAGGGAGAACCGCACGAGAATCCCCATCAGTCCTGTCAACACGAAAAAAACGAGTAAAAAGCCTGTCCAAGGGGAAGCGCCCGCAGGGCATGATCGATCGAATGTAAACTCGAGAAAAACGACGACGACGAATGGATCGATGATCCCGAAGAGGCTCCCGATTTCAAGGTCACGCTCACCCAACGCGGAACAGACTCCGGACAGTTGTTCGCGCAACGGTGAAAGTGCCAAGCTCCGGCACTCCCGGGCGGGGCACTTGGAGGTCACGCTGCATGACGAAACCGTCGACAAGACGGCCCCGGACAGTCGCAGCCACGAACTTCTCCAAGCGGAAGTTGCGAAGAGCCTGCAAGTGTCGACCGCATCGAAGAACGAAAGCGAGACGACGAGGAGCTCGCGCCTTCCCGTCGACGGTTCCAGGGAACCTCGAGCTCCGGTTATCCTCGCAGCTCCAGCAGATTTGCTCGCCCTGAGGGGCACCAAGGTCATGCTGCTCGCGTCCTTCGACGGCGAGCCCCAGCCGCGGGTCCGATGGTTGAGGAAGGTGAGCTGCGAACAGGAATTTTCATTAAAAATACAAATTTATTACGGTTTTTTAAATTGGTACAATTTTCCAAAAAAATCCGTTGGAAAGCTTAGAAATTTCGGTTGGATAACAAAGGCCCTTGAAACCGTCGTTTCGAAACGTTACGCGAAAGTTAGCGTGGCAAAGAAAAAAAAACAACTTTCGTTTAGATTCGTTGCTATTGGTGGGAGAGAAAAAAAAGCGACTTTCTCAAACGCGTACACAAAAAATTGTCGGGACTCCACGCAGGATTTATCGTTGAGAAAACGAGGCCGAAACATCGCGCTTGCCCGCATATTTCCATATGAATAAAAAAAGCGATCTCCAACGTCGAAGAACGGCGTTTGTTTGTTTTTTTTCTCTTTCTCTCTCTCTCTCTCTCTCTCTCTCTCTCTCTCGCGAACATGTGTCTGTATTTCAGTCAAACGTGAGACGATAACGCGCCCGCGAGACCAAACACCGATGTTCCTTGTTTTACGAGAGAAACGAGCAACCTTATCTCGTTGCTTCGTATCGAGAGAAGCTCCGGCCAGGAAGAGCGAGAGAAGGAGAGAAAAAATTTAGTGTAATCGTAGGAAGATGAATCGTCTTGACTGTTCGAAAAATCGCAACAAGAAAGTGTCTGTTGCCTCGTACCATCGAGAATATTTATCAAAGTCAATCGAAGTGTGTTCTTCGGCTTGTGTCAAAATAATCGATACTCGATCACCATCACATGTTTTCGTTTCCTTTTTTTCATCCTCTAAAAACATTCGAATCGCATTCGTTTTATTTTTCTTTTTATCAATAAACGTATGTCAGAAATAAAAATACTGCGTTTGAGCGGCAATTACCGGTCCAAATTCGACATTAATTACGTACGTTTGTCGTCGATTGGTTCGAGGTTATGAATGTTAATTGGCCGTTAGGTATAATTCCCGAAAAGGAAATCTTTCTCTCTCTCTCTCTCTTCCCTTTGGCACGAATATTTTTATCTGATCGACGTCGAGCGATTTTTTTTCTCACTCTCCTCTGCGTACGTATCGCTGGTAATTTATGCAAACTTTTTATTTCAATTTGTTCGTTTTTCTTGTTTTTTTTTTTTTTTTTTCAGGGTCGGGATGTGAGACACGACGATAAAGCCGAAATTGAAACGAGCCGCGGACTCACTTGTCTCACCTTGAATGCTGTGACTACCGAACAAACCGGCAAATATGCCGTTACGTTGGAAAACATCGCAGGGAGAGATTGCCGATACGTTAATCTCACAGTCGAAGGTATTGGGGCATAAAAATAACACTTCCATGCACTTGAAATTATAGCAGAGCATTCGAAATGCTGAAATGCGGAATTATGCACGCAAGAAGGATTCCAGAGAAATCTTTGACGGAATGAAAATAACCTTTTCGAGTGAGAAAAACATTGAGAAACGACCCATCATTACTTTTTTACGAGGTGTCGAACGGTTATTTTGATAAGAATTCGGAGACACGTCGATAAGAGAATAGACTCGATAATTACCAGGATAATTGAGGAAAGAAAAATCGTCGAATTACTCAGAATTTCGATAATCGTAAAATACCATAATTCGTTAATTTTTTCCCGCGTATTTACCCATCAGTTGCGTCCGAGTACGCGCAGCTGCGCGTCCATTTTGTTGTGATTTTTGGTCGACCGTGCGCCGCAGAGCCGAAAGTTTTCGATAAAGTATACAAACCTGCGATTCTTCCGGAACGTACACCCGGTGAGCTTCGTTTCTATTTATCTGTTTTTCACTCTCATTTTCATTGTTCAAACGGGAAGTTTCCGAGAGCCTGTTGCGCCAAGCGTAGCACAAAAGCGAGAGGGATCATCTCCAAGGCCGATCTGTAACTCACACTCGCCAGTGGCACAGACTCGACTGGGCTCCCTTATTGTCTCACGCACTTGTGGGACTATAGACTAAAAGCACTCGTAACGCGACTATTCCGCTTATGTATACTTTTTTTGGCACGAGCCATTCCATCTCGAGTCGCAACTACTTTTTCAATTCTCTTTGTTCGTATTCAGTCATTATTTTTCACGTTCTTCAATTCTTTTTAGTGGCAGATGAAAATTTCAGTTAACGAATATCGTTAAACTTTTGACAATGCACGTTCCAGTGAATCGTCGTTGAATCAATTTATCGTCAGCTGCTTACCTCAGCGGGTTTTCGATTCTCTCTTATTCGTTTATTTCACGTTCTTTGTTCTCTTCGAATTTCGATCCACAAAGATCGTACAATTGTGCACATTTCGTGAGTTACAATCGAAAAACTGACATTTTAGCCCTACGAATGGTGCGAATCTAGACGGTTCCTTGGAATATCTTTTTTTGTGAATTTTCAAGGTTAGGAATGAAATAAAAATCGTTGGAAAAGTTTGTTTTTCCTCTAAGGATGCAGGTAGAAAAAATTGTCGGGGCGATACTCGAGGTCGATTCGGGGTGGATTTCCTTGTATGAATCTCTTCGTAGAATGGTCCAGTTTCAGGCTTTCTGACAACGACAGTAGTCTCCGATAACACAATCGTATATTGCGTGTAGCTTTGAAGATTTTGATGTCATTAGCGCGACAGCGCGTGTACGTGGCGCACGCGCTTCGTCGTGAGTGACGTAGAGTTTGGCCCGCTCTGAGGCAATTCTATACCGGCATGCGTCTCATCAGTAGCGGCTCGACTGCCGCGCGTCACGGTTACGAGTTTTATGTTATTCTCCTTTATTTATTTCAAATACGTGTTTCTCGTACCTTTTTATCGTCCGAATTTATTTTATATGCACAAGTGTTTCGTGGAATTCGTACAGTGATTTGAGAGCAGAAAAAAATTGTACCAAGTCATATTTCTTTTCGTGCGGAGGGGACCGAAGCCAAAGTGTGTGTGTGTTTATTCGTGACTTTATCGTGAATCGTGCGTTTCATTTTTTAATTTATTTATTTTACTTCTTCGACTAATGGAATAATATCGATTTTTCGAAATGCTGTACAACCGAAAAAAAAATTTCGAGAAGCACTAATCTGTGAAATGTTCTGCGAACACGAGGCATGTGAGTCATTGCGTTATTCCAAATATTTCGCTTTTTCAATGAGAAAACAGATAAAATAACGTAATTTACGTTCGTTTTTTCTCATCCAAGTGAATAGAAAATTATCACTTCGAATAAATCACTTGCTATCCATTCCGTGCGACCAAAACAATAATAATCAACGATTGATACTTCCAGCAGTCGAGTTCTTTGTGTTTTTTCTTTCATCATTTTATCACTCTTCCATTAATTTATTTTTTATCCATTCAATTGTGATAAAAATGAATAAAAGTTTTCCTACGAGCTGTCAAACATTTTCCAATTTCCAGCATAAAACTCTTACGTATATACAATTCTTTATGCTCGGTATCAATGTTTTCGGATTCCAAGGACGCGCGTGTTTTTCCCAAACGCGTATTGTTCGTGTATGTACTGGGTCAGCCTATTGTGACGAGTATGCCGTTTCGTTGAGCTATACACGCAGTGTTTTCAATAATCATCCCAACGTTCAATTCAATATAAAAATTAACATAAAATTTCGAAATTTTTCGTGGCGTATTTAACCTTTCTTTTGTTCCTCCTAAACTATTTATCGACTTTTCTTTTTTCCTTTATCCTTCGTTCGATTTATCCATTCGTTCCAACAAGTCAAATCGTTACAAAAATATTTCATCTTTAGACTCTATAAAAAAGTCGGTTATGTTTAAAACTAAGAAGACAATTTTCGATTTGCTTCAACAGAACGACTCGAATATTGGAAGCAACGAAAAAATCGCCTCTAAGAAACATTAACGACGCTTCGATTCTGACCTGCCTATTGTTACGAAGGGGAACATTATATTGAGATCAAGCCCCTTTATACCATATTATAATCCTCTCTGGAGTATGAGCCCTCCGATCTAACGAACGCTACTAGATTAAAATTACGTCATCGCCCAGCTACACTGCTTTTGCGTCATCTCGACTAAGACTAGACTTTTTTTTCCCTTTCGTTTCCATCCCAGTACTTCAGAACACAATGGACCTTAGTTATCGCGTATTGAATATTAGAATAGAAGATGAAGAAGTTCGGAGACGTTCTCAGAATTTTGTCAATGCAGTCTTCGTTGAAATGATGATAAACTCATCGAGTTACTTCAATTGTTGTCATTCAATCGAATGAGTGGATTCAACTTATCGATCACTAAAATCATTCTAATTATCTAAAATAATCTAAATAAATTCAACAATTCATTCCTTTATTTATCAATTATTATAAATAATAATTGTTTAATTTATTGTTATGAATAGAATTTTATTTTTCATTTAATCTGAAAATAAAAATAAAAAATGCGCGAATAATATAATTCGTCGGGTTTGGTATTATTTACCAAAGTTTTCGAGTTTAATTGAATTATGGAATTTTTTTGCCAGCAGCCGACTGTCATTTTCCGTACGTTTTTTTTCGGTTTTTGAAAATAATTATATCGTTACCAGGCGTTCCTGACCCACCGGCCGGAACACCTTGCGTGCAAAGCATAACGCGATCGGGCAAAGCAATCGTGACCTGGAGATCGCCTTCTTACGACGGTGGCTGCGCTGTCACCGGTTACAGCGTCGAGATGAAACGCTCCGAGGAGCCTTGCTGGATCGCGATTGCCGAAGCGCGTCACTCCCTCAGTCACACGGTCACCGGTCTCGAGCCTGAAAATTCTTACAGCTTCCGTGTGAGGGCTGAAAATGCTCATGGGCTCAGCGAGCCGAGCGCGACTTCCGAGACTGTCACCGTACCTGGCGAAAACGACGAAGAAATTGGCGGCCAAGTATTCACTGCTGAGATCAACCAAATCGAGATCGAGGAAGAGGGTAGGAAATATTCAAGTGTCAAAAAAATAAAATTTTGACTGAGAATTTTCACGGCCTCGAGTATGGGGGGGAGGGGGGGGAAAGAAAGAAAAAAAAATGGAAAACAATTGCAAGTTTCGTTGAGAACGTGAAAAATGATTGTGACGATTTTGTTTTCTTTCAGAGGAAGAATTCGAGCCAGCATTCGAGGCCCGGGTCGTCAGCCCCGAGGATGGAAGTCACTTCGAGGAGCGGTACGACATAAAGGAAGAATTGGGCAAGGGAAGATACGGCGTTGTGAGGAGAATCGTTGAAAAATCCACGGGACTGAGTCTCGCGGCGAAATTCGTTCGAACGATCAAGGCCAAAGATCGGCAGCAGGTACACGACGAAATTGGCATTATGAACAGACTCAGGCACCCAAAACTGTTGCGTCTCGCCGCTGCTTTCGAAAATCCCAAAGAAATGATCATGGTCACGGAATAGTAAGTTGGAATTGGAGCCTCGAATCGTCGCTGAGCCCATTATTCTATCGCTCAATTCAATTTTTTTCATTCAATCAGCATTTCCGGTGGAGAGCTCTTCGAGAGAGTCGTTGCTGATGATTTTACCCTCACTGAAAAAGACAGCATTCTGTTCGTCAAACAAATATGCGAGGGTGTCGAGTACATGCACGATCATTACGTCGTTCATTTGGATCTCAAGGTGATTGGCGTAATTATTAAATGGAATATCGATTCTATAAATGTTCTCGAAAAAAGGGAATCTTGCAATTCGTGCTGGGTTGATTGGCACTCAAAATTGAGTTCATGAAATAAATTCCTTAATTTATGCCCTTATTATTAGCGTCGGAAGGGCTTACATCATTAATTCTGAAAAGGGATAAAAACTGTTGTTACTAAGAATTGTTTGATGGCGAATAAATGAATTTTTATGATTTTTTAACGCAGCCAGAAAACATAATGTGCCACACTCGTACGTCCCATCGCATAAAACTGATAGATTTCGGTCTGGCTCAAACCTTAAATCCGGACACTCCGGTTCGTGTGCTGTTCGGCACCCCAGAATTCATTCCTCCAGAGATAATAGGCTTCGAGCCAATCGGCACCGAGTCGGACATGTGGAGCGTCGGGGTCATTTGTTACGTTCTGTAAGAATTTTCAGTTGTTGTTTTCTTCGAGGCTTCATTCTCATTATATTTCTAGTGTTTTTCGTTCACGCAATTTCGAAATTCGTTTAATACTTGAATTGATGAAGTAAAAGACAAATTTGGTTGACAGATTGACCGGTCTCTCCCCATTTATGGGAGACAACGACGCCGAAACTTTCGCAAACATAACCCGAGCCGATTTTGACTTCGACGACAAAGCCTTCACAGCCATTTCCTCTGAGGCCAAGGACTTTATAAGCGCTCTTCTAATCAAACGAAAAGAGTAGGTTTTTCACTGGAAAATTGCTGATTTTTATCAATTTTTTATTGCTCTGCTCTCTACTTTTTCTTTCTCAACTTCGATTTATCGAATGATAATCACAATTCAGAGGGCAAACGCTTCGAAGCAGTGACATTTCCTAGGGGACTGTTTCAAAGTAATAGAATTAGCTTTGAAGCTGAGAAATTGTAAAGAGTTATTACCCACTGCGTAAAATGGCATGTGGAATCGATTAATCACCTTTTAAATCTCATTTTCAATTCGGCAGGCTGCGAATGTCGGCCAAACAATGTCTGGAGCATCCGTGGTTGGCTCAACAAGCAGAATGTATGAGCAGCGTAGCTCTTCCAACTGACAAACTCAAAAAGTTCATCGTCCGACGAAAGTGGCAGGTAAGAGTCATCGGACCTGACGAACACAATAAATGCTTGGACTAATTGTCGAGTAAAAAAGTGATTTTGCGTTCCAAGCTGCTACGGACGTTTAGCAACGAATCTAACGAAGCGTAAGCTCGCGCTGCAACGTTTAATTCTCTGATGCATGAATAATCGAGCGTGTGCATTCAAAGTTTGTACAGAGCATGTGCGTGTGTGTGCGTGCGATTTTTGTTTGATTTGTTTAAACAGAAAACCGGAAACGCGATACGAGCTCTGGGCCGAATGGCAATACTGTCGGCAAATAGTCGAAAGAATCTTTCAGCTGCTTCGTCACCAACTAAAACGAGCTTCGACGACGAATTATTTAGCGACGTGACGGGAAACGGAATGGGTTTTAAGCCCATTCAACCAGTCGTCATAATCGAGGACAGAACGGTCAGCGATGCCTTTGAAAAAAAGTTAGAGTCCATTGACCAGGAGGAGGAGACGATGACGAATGATGAAAATGGGGGAGCCGAAGAGGTTGAAAACGAGCTGGAAACTGCGAATCTTCCTGAACCGGAAATACCCAAAGACGAGGATTTTTCAAATGGCATTTCTACCGAGGATCCCCTCACTGTGACGGAACTCGATGATCCTGGAAATTCCGAGGACGATGAGCACGATGACGAGTCCCCGTTGATCCAGGAATTCGATGATTTCATCAAAAACGACGAATTTTCGACTCAATTTTCAAACACTTGCATCGAAGAGATAACCACCAGCGTAACCGCCGATGACGTAATCGAGGATCTCGTTTCGGGAGATTCAGTGACCTCGTTCACTACCGAAATCTTAAGAAAACAAAGTTTCAGCAGCTTCGTCAATTTGGAAATTAGCGACGAGGCTGCTACCACTGAGACTCAACGAGGAGAATGCGAAAACGAGCTTGTTCAGGGAGCCAGAGAGTCTCGGGGCACAGTAATTGAAGCAACCACGAAAGCTGAGAGGACAGAAAGTCGCGACGAAGAAATTGAGGTCCTCGCTACAAATTCAAAAAGGAGAGAAAATACTGGAGAAATTTCTACGATACATTCCGAGAACGTTGAAGAAAATACAGAGACGAGCCCGAGAACGCCCGTCGTTACTAAAGTTTGGTGTAAAACTAACAATTCCTTGCTCGTAGGTGTGTTGTTTCGCTATTTCTGAATCCTTATTTCAATGTAACACAGTCCAAAACGTAATTCTTATAAAACCATTAAATTTTTCGAGGCTCAAAAAGTTATTGAAAGGAATTTGTTGTTGGGCTCTCGAGCAACAAGCAATTTAAAGAAAATGAATTTTCTTTGAAATCCTGAAAGTGCGTAACTGCTCAGGCTTCTTTTTTTCGCGTCTCAATGCATTTTCGTTTATTTTCCACAGACGAGGAAGATGAGAATGCAAGGCTAAAGACACACGGACGTTCTCGCCCCTTCGTGCGTACCGGCAGCGTTAGCCGAACGGCGAGGATGTTCGAGAAAGTCGATGACACGAATAATTCCTCATCGGCAAAACAGCAGCATCAGAACCCAACGAATCGAAGCCAACCGATTGTACCAGAGACGAGACCCCAAAACGAGCGAATTCGCAAGGCTTTTGCGTTTTGGAACAAATAAAATTTCCCCCTCCCCAGGAAATGAACGAACAAGAATCTCAAAAACCGTCTCCCGATATTTCGAAACACTTGTTGACGTCGCCTCATGGAATTAATACTTTTTGATTAGTCATTTTTGTTTTATTTCGACAAAAGGAAAACAATGACGAAAAGTCCATCACGCGAGGGAAAGGACTCGATTTTTGGGTTAAACAAAATTGTGTACACATAAACGATGTAATTTCACTAGAGTCTGGAAAAACAAACACTTGGGCCTTGTATGTGTGTAAACATTACATGTCTATACGTCACATCCATGTTCTAAATTCTTCATTCACATTATTTCGCTGCTTTCGTATGTTTAATTGCAGGTTTGACGAGGAGAGGAGTAGGACCCATTGTTGCATCCATAAAATCATAGACACAATTAATATTTGTACATTAAAATTCATTCGTTTATCGTACCTACAGTCAGAATCATTAAAGATTGTAAAAAAGAAACGTTCATAGAACTCGTAGAGAAAACTAATCCTTCAAAAAATCCTATGTTAAAGAACTCTGAAATTTTTTTTCATTCTCGTCATAGTTGAATTAAATTGCATCCTTTATAAGAAGCAAGCTGCATAATTTTGTTCACACATTACTGGTAAATCAACTCAAGTACAGAAAAAATTGGTGATGATGAGAGAAAATTTTATTTTTCTCGTTTATTTGGCGATAACTGGAGGTGCAACTATGAAATGATTTTTCTCGAGGAGGACAAAACCGTTCGATAAACATGCAGTTGGTAATTGACACCGATAGATCTCTAAAAAATTCTGCTTTGATTTGACTCTATTCTTGTGCCCAATAAGTAAGTTTTGGTGCACAAAGGTACATTTTTTGTTTAGTTTTGCAACGGTCAATGAGAGCTTTCATTGACGATCGAAAGACGATTTGAAAATAGCAAGCAAATTGAAAACAGGTAGTTAGTAAATGGTTTACTGACAAGATGGCGCCACGAGGTTGTTCTCGATGTGCTAGAAAATTGCCATAGCGCCACTGGTATCTAGTGATCTTGTCCACATTCGTAGGCAACATCCGTTTGGTTTGGCAGCAGCAGTTGTGTGTCATTCCACCATTTGTAATATCCGCCATGACAGCTGATGTCTTTTCCAGCGCTTGACGTTTATTCGGAACATGACATTTTGTAGATTGAATTTTAACAAATGGCAGACTCTTTTTTCGGATTTGATACATCGGCAGCAGTAAGTAATATTTTCTGGATAATTTTTCAAATTTTAATCAATCCCGGTGTAACGAGTTTACGTGTTATTCCTGATTACGCAGAGACCGTACTTTTTTTTTTTCATCCGTTTCTATACTAGCAGTCGCGCGTCGCGGCGAAATTAATATCCGAGATATATTTTTATTTTGGTTGTGCTAAATATGTATTCAAAATACGAGATCCCCTTACCTCAGCATATTTTGAGTAATACATTTTACTCGTGTGATTTTCAAACAATTTTGTTTTTAAAAGCTCAATTTTCTGAATAATTCATTTATCAATTCGCAATAGTTTCGAACATCATTACCCGTTTCTTGTCTCGTTCATCACCAATTCATAGACATAACCTTGTTATCACGCTGCTTCTTTGCTCGGATAGGTCATTTCTCGAACTTTCCTCGAATTACTGATTAACATCTCGTCAACAAGCTCATAATTTTATTTTAAAACATATGCTGTTCATTCTATTTCTTTAATTCTCTGTTACGTTAACAAACTCTGAATTGCGTATTTGTTCAGAAATCTTGATAGAAAACACGAATTGATAAACGATTTTCATTCTCGTCTTCGTTTAATTGTGGAATACCATTCTATAAGTGCAATGAAAAGAATAAAAACCAAACCTATTGTATAGCTTGTCCCAGCCAAATTCGCCTCCCTGATTTATCAATGAAGCTCAGATACAAAACGAAATATTTTGGTAACGACATATCTTTTAAAATCAGGAAAGCATGCCTAGTCTTAATACATATTGAATAGCAAATTTGGTGGGTATCCTGACATTTTTTTGAGCCATGTTTGCAAGGAGTAAACAATATTTAATAAACAACTTGATTTTTGAACGAATCAGGGCCAAGGATTGGACGACGGAATAGATTGTCCCATAGAAGAAGAAGAAATAGCCGAAGAAGAAGAAGAGTACGATGCCCTGAACGACGAGACTTTTGGCTCTGAGGCAACAGCTGGTGACTGGGAACGAGATCATGAAAAATTGGCTCAAATCACCGAATCTGGGAGACTGCAACATCATAACACGAGTGACAGCAAGGTCAGACTATTTTAGAGACAAAAAGTAAAAGGACAAGAATACACAATAGCAAATTCTGATGAATCTTGTGATTTTTGTATTGTAGAATGGAATCGACATCGATATCGAGGACAATCTTTCGCATTTGGTGCTTGACGAGAAGGATGGAATTGTACCGAGACCGGGTGTTTGGGACAGTCCCCCAAATTTGCCTGTTCAACGTCAGAAGACTGCTCAAACTTTGACATCGTTGAAAAATGTTTGCACCGTAGAAGAATTGGAGCGAGGTTTGATAATAAATCGTCCGCCTCCGGGTCTTAGTAAACCGCCGTTGATCCAGCAACAACAGCCACAACACTTGGGAGGACAATTTTTGTTCGACTCGTTATCCCTTGGCGAACAACAGTTGAACCTCCCACCAAACTTATTGAATGGCCTTCCACCACCACCTCGTTTTCCACCTGGATTGGGTCTCCAAGGCCCGCATTCGGTTGTTCCACCACCTACATTGCGACTGCCTCATCCACAATTTATGCAAAATCCTCGAGGTTTGCCCAGTACGAAAATTACATTGATATTTCCATAATATTCAAGATTCCTAAATTTTTGTGAAAGTTTTTCAATGTTTCTTCGTTTTTTTAAATATCTTTAGACCAAACCGGAAATATGCTGAGGTATCCGTTGCCTCCTCCTCATTTAATGATACCGCATGGAAACCAGCGTCAACAGCCACATGGTACTTTCTTTCCTGTGAGTTGAACGATTTACGAATTAGACAATAAATGCACAGCCCTTTTCTTAGAGTATTATCTACTGTGTGTAGTTTGCTAATAGATTTTCTAGTTTCTTAAAAGTTCAATTAATAATTTCTGTTTTTTATGGGAACTGATTTTTATCTATATCTTCCTGGTTATTTTTTCACTGGCTATTTCCGGTGTACAGGAAAGTTTGAAACAAACGTTGACAAAAAAAGTCGTTCGTACTGACGAAAATGTGTCAGGCCGCGTTGCGGATTACGCTCAGAGCGTACACAAGCGTAACCCGGTGAGTATGTCTATATTGGGTGCGTTGAGCGCTCGAGAGATTAGGACGTGCATAATTGACTCGAAACTAATTTCACGCCGTAACTTAGAACGTGGGTTTCCCTAATTTTCGTGCACATTCTATCAATCGTCACATAAATGAGGTTATGTTTCGATATGTTTCAAATTGAAAAAACAAAATTATTGTTTGATTAATTCTGCATTTTTGATAACACTTGAATACTGAAATTGTTAATTTCTCAAAGAACCAAACGAATTTTTCTACTTCAGTATTTTTTCTGACTTAAAACTTTGAATTAGTAATGCTTGTGGAAGCTTCAACTAGAAATAAAAAAATCTTTGCAACTG
Source organism: Venturia canescens (assembly GCF_019457755.1). Classification (NCBI taxonomy): domain Eukaryota; kingdom Metazoa; phylum Arthropoda; class Insecta; order Hymenoptera; family Ichneumonidae; genus Venturia; species Venturia canescens. Next base: position 14,798,986 of record NC_057430.1, read on the forward strand.
CGAATTGTTCTCGAGTTTCGCGGATAGACCTCATCAGGATTATTAGCATCTAGGAGAAACAAATGCAAAAATCGTTCTGAATTGAACTTTTTTATTTCAGCCACCACCACATCCGAGCTTAGGACCACCGCAATTTTTACGCCCTTCCGAGCATCCGATGCTGTCACAATTCTCCAACAACCATCCTCTGTACTCGCATCATCAGCAACAACACCATCAACAGCAACAACAACAGCAACAACAGAATCAGCAACAACGAGAGCATCAACAGCACGGTCTGAATCAGCGCAAGCAAAATCGACCTTACCAGCAAAACGATCAGCAAGGACCTCATCAGCCATTTTTTAAGGACAACCAATATCCTTATCAAAATCGTAACAATCAGAGGTACAACCAGCAGCATCATCATCATCATTCGCAGAATATGAACGGCTCCAATGAATCTGGTGATTACGATGAGTATGCTGGGCTAATGACTTCTCGAGAAAAGCAGTGGCTGACAAATTTACAGCTGTTACAACACAATACAAATCAGCCTTACGTTGATGATTATTATTACACCGTATTTTGCCAACGCTTAAATAAGAAAAATGAGAATCAAGAGCAGCGAGAAAAGAAACACCATAACAACAACGGTTATCACCGCGATTCCAAAGATCGAGATCAATCTCAGCACGTTTTCACCACTAAGGTCATTTACACGCCTACCCAATTTGAAAACTCCCTGGGCAAACTTCAGTGCGGAAGCGTTACAGCTCCTCGAAAGATCATTGACATGGACGTAGTTCCCAACAGTGATCCACAAGCAAATCCACCGCCTCAGGCCAAAGAGACTAAAAAAACCCGACAACGTCTCCTAGAAATCGAGAGGGTAAAGAGCTTTAATTCCTCCCCTCTGATCAGAGCCTTGGCAGAACAAAATATCAATTGAAATTTTTTTTTTCAGCTTTACACAATTCAATTAAAACTCGAGGATGCCAACAATCCGTTGGCACTTTTAGCCGAACAACAGCAGCAACAAGCCGAAGAGGGAGAACCTAAGCCAGTTAAAAAAACTCCTCGAGAATTGATCAATGCCTTGCTCACCTCTCTTTTGCAACTTTTAGAGGAGGACAAATTAGCCAGTATACTCAGTATCCGTAAAGGAAAGGTTCGAATCATTCTCTTCTATATGTACACTATATTTTATCTTGAAAATCTCTTTTCTATTATATTGATTGAGTTTAGTTGACTCATACAATGACAAATTCAGAAAAAACTGTTTTGCATCCCAATCATCGCAAGCTAGTACGTGGCTGATCACTCATCCAAGTACTGAATTTGCTCGAAGAAACATCTCGGAAGATCCTCAAAGCCATGTACTAACCGCAGATTTGACTGTGGGTCAAAACGTACTTTCGTCAATGTTTGTAATTTAATTTGATCATTTTTATATTTCAGACTTTATTACTACGATTTTTACCATATCTAAGCGTAACGGAATATTCGAAACAACTCGAGGAATTGTGGGTTGGTTTGATTCGGAATTTGCCGATAATCGGACGTCGCGATCCCAATCTCTTGACTCGTTTCTTTCCCGAGTTTCACAATTGGCTCGAAACGGTGCACGAATCTTTTGTACTTCTTCGTATAGCGAGGAGCTTTACGGAATCGTTAAATCATAACACCAAAACCAATAGCCTTTCCTTCGCTGTAACCAACAAGGTTGGTTTCTCTTTTGTTTAGCGATATTTTAGCCAGTTAATTATTTCTAGCGATATTTCGAGCATTTTGATTTGAGTTTTAAAACAATTTATTGACTTTCAGTTCGGTGTTTCGGTGATGGCTTCGATGCTGGAACAAGCAGAAAGCGTTGTTTTCAGCGTGAAGCAACAGGCCGCGGAATGGTCAAACTTCATAATAAGTTTGGCGGACGCGATTGGTTCGTCGCCACCGAGTGTGGCGCCCTGCCATCCGATCGCGGCAAACACGCTTAACGAGCATCTCAACCGAATTGGCAATCTCTCTACCGAGAGGTATGCCCCGTTGGAGTTATTGTTGACCGACGCGAATCCTTCTCGATAGACTGCTAAAAAATTTTCTTTTTTTATCTCCGAGTTGATTGTAAGTATTTTTTCATTCGCGAGCAAATATGTGCGAGAGGATGAGGGGAAAAAGGAAAGATAAGGGAGAAAGGGGAAAAAGAAAATTTTGCATCGAGATTTCCTCTTGCTATTGAAGAGCTCGCACAAGCTCGCTCTCCTTTCAATTACAAATTATCTCGGAGTAATGGAAAAAATTATCGTTGATAACAATATTTTAGAGACTATACAAAGGGAACGAAAAGAAACAAAAACAAAACTATCGTAACGAGCTGCTGCACACATTCAGTTGTCTTTTGGGTTTCTTCGACGAATTCGATAAAGAATTATGTGTATCTATAGATTTATAAATACGTTTATTCTTATGTTTTTTGTTTCTTTCAATTATCATTTGCGACCCTCTTTGTAAATATGAATTTACGAATTCGTGTCTGTAAATACTAGTTGTTTCTTCTTTCGTTTCCTTTTTATTAAGATTTTTTTTTCAAACTTTCGCAGGCACGCTCATTGACCAGAATATGTAAACAAATATTATGATAACATTTTTTGCAGTTTTACTAAACCCCCGCGAACGTCGTCTCAATCACTTCTTCCGATTCTGTGTCTTTGTTTTTCCAATAAGACTATTTTTCAAAAATTCGACTATAGACGAAAGTGAGCAGTTCTGCGTTTCTAAATTCTATGAAAAATCGCCTTTTTTCATTTATCCAATTCCATGAAATTACGAAAATATGAAAAATTTTTCAATATTTTTAATATTTTTTCCCACCCCATTTTTGCTCTTTCGACCTCATGCATAAAATCATATTAAAATCTCCTATCCAAAATAAAGCATTGGCATTTTATCATCGAAACTAACGATTTCCCAGCTTTTACCATCGTCAACGTTCAATCGTTTTTAAATCAGACTTCAAATGAAATTAGAGATTTTTCAATACGAATCATTTGAAAAACTGTAAAGAAACGCGAAATTTTTCTCAGATTGAAAACGAAAAAAAAAATAATCGACAAACGTACGAGAGGAATGTGCAGCAGTGGTTGATAAATTTGTTATCCTTAAGGGGGAAAAAGAAACGTGCCTAATGTAACCATCCCTGAAGACGATACTATTGTCTTGACTTTTTTTTTTATTAATATCATTATTATTATTATCATAACTATTATTCACATTATAATTACAATTTTTTTTCCGTATTTGTCCCGTAAATCTCTGTAATATGCTTTGGAGATCATTCGTCGGGTTAATAACGCAACTGACATTTTCGTTTTATTATTTTTTTCGATTATATTGAGAGATGGTCAAAGCTCTGTGAACGAGAGACTAATTACGATAAAAGTAAAAATAAAATATTTGCATTCGGAGGCCCATAGGTTGCGCTATATTCTTCTTAAAAAAAGTAACCGGGCAACGAGAGAGAGAGAGAGAGAGGCAAAGAGAAGAAAAGTGACGAAGGAATACTTGTACAAAAATCGTGTAATTTAAAATAGAATGTTTTTTCTCTCGAAGATCCAGCATTGAATTAATTCCCGTTGATTTTAAGGCAATGGACTCGGAAAGAGAGCGAGTCTTATTCGATTTTAGTTTTTTGTTTTTTTCGTGGGGAACTTTTAAGTTGAGCCTTTATCTCGTAAAATTGAATATAAATTTTAAAGGATGCTCCGTCTGAGCTTTCTTGATCGATCGTTGACTGATATTTGTTGTGTTGAACATCGTTCGGAACGTACAAATTCATCAAACTGCGATACCGAATAAAAACACATAGTGAAAAAAACAGTTAAAGAAAAATGACCTCGACTTAACCTATTGATTAATATGTTCAATAATAGGCGTCGAGAATCTAACAACGTTTATCACTAATTGCGCAGTTTTTAGTGTGTTAATGAAGAATAAAACAGAAAGTACACGAGTACAGAGAGAAAAAAATGAATTTTTTCACTACAATTGTTATCACGAAATAATAGGGAATGTAGTATGGCAATTGTGGAGTGCTTTCGTCATGATACAGTGCTCAATGTGACAAGAATTCGAAGAAAAATAAATGATTTTCACGAGCTCTTGAATTTTGTCTATTTTTCGTTGTTCTTCAAATAATTTTCGTTTACTTTTTTTTTTACATATCTTTGCTACAAGGGCTTGCTTTCGAGCACGTTTAACATAAACGCAGCCAAGTATTGATGCTTCCTCAAATATACGTTTGGAATTACGATTGAAAGAAAAATTGGTTAAATTGTTAAATAAGAAAATAACGCAACTCCACTCTTTACTGCTCCAGCCCATTTTAACTCTTACAAAACCTTGAACTTATGAGATTCCTTGGGAATCGCTGAATATTGCGAAATTTGAGAGATTTCATAAATAAAAAATGTTGAAAATACTTAAATTGCGAACAATCTCCGTTTCATCACTCTGCGAGTTCGAACGGAAAAAACCATTTTTTAGACTTTTTACATCTAGAAGTATGTATTCACCTTCGAATGTGGTTTCTCCATTGAGATGAGCTGCAGAGTAAAGTTATCATAGAAAATTTTTTCATCTTTCAAACAAATCAGAATTGAAAGCATTGTCTATCAAGAATTTCAATCAATTGTAATTTAACGAATGAAGGTTATTATAGTTTGCGCAGCCTTGAAAAAAAAAAAAAAAATAAAAAAAATACAGGGTTTGAGTGAATTTTGAAAAAAAAAACAGTGGTCGAGTTGAATAGGGAACTGCTATTGAGTTTATTGAGGTATTTAAATTAGAGATATATTTTTATATAGAACTATTACGTTTATTGTGTTTGAATATAGTGATTAATCCTATAGGGTCTCGACGTTAATTCATGAACTTTTTATTTTTTCAATACAATCTATCGATTAATCAACATTTTCATGCCTCTCTTGCGTATAATACTTTGTAGGAAAAAAAATAAGAGTGAGTCTCGGAGAAATACACACGAAGAGGGGAAGTAAAAGACGATTGTAAATTTATGATGCTGCCGAAAATATATATAAATATATATATTTAGTTATAGTTGTGTATGTACAAAATTGATCTAATTTGAAATCAAAGTCATAAATAAATGTTTTGCATCCTAACTCAAGTCTCAACAGGGTATTTTGACATCCTAACCTACAAATGTTGAAAATTTTTTTTCATTGGATCTCGTATTCAGATTGCATTTGGTTAGAAAAAAATTTGAATCCAACTTTATCTAACACAATTTGATTAGAGGAACTCTGCTTTTTGATCAAACGTGTCGTGGCTTTTTCGTGGATGTTTTTTATGATATTTCAACTCTCTGATAGAGCTTACGTGTCATCTCGTTCTTTCGAATCTTTTTGTTTTATTTCTTTGACATTGATGCAAGTAAAATCGAATATCGAGCAGAGAACGCTCTTCTTTCGTTATATTCAAAATTATTAAGATGATCATCTTTCTTTGGTGCAATAACAATTAAATAAAATTACATTCAAAAACACGATTACCGCAGACACGCTCCCATTTCTCAAGAATACCGAAAATGTTCCGTAATCTCAACCCCCATTCCCAATCCCCATTCTTGCCCCACGACCGTGGTGTTTGACCCGGTTCACGGGCAAAACTCGGGGTATTGTCCCAGCAAATATTCAAACAAATTTTCGAGTAATACAAAAATCAAAAAATGAGACAAGAGAACGCGCTTTGTATGAATCTCTGCTTTTCAAATCGTCGTAATATTTTTGACTGATCTCTAGCATGGGCGCTGTCGCAGCTGCGTTGTTACGTACAGTTCGGTGGGTAACAAAAAGACTTGAATTAATTTATTTCGTTCAAATCTTGAAAAATGTAAAAAATTACTAAAAAGTGGATTGAAGAAAATCGTTTCGACGGTATTCGGTATTGATAAAAAAAATACGTTTTTGCGAAATATCTAAAGAGCAAATTCGAATCGTCCGTTCGATTTTTACATAAATCAGTACGGTGTTCTGCCGCCACAACAGAGATAATGGCGCTGATGCTCGAATCGCAAATAGGCCGGATCGTGTAACATGGACAATTGGTTATAGGCCAAGCGGCCTAACGGGCATTTTCAAGCTGTGTAAAAGCGAACGGACTCTTGCTAGTTTAATGTTGTGCTCGGTACGTTTTTGTTCATTAAATGTGTGAATCTCATTTATTCGCTGGCGCATTAAGATTTTCTCTTGCGTATAAAAATAATATTCTCCGTATTTCCAGTGATTATCGGAAAACCGTGACACAAATAATCCCAAACGTGTGCTTCAGTGACGAAAACAACGCATTTTTGGCACTTCGCTAGTTCTTATTTTTTTCTTCCGGTTATCTTTGTGGGTTAAACTCGTATCTGACCGCAGTGTTTCCGCAATATTACATATTTTAACCTATTTCGTGCACTTTTCTTTTTTATTTATTCAACCACACACGAACACACTCTGGCAAAACTATGGTTCACTCGTACTTTTTCGGACACCTGTGAACCAGGCATCACTTACTTAGAACTTCGCAGAGGTAAGCCACGAAAAATAATGACATACATTACTAAATAAATTCTGAAAATCGGATGAAAATACTCTCTCTTTCTCAAGTTTTTTGAAAATGGATTCGCCGAAATATAACTTTGACAGGCGCCACTTTTTTTCTTAGGTTAAGTCACGCGTATTTTCAACCCTTGTTTACATTGTTTCAATCAGCGTGAATATGTCGGTCGAATATTGGAATAAATCAGTGAGCAATTAATTTGAATTGATTAAATTATGTCAATTATCTTTGACCTCGTTCGATTTAACCATATTTTCATATTTTCCAACTACAGTTGATATTCAGAAAATTTTTTACCTCATTTATTCCAATTCATCTCACATTCATGTAAAACGTTTTCTTAAAATAATTTATGCTCAATTTTCGATAAGAGAAACTTGTTTGTCACCTTGATTGAGCATTGAATTCATTGAGCGGCTCTGCTACCACAGAGTTTCTCAGAATTCACAAATTTCTTTCGTATCAAGGACCAGAATAAGTTTCATTTTTGAGTGTCTTTGCTTTTATTCTGCATTTCTACAAGTCTTTGAGTTTTGGACATTCTTACAAAATTATAAACAAAAGATTTGAAATATAAACAGTGTTTTAACTCGGAAAGAAAATGTGAGGTCCAGAATATCCGCTGCAAAGCTCAGGCCGAACACAATCACTGAGTCTCTTAGAAACAACTGCTCGTTTGTGACATTTGCACACATTTCCAATTGTTGAATGAAATATTCTCCGGCTCAATTTTCAAAAATAATACAAATTCTTTTTCAAGCCTCGAATTTGAAAACTTTTGATCCCACAATATTCTGAAAATACTATTTTGCAGTATTTTTTGAATCTAGTCGTCACTTCAGACTTCTCCCCAATGATTTTCAATGAAATTCAACAAAAAATTGAAAATAATGACAGAAGAAGGGTTAGCCCAAAATTATCAATCAGGATATTGAATTTGAGCAATCATTGTGTTTTTTGTGTATCAGCGTACAACAATGTAGTGAGCAAAATGACGAAAACTTTGAAAAACGAAAAAGTTTGATTTTTTCAGTAAATGTCACTTTCAGAGTCTCATCTCATCGGGTATTTTCCAAACGTCATTGAAACGAATTTTCCACATAACTGTACCTCATATAAAGTTTCGTGGAGTCATAATTCTATTCGAAATGTTTGTTCTGTTGAGGAAGAATTTTGATAAGTTTATTCGCTCAAATTTGATCGAGCAAAGATTCAATTTTCGAGAGAAGCTCTCGTTCGAGTTTATTTTTTCAAGAGAGAACGAAGATCGGTCGAATAGCGGCAACGTTTCGCGTGCTTTTTTCCCCCGTTTTTTTTTTTTAAACTGACGTAGAATTCCGGGCCTTCGTTGCAGAAGAAGAAAAAAATATAATCACCGAACACGACTATCGATCATTCCATTATTTTTTCGTGTCAACGTACCAAAGGCAACTGCTCATCTATTCTTGACCTTATTGCTCGAGGGAACGACCTTGGTTTCAATTTCCGATTATGTCAGTCCCCGACTGTGAGTGCGCACACACATGCGTGCCCGAGAGACACTCAGGCTCGTCCAAGGTCACCTTCTCTTCTCTTCAATATCTTTTCAGTTAGAACATGTACCTATTTTTTCACAGAACTCGTTCGATTATCTTTTTTTTTGTTTATTTTTTTTTTGTTTCAGATGTGGTTTTATAAAAATTCTTGTTTACAGATATGTGTTTTACTATTGCTCCTGGAATCACTGTACTTTTATAGCATAAATATTTTTGTGTTTATGTGCAGAAGTGTTGATTTGCTGTGATTTAATTATCTCGCGCGCCATTTGACCGACATTTTCGCCGTTTTACCTTTGGCAATCACCATTGCTTAACGTCGCTGTCAACTCTTGAAAAATTGATCTAAAATCGGTCCGATTTTTTCAGTTTTTTTATAAAATTTGAAAAATTTTCCACCTACGTTTTTTTTGGTCAGTAAATTTCGTTTGTTCCTGGAAATATTTTAATCGGTTTTCGCTGCTCGAAAATATTCGAAAATAAAAATTTATGAATGTTTTTACAGAAATTTCTTTCAAAACGAAAAAATTGATTTTTTTTTTTAAAACCCCAAAATCTGTCACTCGAAAATCTCGTAAATGTCGATAAATGCGTACGAAAGAGTGCCGATTTTCCATCCTCAATGCCACTTGACCTACAACATTTTCAACCACGATTTGACTATTTCAGAAAAGGGGCATGTATGAAGGAAGCGACAGGGATCAAGCTACCATACAAATGGCCAACAACAGAAGAGATAAAGGCTCAACCGGCTTTGTGAGTAATAATCCATTTTTTTCAATTGCACGCCAACTTTAGTCGAAATTTTTCACCCAAAAGTGACTCCCAAATTCGGGACTGCCCAAAAACGACTCAAAAATCAAAGGAACCTTTTTAAAAATGGTTTTTATTCGATACACAAAGGATACAAATTTTTTGACGTTCCCTGAACATCAATTTTGAAGATTCGTTTTAAAAAAAATGTTTTTAGGATCAAAATTCAACATTTTTGAACGAATGTTCCGCCAAAAATCTGATGAATTAAAAAAACACGATTCTACAAAATTTCTCAACACTTGCAAGTTCGTGGTGTTTAAAAAATGTTCAGTATTTTCAAATCCTTCAATTCTTTCGGTAGTTTCTTCTAAAAAAAACTCGGATTTTTCAATAAATTTATTGTAAAAATGTTTCCCAAATAAATTTATTCCAAGAATCATAAATTTTGTCTAAAATACAAAAAATGTAGAGAAAAAAAACATTAAAAAATATGTTTGATGAGTCCGAGTCACACACGCCGTTGGGTCGAGTCTCAAGATCGAGAGCCAGAAAATGTCGAGTTAAGCCAACTCCTGTACTGCATCCTAGTCACAAATGAGTGTTAAATTTTCAAAACGCTTTTAGACCAAGTTCAACGTACCGATTAAACTTATTGTTAGTAGATATGCATTCAAGCATATCTTATTAACGTGAAAAAAATATTAAAAATGATAGTTTTGCAAAACTATCAACTGATAGATGCAAATTTCCATTATGACACATTTTCACAGTTATTTTTCAAAGAATCATCTCTACTTTTTAACCGATTTTATTGCACCAGGTCTCATTTTGTTCCTCAACTCATCCTCTACGAATTCACCACGCAGATTGTCCTTTAAATTCATCCCTTCAGAAATTATGAATGAAAAAGTTTATTCACTCAATGAACAATTAGCTGCAGCAGTGAAACGATCAAGTTTAAAAAAGCAACTACACGGTGGATTCATAGAGGACCCCGGTTGACGAACAAAATGATGAGACTCGTTGCAATAAAATCGATGAAAAAACGCAGATAATTCTTTGATAAATACCAGTGAAAATGCGTCAGCGTGGAAATTTGCATTAATCAGTTGATGCTTTTGCAAAACTAGCGTTATTAATATTTTTACATCTTAATATAAGATTATATGCTGTGATACAAATCCACTAACAGTACATTTAATCGGCACGTTAAACTTGGTCTAAAAGCGTTTTGAAAATTTACCACTCATTTGACTAGCATGCAGTACAGGAGTTACCTTAAAAAACCATCATAAAGAGGTTTTGCACGTTTGAGGCTCGTTGGATGGTCTCGTTGATAGTAATTTGAAAAAAAAACGGGAATAAATTTGTTTTCACAATACATGAGAGCACATACGTGCGAGTGAATGTTTCCTTGAGAGGATTTGATAGTTTAACTGTTTTTACATAACGGTTTGGTGAGGGGCGGAATTGCCAAAGAGCTGGCTGGCGTGTGTACCAGTTGAGATGTCGACGGCTCTCTGGAACTGCGGTCTCTTAACTTCTCCACGTATCCGTGACCCTTCGGCTCTCCTTGTGAAATTTCAGTTCAACCGGAGGTTGCTCAAAAAGCCGAAGCAAAATATGCGGACGAACACAAAATATTGAGCCTTTTATTTGAGGAAGTTGAAGCGTTGTTTATAGGACATCATACGAAAAATACATTAGATTTTATTATTCCAAATTAATGAATTGAAAATTTACGTGAATCTTCTTGAATGGCGCTTAATTATGTGTGAAATATTTGGAGAGGTTTCATCGCCTGGTAATCGAGATATTCATTGTTGAACATGACAAGGTCAAACATGGGCTCTTATGGAAGCTTTAAAAAAATTGCAAACTTCAACAATAAATATCTCAATTTGACGACGCGGTGAATCATTGTTGAACATGACAAGGTCAAACATGGGCTCTTATGGGAGCTTTAAAAAAATTGCAAACTTCAACAATAAATATCTCAATTTGACGACGCGGTGAATCATCGGCGTATCCCGCCAGAAGTTTAATACTGTCTTAAGCTTTCTGTTTTAAAAATTCTTAATGTGCAAAGTTGGAAAATAGTTTTAACATAAGATACGCTTCAGCCTCCTTAAATCGCGATATCTTTTAGGGTTGCATCACGCTCATTGTCCAGCAACGAGCAATAAAACTGCGGTTTTGCCTCCCCGGATGAGGAGCAAAGTTTTGATGAAAAATGTCAAGCCCAAATTTGAGGGGCACATTGACATCGGTAAAAATGAGAATCTCGATGAAAATCTTCGTTTTCCATAATTTTAAAATGTTCGCAGGCTTGGCCGAAGGCTCGTTAAATTTTTGGCTCGACTGTAACTCGCTTCGAATCGCAACGGAGCTCTTCTTATCACTCGGAGGGGCAACACCCTCGACGATTTACGATTGCGATCGTGTTAGAAAAGTTGTAATCTGCTTGACAGTTCTGCTGGCACCGGCATCGGGCCACCGTAGCGATTTCTCTGGCGACGTTAGAAAGGAACGTTTCGGTGGAGCAACAGCTTCGACGAAATTCAGTGACGACCGCGCGCGCGACACTTTTCAGCACTTCATATTCGCTCGCATTGGCTTGCAAAAAAGTGTGCGAGTCGTTAAAGCGTGCGGGTATATCGCGCCTTTCCGGGTGGCTTAGAATCTCTTTTTACTCCGCATTTATTCGCGCAAAAATTAGCGTCGAGCCGCGCGGGCGTTACGTTCGAATAAACAATTGGAGTATTCGAGCAATTGAGCGATTGAATTGAGCAATTAATTCAGCTCGCAGCGAGCCGCGGCCCGAACCGTCCAGTTTTTGCTGCGCCCTTTCCTCTTTTTTCATATTCCTGGAAATTGTGTGTCAACGCTGAAAGAAATGGAGTTAAATATTCTCGAATAACGCGTTCGATTGCACTCCACACTTTTCCCTGGCACGCGATCCCGTTTCCGAGGTCAACAATAATCATAAATTTTGCACTTTTCTCGGGCTCGATTCTTATCCGATCGAAACACACCTCGCGACCCGCGAGCACGTCGATTTTCGCACTTTGTTTCTCTACAAATCGTAAAAACACGAGGAAACTGCGAAATTACAGTATTTCAATTGATTATTCTAACCAATGAAAAAACACTTTCGATCGTTTTACCCACTCGAAACATTGACGAGCTTCGTGGCTGATAAAAACACGCCAGCTTTCCTGGCAAACACAAAAAATCGAGGATGAAGTATACTCGAACGTAGAAAATGAAAATTCATAGGATTCCCTCCAAGTTTTTAGACACCAAAGTCCAATTGTTGGAGCTGGCTTTGAAAATAAAAAAAATCGATTCCCACTCGAATGGAAATAGCTAAAAAAAAAGTGGCGAAATTCCCAAGTCCAGCAATTTAAAAATAAATCAATAAAATAATCAACAAATGAATAAATATTTGCGTTCGATATGGTGAGAGGCTTGGCAACTGCACCGCGAGGAGGTTTCGAAAAGTCATTAAAAAAAGAATATATCCGTAATTTATTTCGCGAGTTCGTTATCGCTCGCTGTTCGTTCTAAATGAGATTGGTTTTTATCGGTCCGATAAGATAACCGCGAGTCACCGGACGGTGGTTGTGCCTCCGTGTTGAGCAAATGGGAGTTTAAATTTGTCGGAGTCAACAGAAAAGATTTGTTTGTGGCAGTTGGTCCGAAATAGGGGAGAGTAACTTGTTCTAAAAATCTCGTTATCTTTTCGGGTACAAAGTTTTCTGTATATAGAAACAGCAGGAAGTAGAGAAGCGACCCGAGAGTCTCTGGAGCGTTGCCAGAGAAAGAACTCGAAGAATCAAGAAGCTCCGAGAAATTGTAATACTGCAAAGAAGCAAATGAATGGAAAAATGAAAAATGATCAAATTTCATTTTCCTGAGGCTTCGAGTGATCTTCGAGCCTGAAAAATCCTTTGAGCCTACTCAGGTTTGTAGCTCCGACGTCAAATAAGGCGACAGCTTCAGTTACAGAAAGCCAGCGCTCAATTCCATGACGAATCGTTCCGAAAGCTCTCGCATATATGCATATTTGTATACACACAACAGATCGTGCATGCACAAACTTCGTTTGTGCTTCCTCCTTTCGACACGCGTGACAGCTACGTGTCGGCCGTCGCGAGCGCGTACTGAGCGCACGTACCCGGTGCCCAGGAAATCGAGTTACGATACCTGAAGAAAAATGAATTAGCATTTGCAAGAAATTGAAATCCTGCTGAAGAAAAATTGGAGAAATTAAATTCGCTTACTCAAATTAAGTTTTTTGTCCCAACTAATCGTGGCGAGCCCGAGGGACTTTCTTCCAAACGAATATTTCGGTGATTCGAATCTCAATTATAAGGTAGATCATGCCCGCAGAATCGTATTTTATCGGTGTTTAAATTCGATCGATTTTTACTCCCTAATTAAACATATCACTTTGAATTAATGTCAGAGTTATTAATTCGAAATTGTAAACACATTTTTTCCACTTGTTTTTTGGCGAATGAAATTACAAGCCATTATAATTCAACGAGGATCCATCACTGGCCGAACCCCAAATTTCATTAGTCCCTTTTTTATGTAAAAAATCGCATTAGAGAGCGCAAGAGGAAAGCACAACGTTAAATGGATCAAGAAAAAAGTATTAATAAAAAGACAGAAGGCTATGGCAGGAATGGGCCAAGCCAAGAAGCAACAAAATGCCGAAATAAGCAAATGTGACGAGTGCTCATTACCAATTTCGTTCAATATTTAAGGGGAGTGGATCACGAAATCAAAATAATCAGAATTTTATAAAATTTGGTAATAACATTCTTTGGCATCGAATATACAAATACAATTTTTAAAAAAATTTTTTATCACATGCTTATCGCATAATTGAGCGTTAAGGATATTTGGATTACAGACTTACAATATTGCCACGCTAAACCATGCTGAAAAGATAAAAAATTTCAAAATTATCAGAATTTTATAAAATTTGGTCAACATATTCTTTAGTGCCAAATTTGACAATACAGATTTTTTAAGATTTTTCCTCTGTACAGTTATCGAGTAATTGCATGATCACTAAAGTTCACGCGTATAAGCATAGCGTTCCCATATATATAGGCACACATTCCGGGCATAAGAAATCTGCTTTAATGCGTAATTACTCGATAACTAAGCAGAAGAAAATTTTGAAAAAAATTGTGTTTTCGCACTCGATGTTGAAGAACATTATCACCAAATTTGATCAATTTCTAATTATTTAGACTTTTGTACCATACATCGTTAAATCGAAGTTCTTATGCACGAGATATGTATAACTGTATATATGTAAACTATGCTTATACGCGTGAACTTTAGTGTTCAATAACTCGAGAGCTATGTGGTAGAAAAATCTAAAAAAAAGTATATATTGTCTTATATATTTTTAAAGAATACATTTACCAAATTTTATGAAATTCTTATAACTATGAAATTCTTACGACGCTAAAGTTTGCATTGCAACGTTGGAGTCCAACGAATTTAACGAAAATAAACATTTGTAATGGCCCAATTATTTATTTCACGAAATCATTGGTGCACATTGAAAAACTACGAATTGCAAATTCGCCAGAGAACAAAATTGAAGAATTACTGAGACTGTTGGAGAATTTTTTTGCGTGATTACGTTGGACTCCAACGTTGCAAACTTCAACATCATAAACTCTTAATATTTTTAACACGGTTTAGCATGGCAACATAGTATCGTCGCGATCGACCCTCCTTAACGTAATGTATCTTAATTACTGGTGAGGCAATCGTCTCGAATTTTTTCCCAGACCTCCATCAAATGTTTTATCGTTATTATATGTCTACGTTTTTCATAAACTTCGTAAGAAGCGCGTTCATTCGTAATATGGAAATATGAGCGATTTTTCACTCATAATTTTCATAACCCTGTGTATGTTTCTTCATATTTAAGCGCGTTTGTCTCAACAACCAATAAGACGAAGCCTTGAAAATTGGATACGCGTGTCAGTCGACTAGCCATTGAAACTCTGTGTAAATTTAAAGACTAAGAAAACCGTGTGGCGCATCAACTACCTTAATTGCTTCAAACGAGGTCGCTGCCAAAAAAAATTTATTGAATAAACAAATATTTTGTTGGAAGCACCAAATTCATTCGTTCGCCACAATTTCGTTGGAGCAGCGAATCCATTTTTGCTAATTGCCCCCGCGTCCGCAAGAAGTCGAGCGAAGTAGTCGCTCTCCCTTTGAGCTTCGAATTCACGTTGAGGACGCCCCCTATACCCAGGATGGGTATATATACCTTCGGCGTATGCAAACACTAATGAATGTCGCGAGCACGAGGAGCGAGGAGTGGACGCATACACAGGAGAGCTCGTACAATCGGTTCGAAGAGTCTGTACGAGCTGAGAGAAGTGCGACGGGTAGGGTAGCAGGCGAGGTAGTAAGAGGCCGACCGCGGCATAGTCCGCAGCTTGAAATGAGCACATTGAAATACGATCCATTTTTCGGTAATGCACACCCCGCGTTTGCCAACGTTAGACTCGTCATACGCGTCTCGGGAACGGTGCGAGCAAACTCGATGAATTTCTGAGCGATTTATCGATAAAGTTATCCCGAGGCTCGCTCGGGAGTGCCATATTTTCGGGGATTTTTGTGCGGTGTGAGAATTAGCAGCTGAGAGTAAAAAAATCGACTGTTATCGGCGAGCATTTCGTTGCGCCCGCCCCGGGAGTGGCTCAGACTCCTTAAAACTTGAAAATCCCTCGTTTCCGGTTGCTTCGAAAGGTTTTCCCCGGGAGAAATTCGCGTCCGGAGTTGCTCGCGCGGGTGACCGAGGCCCCGGGAAGCGACTCCCGTCGTTGCTTCGTCCTCGGTGTCCCTGGTCGTCAAATTGAACGCTCGTAGCTGGTTTTTCGCAGTGAGTCGCTAACAGGGACAGCCCCGCCGAGGCAGCTTCGCTTTTCGCACATTTACATGGATATTTCTGCGTTCGAGTGAAATGTCGGATTCGATAAAGCGACGGAAGAGCTGGTACCAGAAAGCCGAGACTGGCATAAAGGTGAGAACACTTCAAGCACCAATTTGCCTCGCGTATTTAACCAATTGCGATGAGACTCAAACGGCGATCGAGCGAGAAACTGCTGCATGGCAAGTTCAATCGATCTCTTAATTCAACGGTATTTTATCGGACACCAAAGCACCAGTGGCACCAGCAAGCGAACCACTTACTCACTGTTTTCGTATGACTAATTATTCGGTAAACACGTCGCACATACCTGCCAACGATTCTATAATTGCGAGTCAATAATCGAGATAACTACGCCGCACAAGCACGCCGATGATTAGAACGTACAGTCACGTCGGAGATTAGCTTTTGTGGAAAATACTTTTTTTTCATTTCTTTATCTCAAATACGTCGATTTTTATTTCATTAATTTCCATGAAAATGATTTTTGACAGAGTTTCGTGTCTTTGGAGCTGAGTGCGATGAAAAATTCTCGTCACTTTAGTACCATCAAATTTGTATTTTAAAAAATACACTTTTATCTGTGAATGAGGCGACACAAGAGTGCAGAAAAATTGTAAAAAGCATCGAAGCGATTGCGTAGTGAAATTTCCTGGGCTCCTCAATTACAATTGTGCAATCTCTCCCAGCCGCAGTGACTCGAACACACACGGAACGGTGAATCCGTTTGAAAGGTTGCACGCAATTCGATAACAGCGTTTTCAATGATTTTCGAGAATTTCAACGAATTTAATAGCTTCAGCAAGGCCGCTTGTCAGAAGCGATTCAATCATTCTTCAAATGATTTTACATTTTCTCATTCGAATGAATATTTCGAAATGTTTTAGTGAAAAAACGTATTTAAAAAAATGAAATTTCTTGCGAGTTAGCGCGATCGAGTTACGCGTTGAAATCGACCTTCAAGGCTGCGTGAATTCGCATCGTCAGCGTCCGGGGGAACGAGTCGGAAGTGCGATATGTTAAAAGTATTGTGACGTGTTTATCGGGGAGGTCCGCATACATTGTATTTCCGATTAGGATGCGTGTGCGGCTGCAAAATCGAGAGTTTAAAAACACGGCGGAGCGGGCTGTGTAAATACGTGTAAGCACAACATGCAGGCGAATACCAGGTCAGGGAGATAAGCGAACAGGCGCAACGTTTCCTGCTGAATTTAAATGGGACTGAAGCAGCGTTGAAGCGGATTTCTTTTCCTTTTCTTCCGTGTCTGAATGACCGTTTTTCCGAATCGTCGAGAGCCTGCTGGGTCCACGAGAACCCTGAAATTTGAAACTCTTCAAAACTTTATCATTCTCGTGACAAAATTTCGTAGGATTTCGGACGCAGGTCGAACTGTGAAAAAAGTCGTTCAATGAACACGAGCCCGAAGATCAGCGGGTTGAAACGGGAGTGAACGACTCTCGAGCTCTCCGCAGATAATGAACGATCGATAAACGCGAGTAGTCAATCATGAGAATGGATGGGGGAGGCGAGCGGCGACGAGGGCTAAAGAATAAACAATAAAATAGTGCCTGGCGGGTTATCGATAGCTTTTAATTAATTGACACTTTGACCAGGGCATTTGTTGACCCCGCGGAGACCGCCCAGCTGCCCGAGTTTTATCGCGTAAGTTTCCTTATTTCTTGGACACGCGGAAAGCTCGTAGAGGCTCGCGATGAAAATTTATTTATAGAGGCGCATCATCGAGTGCGATTGTCTTTTCAAGATGTTTCAGTGGGATCGACGAAAGGAGCGAAATTTTGTGTTTTGTCGTTTGAGATATCGGAGCGAGGGCTCAGTGCGCGTATTGCTCAAGCCTCCTCTCCATGAAATTCGATATTTTCGCTCAAGGAAATTGAGCGTCTTCGCGAGGGGGCTCTCCTCCTCGAAAGAGGAAAGACGCCTGCGGGTGGTGCATTTCTTTCGTGCGGTCTTCCATGCGGTTTTCAATGGTGCGCACGAAGACGACCTTGCTCCGATGTCGTGAGTCATCCTCCGACGAGATGCGATCCAGGCTCTCAAATTCTCCACGGGCTCAATGGAAAAATTACTTGCGCTTAAGCTTGGACAAAAGAGCGACCGCGACTTTGTTAAATTCTCTGGGTCTGCGGTGCCCCGGGCGAAGCTCGAGCCGAGATTCGGAGCCGTGACCTCTCAGAAAATGACCTTTTTCTGACTAACCATTTATTATTTATTCCCCCAAAAAAACTGTGCTGGCGTGAACAATTTTAGGGAGGGATACAAAAATCTTGTTGAGCCCGAAACTTCGTTCCTCGCTTTATCGAGAAAAAACATCAGTTGATTCATCAAAATTTCTTTGGATCGACGAATCGTCGTGGCAGACCAAATTTTTATGATTCACCAGTTGAATCAACAAACTCAGAATCGAAGTGTCATTTTTGAGTGTCGAATCCGCAGCACCTTTGTAGATCTAATGACAAAAAGTCGTAGCAAATCCACTCCAGAATCGATCATCATCAGCATATTAACGACTGCACTTTCGTGGCTGGATTCGATCGTGTACAAAAGCAAGTAAAACTAAAAAATGGTTAAACCGTTTGCCGCCCACGCGGTGAGGAAGGAGTGCCCATTCGGCGTGTCCAGAACAGGTAAAGTGACGTCACCCACACGATGACCTCACCAACCTCAACGTTTCGTTATACACGTAGAAAAAATCGAAGCAGCAGGGACTTCCTCCGGTGGCACGCTCTCTCCGCTCGAGCAGCCCCCCTCCGTCCCTCGTCCTCGTTCCCTTCCACTCCGAAAAGTTGGCCCAACAGCTCACGCACACAGGAGCGAAGGTGTTTTAAGGAGTTTCGGTACAAAAGTCAAAATATTAAGAAATTGATCAAATTTGGTGATAATGTTCTTCAACATCAAGTGCGAAAACACAAATTTTTTCAAAATTTTCTTCTACTTAGTTATCGAGTAATTACGCATTAAAGCAAATTTCTTATGCCCGGAATGTATACCTATATATATGGAAACGCTATGCTTATACACGTAAACTTTAGTGATCAATTACTCGATAACTGTGTAGAAGAAAAATCTTTAAAAATTTGTATTGTCAAATTTGGCACTAAAGAATATGTTCACCAAATTTTATAAAATTCTAAACTTTTTGAAATTTTTTATCTTTTTAGCATGGTTTAGCATGGCAACATTGTATCGCCTGTACCGAAACTCCTTAAGGCGTTTGCCTCATTTCTGGTATAAAAGTACCGAAATTTCGTGTCTCAAATGATTTTTGTAGGTATCGAGTGTGGAGGAAGCGAAACGAAGGAAATGCGGGCTCGCATCGCAAAGCGCTCGCGTTCCGCACGTGCTCCTCTCGCTTCCTCCCTCTCTCTCGTTCCTTTTCCTCGCACGTTATGAAGCTAGAGGAAAGAACGAATCCGAGGAATCGAGTAAAATGTGCGTCGAGCCGAAAACAAGTGTTTTGGTGCGCTCGTAGTACGAGAAAGACGCACTGATGGACGTGCTTACGAGCGTATCGAATTACGAGGGTGCTGTAAACACATGTTTTTTCCTACCGGTGTGTGGAGCGGGGCGATATCGCGTGAGCAAACAATGCTCGATGTGTCTGACGCGAGTCTCGAATATGTGTCGTAAGAAAATCGCCGGGAGCGTGTCGTCACTTCCGGTGTTTTTACTCCCTTCCGACTCCGCCGTATTTTCCTGCGTAATCGTCCCCGCCTGGCATCGAGCGTTTTCGGTCCGACGTACGAGCATTCGTGCGGCTGTTTTTCAGCAACTTGTCGCTCCCTCTCGCTGGTTTTACTTTTCGAGTGTTTCAGGCAAGCTCGATATGCAGCAAATTCGTAGAGCAAACGCGAGCCGCGGAAAGGCAGCTGTGGCCCGTGCACGGCAACTTGGACACGCGAATAAGTCGAATCGCGGTTGTCCCGAATTTTCATGAGGAAAATCTTTGTTTTGGGGGAGATTCGGATTTACCGAGTTTTGCGAGCGGCAGTTACAGCGATCGGGGCTCATTGATTTCCGGAGTTGGATTAATGAGCGATGGAGTTGGAAAATAAAATTTCTCAACGACTCGTGACTTTCTCCCGGTGCTCTGCTGGCTCAGGAAAGGAGAGACCAAGTGTCTGAGCCCAACGGGACACATTTTCCTTTGTATGCTAAACACATCCTTCTCGCTCAAGTTTTTCGTTTCCATTGAAAGAGCACGAGACGAGGCGACGCGTATGTTCGGACCAGAGCGCTGGCGCGCGCGAGCCTCTCCTATCACGCCGCAGATCGTTCTCCTTTCGAAATCGCGAGGCGCGAAAAAGGAGAAAATAACGCGAGCGGCTCTTCCATTGGACGTTGCACTCTTCTGGATGCTCCACGTTTTTTTAAATTATTTTTATTCTCAATGGGCACTGGCAAGATCAATCAAAATTCGAATATGCAAAAGTGCCAGCGGAAATACGAGCAATTACGTCGATTAATTGCCGATCGTTTCGTCCGAGTAATAAAACTCGCGTCGAGAGGCTATTCTCGAAAGGTGTTTTCGATCTTCCAACCATCGCGGAAACAGATTTTAACGAGTGTTTCATTATCTGCGTCGCTTCGAGGAAAATAAACATTGGCGGCTCGCGGATGACGATTTTCCGCGCTTTTGTGCTCGTTTCGTAACGAAAATTTGGATTTCAAAGCTTTGGAGATAATCGCGATTGGCTTTCGGCTTTGTTTATCAGATTATTTGGGAGACGAAAACGGTATTTTGATCGTTTTTCAGATCGGTGTGGAATCGTCGAAGCAGTATATTCAAAAAACATTTCGATCACATTTCCATCGAAATTTCCATGTTTTTTTTTTTTGGTAATTTGACACTCGGAAAGGCAACAAGTTGAAAAACGAGTTTACCGGAATGTCCTGTTCGTTACCCGGAACAGTTTGACGCGCGACGGCGGGAATGCGCGCGCACGTCGCGGAGACCACGTTGCTCACGCTTCCGAGCAGCCGGTCGCTCGCGATTATTGAAATTACAGGGCAGTTAGAAGTTTAAGGCCGGTTGAACTCGTTCCTGATAAGCGGTGCAGCGTGGAGCATCCCGATGACGAAAGTCGTGCCAGAATTTAGTGTGTGACGCTTCCGCGTATCCCGAGGCGGCGGCGGTTACGAGCCAGAAGAGGAGAAAAAGAATTCCCGATTTGATGGATCTCACAATTGCACACTTCCGGTGCCACCGGAGCAGGAATATTGGAATTTCGCGTTACAGATTTTAAGACGAGAAAGCGAGTTTGACTTTTTCGATGAATCATTTTTGACCTCTATTTAGTGCGGAGTTTTTCAATTTTTTATCGTCCTTCGATCCGGGAGGTCGAAAAAGATGGCAGCTCCCCAGAAATCTCATCTCCATTTTATTGTATCCGATAATAAACAAATTGTGGCTGAAAAATAATTGATTATTGGAAACTACAAAAATTAAGCATGCCCGACACAACCCGCGTAAAATACGACGCTGAAGTTTGCAACGTTGGAGTTCAACGAAATGAACGAAAAAAATATTTATAATTCATTATTTTTTTATTTCACGAATTATTGATGTGGCTTGAAATATGACGAATTGGAAATTCGGCAGGGAACAAAATTGGAGATTTACTGGAATTATTTGAGAGTTTTTTTATACCATTTCGTTGGACTCCAACGTTGGAAACTTCAGCGTCATCGTAAAATTGTTTTTCAAAAGCTCCGTCGCTCCGCGTCTCTCTATAATATTTTTCGTTTTCGTTGTTTTTTTCCCATTTCCACGAGCGTTGCCGTTACTTTAATCTTCTGTTACGAATACTAACTGTACGTACAGCCAGAGCGTTCGCCGCTCGCACACATACCCATCGCGATTTTCTCGTTGCGCTCGTGCTTCTGCGCCGAGATCGGGGTACTCCTTTTGCGGATCGTTATCGGTCGCCTGTTCGACACGAGCCCGAGTTCTCCTATTCCTGGCGAGGCTTTCGCGCGATACCGGGTGTGCCCGGGGTTTCTATGAATTGCGGCAAACTCACGATCGACGCTCCTATAGTTGCTTCCCAGCCGGGATTTCCAGGCTTGGATTATTTGAGCGCCCGGAAATGAGCGTTTCGTCGCACCTTGGACGTCGCGATTCCCATCGAGTTGACCAAAGGAAGGCTTTTTAATCGAATGTTGTATACCGTTTTGTGGCTCGTTTTCAAATAAATATCGAAAATCGCAGCGAAGCCTCTTCCTGGCTTAGCGGAGCTGCGTCGAATCAGTAAAACCGGTGGCTGCTCGAGCGAAAAACCCTCGTGAGCGTGGGCCGATGAAAAGATCTCAAGGTTCCACCAAAGCGTATATATTTTTCGGTGTTTATTCAACTTCGGAATAAATGAGTACAAATATTGAGTGGAGAGAGGCGAAGGAGCGTCGTTAACTCCCGATTTGAGACCGGATTACGAGCTCAGCTCTCGGAGAGTACGAGCAGACGAGCGCACACACGTATACGAAAACGGACGCGGAGAGAGACGGGGAGAGAAATGAAGTGTACAGTATCGAAGATCGAGGCCTCTTAACGGCACCCTGAATTCTTGTACCACTTCGGCACGTTCAACCTCCACGTTTTCTTCAATAAGTCATTTTTATTCAAATTTTCCAAGAGAGTTTGCGTGACTTGGTATAACGAGAAGCTGAGAGTGTTGTTCGGGAGATGCCTTCGAAGTGACTAAAGTTTGGAGCGAACGGTCGATTCGTCGTTTGGGAAAACAAATGAGCGGCTTCGAACGCGATGACTTAATCTCATCTCGGAGGATAAACGAGCTCGAGTCAATTCGGAGGGTTGCGTCACTGAGGTGCACGCACGGTGAAGCCGAAATCTGTGTCTCGACCGGCGGAAGCACACATTTGTTCCGGCTTCTTGTTGGGAAATTGTTATCGTTTGTATGCGCCTCGGAATAAACGAAGCGTCATTGAGATCATTTCTATTCGGGATTGGAACGCTTCGACCAAACGAAAGTGGATTTGGGAGCGTTATTTTCGGGGTTTCGTGCTTAATAATAAGCTCGGACGCGTGTAGTTTGTGTGAAAGCAAACGCCGCGCGGTTGGCAGTGCCAAGGAGAACGTCGCGTCTCGTCATCCTCGTTTTTCATATATATTGAAACGTCGCGTTTTTCGTCGTTTCGAAATTCGCGCTAGACTTTGCTCCCTCGGGGCATCAACCTCGGGAAGTTTAATCTCGAGATCCGGCGAGGGGTGTGACGCGGAAAAGGGAGTTTTTGGAGTTGTCGGTAACGCGAGTTTCGCGCGGGCCTCGCGATCTGGAAATCCTCGTCGGTCTCGCTCCTCCTACGCGGCTGGCTCCCGAGCACACACCGGGTGACTGTCCCCGTAGTGCGAGGCGCGAGCACACTCGCGCGGCCACCTACACGCGGACGTCGGGACTCGCGGGTTGCGCGAGGAGCGCGCGAGAGTCGCGGATTCAGTCTTCGCCTCACACCCATGCGGAACTTACCTCGCTGATTCACGAGGCTCGTAGTTTTCCGATCCCACGCTCCCTCGGCTCGAGCGTAGCAGATTCCTGGAGCGCATCCTCGCCCTCCTCCGGACCCTATTTTTAGTTCGGCCCGGCGAAAAGTGCGAGTCTCCGCAAGGTGGGGGCCTCCTTAAACGGGTCAACATTTGTGCGCGTCGATCTGACAGGTGTCGCGCAGCGAATTCGCGAGTGTGTTTCGTCTCCCCGGAGGTCGAGTGCCATGAAGAGTATTCACGTACGAATATTTCTCACCGAATTTCACCTGCGAATGCTTGAGCTGAAGGACCGTGACTAAAAAACCTTGCGAAAGTGTGTGACCGCCTTTTTTCTAAGTATTTCGAGTCACTCGGTGAGCTGCGAATCAAAAAGCCAAAAAAAAAAACAAAATCTAACGGTTTTTGCTGTGCTGCTTCTTAACTCGTGGTCAATCGTGCTCCGTCGCAATCATTTTCATCGCTTCAGCGTCCCTTAAGCAATCAATCAATGTGCGCACTAATTAATTACGTTTCCCGAGGCGTCTCGTGGGACACTTGCGTGATAAAGTCGAGGCGAGCGCGGCGTGTCACGTGGCGACGAATGCTTTGCTGTCATTCTTATAAATAGCCGGCACTCGTTTATTTTTTTCGTTTAAAATATTTCAAGCGTCCTTGTGAGCGGGTTTTATTTCTTAATCTCCGTTGACACGTGTGATACGGCGCCCCTCGAAGCAAAATCGTTTCGTCGCCGCGGAATTCGCTCCTTTAGGGGTGAATTTCATCGGGATCTTTACTTCCTTCACTTTTATCAAGTTCTTTCTCCCCCGGATAGCGGCCCGTTCGATTTCACATTCGTGCGTTTCTCCCTTCGCCCCCCCGGAATTTTCGTCTTTTCTTTTGGAGGAAGCCGCCTCCGCGGGCCCGAGATTCTGGAAGGAGCGCTGAAACTCCCCGGCGGGTTTGAATTCATCCGGAGTTGAAACGAAATATAAAATAACGAGGAACAACTAATGAAAGACGGCAAAGAGAGCTAGCGTTTCAACGCCACTTACGAACAAATGTGAAATCCACGAGCGTTAACTTGCCGTATAAAATAGCTTTATAATGCACGCCACAGCGGCACCACACCAACAATTTCCTCGTCTGCCCGCCGCGTAGAGTCGATGACTCGTGCACGCTTACGCAATATTCATTACGAGCTGTGCTCGCAGGCTGGCTGCTCCTTTCCACGTTTTTCTTCGCGTTGTCCAAAGGTTTTTCGAGGGCATCGGAGGCAGCATTCAAATTCATTTGTTTTTCCAATATTCGGTGGTAGAAGAGCCGCCGCGTCGCGGTTCCAAAATCCCGATTAATATTTATCGCGCAAAGATTGCCATTTAATATCGCAGATATAACTCGATGACTTCGCATTCCTCTCGAAGCTCCCGCGGCGTAACTGCGGACTCGTATTCGCCGCGTTCGTAATCGTAGAGCAAGCCGCGCGAGTTGTTAAAAGTGTTTAGAGCGTGGTACGCGCAGGCGGAGATTTTCTTACGGGGGCAGTTAGAGCGCCGGCTCTCGAAGTCGCTCGGTTTATTTATCGCTGACATTTTAATGGAAACGTTTAGTGCGCGAGATGAATTAGCGAGAACGTAAAATAAAGAATGTTGAAGACTTTTTCTTTCTTTCTTTTTTAATTTTTTTTTTTACCGATTACGGTACTCTCGTGATCATTGATCGAGATCTACAATATTGAAACGAGCGCGCTCGAGGACGATTAATAA
Organism: Venturia canescens; assembly: GCF_019457755.1. Taxonomy (NCBI): domain Eukaryota; kingdom Metazoa; phylum Arthropoda; class Insecta; order Hymenoptera; family Ichneumonidae; genus Venturia; species Venturia canescens. The sequence goes on from NC_057430.1 coordinate 14,824,118, forward strand.
AAAAGCTTTTTTCTGCGCATTCTTTCTCCTCCGTGTGAGCAATCCTTCGGGGAATGAAGCGGCGATAAAAAACGCTCGTTAATTATCGTATCCGTGGGTCGGTGCGATAAAGACGTTGAGTCGGCGCTTATTAATAACTCTTCTGCAATTTCATTCCGATGACATAACGCCCGAGGTAATTCAATTCATCGGCGCAGTTCAATGAGAAGAGCATTTTCAGTAATTTTACGATATTACGAATGGAGTGAATGAGAGCCGGCAAGCAAGGGCAACGCTCGGACTTCGGACGAGTCGCAGTAATTACGAAATTCCAAATCGTTCTAAATCGGGAGTCGTTAAAAAACTCGCGAAGCCTTTTCGGACTCTGAAAATCGTCAGATTTTACCTCGCCGTCGTCGTTGTCGTCGTCCTCCCTTAATACCGAACGGTTTACCGGTTACCGAATATGCACTAAACCCGTACATGGCGATGCCCATTACGATGCACTGACTGAACGTCACGATCGACATAAATGTCGATATGCTTTCCATCGTCAAAACGACAGTTGTGAGAAAGCCTGTATCGTGTGTTCCTGTTCGCTATTCAATAATAATTATAATTATTCGGTGTACAGAGTGTCGCAAAACAACGCGAAGATACCACTCGAGCGAGCTGCTTAACAAAAATTCGGATTTTTTCACTAAAAAAAGACACTTTATGCTCAACAACATTTTTCGTTTGGTCAAGGAATCGTAGGGAGCGAATTTAATTCGTGCGCTCAAGATTTTTGGTGATTCAACTCTCCCTGGACGCTGAAAAACGTTGAAATTTTAACGGAGCTCAATGTTTTTGGTGCTTGGCCCTTAAAAAGCGTTTTGACCTTAGAATTTTGGGATATTCTGCATGCCCAGGTTGCAGTCGCGTCACAAAAATGTTGTTCACAATTTTTTCAAGCTTTGTGCAAAAGCATTGAAAAAAATTGGCAGTTTAAATGAGTTTTTGAAAGGCTTTTGCAAACGTGAATAATTTCTTGGAGTTCGAGTAATTTTGTTATGGGTTTTGATCAAGATCATTTCGTCGACACGTTTTTCGATTCCTTCGATATATAAAAAGCTCGAATATTTTAAATATTTGTTTGATCGGTTTGAAAATTTCCATACATTGACAAAAGCCTCGACTTTTGAGCGTGACTGTGGCGAGGCTGCTACCTCAGAGAGTCATGGGAGATGAAAATGTATAGAATTGGTGAGAAAACAATAGGAAATTCCTGCGAAAGGATCGTTTGAACTCGTGATATTTGTGTTCGTGTGTGTCTCGGCGTTGTCATGATTATTCGTTTTTTTTTTTCATAGCGATATTTTTTGCTTAATAGTTGTCCTCGTCCCTGTGGACATAGCGGCAATAACTCCGACTCCGTGAGAGAGTGAGACGCGAGAGTCGCGATCACGTTTTACAAACGCAGCAGCAGCAGCAGCAGCAGCAGCAGCAATGCCAGACAAAATGCTTTACTTGAATCGTCGTCCCGGCCGAGACGATAAAAGCCTTGAAAACTTTTATTCCGTTTTTCTACATCGCTCAACCTGACGAGACGCTTTTCCTGAATCAAACGTTATTATACAAAGCCTCGAGAGCTCGACAAAGTGCACCGATTTATCCGCACGCATGCGATTTCAAGCTCCCTTTTTTCTCCGCCCTCTTTTTACATCCAAACTGTGCGTTTCTGTTTGTGTCTTGTGTGTGCGCTTTTTTTTTACTCAGTGACACTGACTGTCTCGAATCCGACGAAGAAGTGGAGCCATGATCACTGAATGGGTGAGCTCGACAGCCAATTTTCATTTTTTTTTCACTATTATGAGTTATTTATGGTCGATGCTCGACGATGAATTTCCCGTTTTGTTGAAAACAGCTCAATTCTGTTAAGGGGCCTACCCTAATAAGACGGGCAATGAAAAAGCTATTTTCACGAATTTTTTTGACCGGTTTAAATTATAAATATGGATATAAAAAGTGTTAGGCCTCAAGAATACACAAAAATGTTTTTTTAGATTTATTTTACTCAGTTTTCGTACAGAAAAATGGAGGAGAAGACAGGTCCAAAAAAAGGTGGGCCGCCGTTGATAAAATCTCTGAAACGGATGATGGGAGAACAAAAATAAACATGCTTTTAGATTCGATAGGTAGACGGCCGTAGCGCATGTCATACGAGTTTCGTTTTTTTCAAAAATCGCAAAATAGCGTCCATTTTTCAAAAAACTACGAAAAAACACGTCTTTTTATCGTTTTTTGGAAAAAAAAACTATATATTTTCGCTCGAAATTTCAAAATTCGTGTGATAAGTGCTGCAGCTACAGTCATGAAAAACACGTGGTAACATTTTGGTAAGGATCGATTGAATAGTTTCGGAGATTTTATCAACGAGCCGTTCAAAAGCGTGATTTTGAGAAAAACGCATTTAAGCAAAGGCAGGTACGCGATACCGCACTGGGCGGTGCGTATTAGCGTGCTCAGACAGCCAGGTAAACGTCGCTCAAAAGTGCACTTAGACTTTGCAGATTTTTTCAAAATTTTAGTACGATACTTTTATATGTGTATTTTCGAAAAATGCAATAAAAAACATTGATTTTTTGAAAATTCTCATTAGGATAGACCCCTCTTAACATTTCAGTACTCGGAAGATCGCCAAAATATGAAAAAATCCAAACATTTTTCCAAAACTCGACGGCAATTCGCAAAAAAATTATTTTTTCACGGATATTCAATGGTCTTTCCTCCTCGAGTAAAATTATTCTCCCGTTTTGCCAATAAATGCAAAAAATTATTGCAAAAGACCGAGATTATTGATCGATTTTTCGAAAATATTTTGGTACAAAAATGCATAGAAAATGAAATGAAGAAAAATTCATAAATTAACTCAACCAGAAAAGATTTTCCGAAATTTGGGAATAAATTTTCAACGTTTTAGCGAAACCTTCCAGAATGCCCACGATCAAAATATTTCGTTGAAACGAAGCGACAGCCGAATGAAACCAATAATTGGGAATATTAGAAAAAAAGGCCATAAAAATGTGACCACGGGCTCATACCTTTCGGTGTATTGAGGCTGCAGCTTCGGAATGCTGCAGCCTCGCCGAGAGAGTCGGTAAAATTGTGGTCGGAAATGAGTCTCTTGGATTGTGATAGAGCGGCGAGGGGTATCAGAAGAGTTGGGAGAGAAGCTCTCATCAATCCACTTGCTAATTCCTGGTACGGAGGTTGCGAGTGAAACTGGTTACGGGCGAGAAGGAGGTCACTTGATTAAGTTGTACGCAGTTGCGTTGAGATTTTGCATTGAAAAATATTCTAATGGTTGCGAAAGCGCTTGGTAGAAAACGAAGGGAAAAATAAAGGTTGCTCGATGGTGGGAATAATAAAAAGCGAAATAGCGTGAATCACGAGGCCTGAGAATAAGGAGTTTGGTCGGCAAAAAACAGTGTCAATGTCGAGATATTTGTGTCTGGAGGAAAAGACGATTTTTTATCTCTCTCAGCTCGGATCGTTCCATCCGAAAAAGTAAATACACGCATTGAGTGTTTTCTTTATTTTTATGTATCTGCGGCGTCCCAAAAGCCGCGTCATCCCAAACTTCTCGTCTCTCGCTTGCTCCCGCGCGGGGACCAGCAGCAGGCAGGCAGCTGCTGAGGGCTTCGTGTCGCACGAAAGAGCGCGTAAATGTTCGTATTATGAGGTCAGCGTCATAACACCGAGAAGAATCTTGAAACGCCCACGTTTTATGCCCACTGACATCATCTCGCAGCTTTTCGCTGGCGTTCGCGCTTCTCCTTTGAAAAACTCGAAGAAAATGCAAGATTTTTCGACCTCTGCCCCTTCCACGTCCCCCTTGAGGCCCCGCCGAGGACAGTCGAGCAGAATCGCATCGATTTTGCTCACTTTCATTAGTCACCGTCCCGGAGAATTTTAATAATCAGAGAGGAACGAAAAAACTATAAAAATGTTCCAACCGATCGAAAAGAAAACGAAATTCCTGCTCGACTTAGTTGGCTCACGCGCGTGTACTCACAACTGGCAATCATCGGAGCATTGGCGCAACTATAGGCGGCGAGCCATTGTTTTCCCGATAAGTCGAGCCCGTCGTCTACCTTCATGAATACGTATTATGTCGCGCGCGTACGTGTTCAATTTTCGTTTCGTTATAATAAGGCGACACCTCGCGCGATCACTGGCTTCAGTTACCTGGCGACAGGCCGCCAAGTGAAATCCGCCTTTTTTTTCGATGTTTCGTCCGGCCCGAAAGCCATTCGGAGGCGATTTTAATAGCGGGAATAATGCGTTGCATCAATTGTGAATATTTGTTCGATATTTTTTCGGTGAGTCTCGAATCGGCGACTGGCTTGAAAAAATAGTGACGAAAAACTCATTCGATCGATTTTTCTTCCAGAAAAATCCACGATTTTATTGATTCGGATTCTCATTTCGCAGATTACCTGTTCGATACAAACTCTCGAGACACACGCAGCGCTTTAATTCATACCGAAATCGATCGTTTCAATTTTCTAATACATTCGTGAAAGTGAATTTGTAGCTTCAAGTCCTTTCTCGTACGACCAGCAACGTATTATTCGTTGCGTAATTCTAGCGTCGAATCAGTGACAGATCTCTAATTTCCGCTCAACGACAAAAGAAGTGCAAGGGTGAAAGTCGTCGCTCATTGTTCGCGAAAGAAACGAGAGTCTGCGATAGGCATGCCGCGATTGCCCAAGATATACCTCAGCAGGGTCTTTGGGTCATCGCTTTGGCAAACCTCTTTTTCACGATCTTCGAGTTTTGCAACATCCAAATACAGCCCAATCTCGCGTCCTGTTTCTTATTCGTTAATCCATCGAAAAAGTGAACATTTTCACCACAGCATTTTTTGCTCCATTACAATTTTTCAAAGACTAAAAATTAAGAGCTGTATTCAAGAGCTCAAAAAAATATGTTTTTTCTTTCAATTTTTTTCAGACCTTTTTAGACGTGCTAACCTTTTCGACGTGGCTCGTTTATTTTCGTGGGCTCCTGAAGCGATATTTCAAATAACTCCAATTCAAATATACGAGAGAAGGCAATAAGAAACCAAACTTGGCTGGAGCTCGCCCCCCAAATTTGGTTGACAAATAAAAAATCAGTGAAATGGCGTTTCTTTGAAAACTCGAATTTTTCCCCTGATATTTTTTCATCGTTCGTTCGAAATCGATGTCTTATTAAAAAATGATAACTCGAAAGAAATGAATAAAATGCGAAGCAAAGATTTCGGGGTTGAAGTCTGATCTTTCGTTTTGTTTTATATTTTCAGCTGGACACATGGTTTCGACCGAAAAAATCCGGTCGCGGTGGTGGGGTCAGAAGTGGCACTGGCCTCAACACCGCCCCCCGTCCAAATTCTGGCGATGATTTCGACGAGATCGAGCAACAACGTTCCATCATCGAGAGGATGGATGAAGAAGCGATGAACGAACGATTCGAAAAGATGCTGGTGAGCGTTTGAAAGGAGAAAAAAAGTGAAAATTCGTATCGATTTTCTCGTGCAAAGCTTGCCTTTAATTAATTCGTTATTTTCAAAACGAGAATAATTTTTCTGTCCATTGAAACATCTCAAATGTCAGAGTTTTTAACAAAATCAAAAAACTTATCAGTCGTCGAAATCTCAAATGCATATTCAAAAGAGAGAGGGATAAACGCACAGAAATAGTTGACTCGATTTGTTCTTGCCTCTTCTGGCTCATGTTTCTCCAGAGTTTGTAGATTTTTGGGAGAAACCTCTCGTTGAAAAGATTCTTCGAGAAAGTCCATCAACTTCGACTGGACTTTCAAAAACAATCCATTGCACAATTTATGTGATTCTTCCGCATGGATAGCCGCCATAGATTCGTTGAATATACTCGCAGCCTCTAACGACCATTAAATCATTCTTGGCCGATGATTCTTCTTCCAGGAATCTTCGTCGATGTCCTTCTCTTTCTCCCCCTCTTTCGTTTTTCCTCAACATCAATCGATAAGAACGATGAGAAGAGTAAAAATTTAACAAAATTAAAAAAAAAAAAACGAAAATTTGTTAAAAGTTGTTGTTCAGCTCGATGTTTTAATATTTATTATTCAAATTTCAGGCCAACATGAATTTAACCGAGGAGAAAAAAGAGCCGCTGCGACAGCAGACTGAAACGAAGAAGAAGGAAATGTTGGTACTTCATTACAAGGGAAGCATACAAGAAAACAGATCAAAGTTCGACAAACCGGCCGATTACATACAATATTTGGCACAACCAGATTTGAGTGTAAATAAAATCTACAGCTGTATAGAATCGCTCAGAATAGCATTAACGAATAATCCTCTGAGTTGGGTCCAAGAATTTGGTACGAAAGGGCTCAAACAAGTACTGGCGACCCTCAACGAATGTTACAGAAAGTAAGCACCGTTTATATTTTATTATCTCAAAAACATTTTTCGAATATTCCTCGGTTTCATTCGTCACAATATTTAATCACTTTTTCTTATTGTTCCATTGCAGTGCTCTCGTATATTACGATAGGTAAATTTGTGAGGAAAAAAACATTTACTAACGTTTCGTTCTGTTGCGATTTCTAATCATTTGTGATCCCCTTAATTTTTATCCCGATTTTTGATGCAGTTTATTTTCGCTTATTAAATATACACTCAGCCACGTGAATCATTCCGTTCAGTGAGTTTCGACCGTTGGCTCTGCGTGAGAAATTTAAACATCGGCATAAAATAGTAAAATTTTTGAAAAGTTACGTTAAAATTTCATTTTAATCAAGATCAAGTCCTTCAACAAAAATGTGTGCAAAAATTATAATATTTTCGATGAGTTTTCAATGAGTATAATAAAAACGAAATATTTTGATGGATTTAAAATCATTTGAATTGCTTCAGTTTAGGAGGTTCGAAATTTGCTTCCAGTAAAAGTGTTTGGCTGAAAAAAGGTGTAATTTATCCTCAATTTAATTTTGAGCCCAATTTTTAACGCGATTTATTTGCGCTTATCAAGCTTTTTTAGCATTTCGTTAGGATGCTCCTGGAGAGGATTTAATTCAATATTCAAATCTATTTTACAGTGACAATCGGTACGAGAGAATACAATACGAATGCATACGATGTCTCAAAGCCATAATGAACAATACGGTGGGAATAAAAGAGATGTTGGCCCATCACGAAGCGCTGACGATTGTTGCTCGTTCGTTGGAACCGAGCAAACCGTCGGTCATGTACGAAGCTGTCAAACTCCTCGGCGCTGTTTGTCTCATATCGAGTGACAGCCACAAAAAAGTTCTGGACGCGATTACGATGAACGGTGAATTCAAAGGACGCGAAAGATTTTTACCAATTGTTCATGGATTGATGAACAAGCAGAATGAGAATTTGAGAGTGAGTATAGTCATAATAAATACAATTAATTCATTCCGAATAAAATTTTTTTGGCAAATCAAAAGACTGAACAATGCCTGCAAGTAATAATTTGATTTTTCTGCTTCAGGTCGTTTGTCTCCAACTGATAAATTCCATCATTTCCTCGGCCGAAGATTTGGACTTTCGGTTACACCTCAGAAACGAAATAATGCGAATTGGTTTAGCGGATATACTCGAGTCATTGGAACGTGACGATTCCGATGATCTGACAACTCATTTGAAAATCTTCAACCGTGACAAGGAGGAGGATTACGAGGAATTCGTGCAAAGATTCGACCACGTAAGATTCGAGCTGGACGATGTGAACGATTGTTTCGAAGTGGAGAAAAATCGCGTCATGGACACGCCCGCCGAGCCCTACTTCTTATCGATACTCCAACATTTGTTGTTCATTCGAGACGACGCACTCGTGAGGCCAGCTTATTACAAACTCATCGAAGAATGCGTCTCCCAAATAGTACTTCATCGTTCGGGTTGCGATCCTGATTTTAGCGCGACTAAGCGATTCCAAATTGATGTACAACCGCTCATCGACACTCTCGTGGAAAAATCGAGAGCCGAGGAGGAACGTCGACTTGTAGAAATGTCACAAAAATTGGAAGCCGCCATCTCCAGCAAACAAGAAGCTGAGGCTAAACTTCAACACGCTGAAAACAAAATTCGGGAACTGGAAAGTGGCGGAGCGAGGCCTGGACCAACGGTGCCAATTCAATTTCCTCGTTTTAAGAAAAATAATTCTGTTTCAATTAAATTTATTCAAGGATTATTGGGTATCGATTGATGAAGTAATAAAAGAAATCAAAAAATTCTAGTCACAAATGATCGAAAAGTTCGTGATTCACGAATATTTCAAATCTGGTAAATATCGTTTGAAACGAATGATTCATTATTAATTGCAGAAAGTCGGAGCTGGCCCACCTCCACCACCGATGCCCGGAATGGGCGCACCACCGCCACCGCCGATGCCAGGCATGGGAGGTCCGCCTCCACCACCGATGCCAGGCATGGGTGGCCCTCCTCCACCTCCCATGCCGGGCATGGGGGGACCACCACCGCCACCGATGCCTGGCATGGGTGGTCCACCACCTCCCCCCATGCCAGGCATGGGTATGGGACCTCCGCCACCGCCGATGATGGGTGGCATGAGGCCACCGATGCCAAACGCCGTTCAAGTATTACCTCATGGACTCAAACCCAAAAAAAAATGGGAAGTCGATGGACCCCTGAAGCGTTGCAATTGGAAAGCGGTGAGTGGATCAACTGAATTGATTTTTTTCGCTTCGACCCTCTCTTATCCCCATAAAAATCACATTGTTTTGCAGCTTGTGGAAAATTGTATAATAAAAGATATTGAATTATTCGATTTAGATTTTGCCTCACAAACTGAGCGAGAAATCGTTCTGGGTAAAAGTACAAGAAGACAAATTGGCGAGTCCGGAAATTCTCAACGGACTGGCACAAAAATTCTCGTCGAAACCAGCGAGCAAAAAGATCGATGACGTTGTCGACAAGAGTGCGCCATCGAAAAAAGTCAAAGATCTCAAAGTACTGGATAGCAAAGCTGCTCAAAGTATTTCAATCTTGTTAGGTGGCACGCTCAAGCACATGTCCTACGAAGAAGTTAAAAGTTGTTTGCTCAGGTGCGACGGTCCCGTTATCTCCGACAACGTACTCCAAGGGTTGATTCAATATTTGCCACCTCCCGATCAACTCACCAAACTCCAAATGTTCAAGGACCAATACGACGATCTTACGGAGGCTGAACAATTTTGTGTCACGGTAACAAAATCCAAAATTGTTTTTTCTATAATTGTACATTCGTTTCGAAATCGCAAACTGCGTTGCTTCATTGATGTAAGGGAAAAAACTAATCATCTTGACTCTTTGACAGATATCGACGATAAAAAGACTGCTGCCACGATTACGATCGTTGAGTTTCATGTTGCGCTACGAGGAATTAGTGCAAGACGTGAAACCCGATATAGTAGCCGGTACAGCCGCTTGCGAGGAAGTCAAGTGTAGTAAAAAATTCGCCAGAGTTCTCGAGCTTATTCTCCTATTGGGAAACTACATGAACTCCGGATCGAAAAACAGCGGAGCTTTTGGTTTCGAAATCAGTTTTCTCGGCAAGGTTTGTCAACGTTCCGCCAAAGTTTATTTTGCATACAAGATGATTCGTAAATATCGTTATCAGCTGATCATTCATCGACTGTTTATCTGATGTGTTGTCGTGATTTGACTTTAGTTGACGAGTACGAAAGACGTGGAAAACAAACAAACGCTCATGCACTTCTTGGTCGACACGATAGAGAGGAAATTCCCTGAATGTTTGAGCTTCACCGAAGAACTGTCGCATGTTGATCGAGCGAGTCGTGTATCTTTGGAAAATATTCAACGCACCCTTCGCCAAATGGACTCGAACATAAGAAATCTCGAGCAAGATCTTGCCAATGCCAAAGTTCCTCAGGGAGATCAAGATCTCTTCGCTGAGATAATGACCGTATGTTAAACACAAAGAAAAAGCACTTTTGTACTAAACTCGTTCAAAAATCTGCAAATTTCTTCTTTGTTTACCATTCAATTTTATCGATGTTCCCAATTTATAGCCGTTTGCCAAAAAGGCGAGGGAATCTTACGAAGTGATGGAAAACATGTTCAAAAAAATGGATGGCCTGTACACCGATATTTCCGAATTTTTCGCTTTCGACAAACAAAAATATACCATCGAGGAATTCTTCGGTGACATCAAGAAATTCAAGGACGACTTTTTAGTGAGTTATTCGAATATTCACGTAATCGTTTCGTGGGAAAAACTGAGCTCTGAAGAACCAACGATTCGAAATTCAAAGTTTATCGGAATTTCCAGACGATGTTTTTGTTTTCTTTTTCAGCACTCACAAGCGGAGATAATAAAACTTCGAGAGAGCGAAGAAAAGCAGAGAAGAGCTCGGGAAGGTCGTGAGAAAGCGGAGATCGAAAGGGCGGCTCGAGCGGCTCGTAAGCGCGCCCTTGTCGACATGAATGCTCACGAGACGCAAGAGGGTGTAATGGACAGCCTGATGGAGGCGTTACAGACCGGCTCGGCGTTTAGTCGACCGGATCAGCGTAGGAAACGACAAACTCGAGTTGCCGGTGGTAAGTTAAAATTAGTTAGGGATCAATACGGTTCGACTAGAATAACAAAGTGGAGTCCGGCAAGCAGAATAACGATATTCGACGGAAGGCTCGCTAGCGATTTGACGATGTGGGAGGAGAGCAGGACTCCGGAAGGGAATAAAAGCGAAATGACGCCGAACGAGAGAAGGTGCACATCTACGAGCGGAAATTTCGATTGTGGGAAAATAAATGAAACTGTGTACTACACACCGGTAGAAAGTAGTCACGACATCAAGAAAATCATGCTGAGCGAAGCGAAGAAAGCTCCAAAAAGCAAAGCACGGTTTCTGTCCCGTGTGAGTTCGTTCCAAAGAAAATGTCGTACAAAGGACGGCCACAGGAGTGCCAATCCTTTGAATTGCATAGGTTCGCCGATTTTTGGAAAAACTCCAAAACGCGAAATTCCAATAAAAGTGAGCAAAAACATCGTACTAGCACACGTCGACAGCACGAGCTCAATCGACACTTTCTATTCGGCCAAGTCGCACCTTCTCGTTTCCAGTCCCACAAAAATTGTCGTTGAAATTCACGAGCACGTAGATTCCAACAGTCCTACGAAGGCAGTAGCGAGAAACTACGGCACGATACCGAAAGTTGAACGCAAGACTTCGACCTCGTCGATCAAGAGCGTCTCCGAGGCTTTGAATCAATCTTACGCTTGCGTCGTGGACGAATTGAGAAAAATAACTCCGGAAAAAGCAGCGGTTTGCAGAACGCCAAACTCGTCGCGTGACAGCCCAGAAATAAACGTGAAACCGTCACTGTACAGGGAAACTTTGCTCAACGAAGCGAAGCGGTTGATGCCGTTCAAGAAAAAACGAATGAACATTTACAAGCGCAATAGCATCGTGCGACGTGCCATAATCAATCGAAAGAAACTAGCGCACAAGCGACCCGTTCCGAGGTCGCCAAAACCACACAATTACGTTGCAAGTCCGACAAAGATGAGTTCGTCGCTGCCAGTAATGAGCGCCACAGGTTCCCCCGCCGTTAATCCAATTCGCTCGCAGTCGGAACTGAAAACAATGTTGCAGCTTTCGAAATCGAGCGACCAGCTGACCGACTCCATCACCCAATTTCCCACTTGCACTCTAACGAGGACGAAGAACTTTGAAAATATCTCTCAAGTTCACGACGAAAATCAGAACGACATTGCTCTCGATCGCAGCAATTCGACTCCGCTGTCGAACGAGTGCAGTCTCGCAGAAAAATTCGATTTTCCGTGTTCTCCTTTGAGCGTCGTCGATTCTCCAAAAATCGGTGAAATCAGTGGCATCTCAGAGTTGCCGATGAACACGCCTCCTCCCAATAAGCCAGAAAACGAGGCAAACTCTTCGATCACTTACAGCAACGAGAGCACGCGACAAGAAACAACGAAAAAACGCTTAGTCTCACCAACCATGCCCAATATTCTTGATACGTCGGAATGCCATAACACGAGCACGCCCCAAACACCTGCAGCCTCTCGAAAAGGCTCACCAAATTCGAAAAACACTCCAGAGAGACTTTCGATTATCGATACTTTTGTTAAATCTTACCATTTAACGGGCTCTGACAGCTCGAAAAAAAGCTGGAAATTTTGGCAAAAAGACGACAAGAACGACAACATCGTTACTTTGGGATACAAAAAATTGCGAACGAGTACAACCGACGTTGCTGGGAAAATGAACACCGTTGATGAGAATCCCGAAACGAACGAGCCCGACACGAAATAGCTTGACGACTTACGATCCGAATATGTTGGCATATTTTGCGTCGCCATTATCATCGAATTTTGTACAAATTTCTTCCTTAATGCTCGCTCAATACTTCGTTGCACAGCTTTTCTTAGAATACTCTTGCTTTTGCTTTGTAAATAGTTCTTTATGTCTCAATCCCATCGATATATTTCGCACGTTCTGCATCTTTTCAATTGCACGTTTTTTTCTTACTCGGCAAGCTAACTGAATGTTTGCGATGATTGTACAATTCTTATTTGTAAATAATAGTTGAACGAGGTGGATATTGATCCTGCGCTTTGTAAAATTGCTTGATTGTTTTTATAGCTGCTTTTATAAACTGCCGCACGCACTGGAGAGATTTCTTAATAGTTCTCTCGAATGAGCCGTTCAATAAAACGATTATAATGATTATTAAGCCCCGGAAACATTCAGTTTTCGAGATGTTATGAAAAGTGATAATCTTTTGACGCCCCCTTCTGAAATGATCGAATCAACAGTCCTTCGTAGCGTTTGATGTTGCGAAAAAATATTGAAAAATGTATTAGCCCATGGCACGAGTGTAAGATGTATAAAAAATCATTGTAAGCTCTGTTTTTCTGATTAAATTGCATGCAAGAAATCTCATCAATACGCTCAATCACAACGCTTCGCAGGGAGCTCACGCTATGCAATCCTCAAAGCTTTCCATCATTTCTCACTCCCTATGGTAAGGCAGCTTCACACGCATGTGACTTTACTTTTCTATTATCATCTCTATTCAGCCAAGTTTTACCTTCGCTTTAATCTTGATTGCTCTATCGGTAGAGTAGCGACAGATTCCATATTTTTTTTTCTGTTTACACGAACAGTGTGAGCTCTTGGTACACGAGGATTCGAAATCTGGTTTCGTGTCGCAAGGACGATTAATAGAAATCCGTAATGGTACAAGATTCGAAAATTCATCATGAAATAATGAAAAACGTACTGTCAGTTACAAATAATTACTACGAATTAACGAAAAAGCTGATGAACGGTTTTGTAATCATTTTTTTGTCGTTTCCGATGTCGTGAAGTTTGTACCGTACAGTTAGTGCCGTGGAAAGTATTAATGGTGAAAAAACTTTGTGTGTTTCACAGCGGAAAGACGAGCTCAGTTAAACAGGAGTAGATCGAGAACGGGACTCGTTGGAACGGGGTTACTTGGTAGAGAATTGTCAACGTAAGTATCTCGTGAGCGAATAATCAGATTTTTCCACACTACTTCGTACGAACGCTTTGGAATATTGGAGCAGCACCATCTGTGGAAATTTTGAAAAAATTTTCTGTAATCATCATCAAATCACGAGTAAAAAAACAGAACCAATCGCATGATATGCCCGAATTTTTGAACGAATACTTTACTGATAATTTGTTTTGGTTTGTCTCGTTTCAGGGAACTTCTCAGCTCAGCGTAGCACAGGAAATGTTCAAGTCTCCGTCCTAAATTCGATGCTGTGATCGCTTACGCTTCAAATACCGTAAAAGTCCGTTGAAATGAAAACAAACGGACGAGGGTCAAGTGCTTGGAAGAAGAAGAAGATGAAAGAAAAGAGACAAAAATCTATTAGTTGGATACTCGAAGTGATTTGAGCGGCTCGAGTGTCTTCCTTTCATTTCATTTTTGACATGTGGATTCGCGAAAAAACGTGGTATTTTTTTCACCATTTTTTTGCTCGTTGCGCAGTTTTGCACAAATCAATGGCCGCGAAATAATAACGATTTTAATGCTGTAAATTTACGTTTGTAAATTGTTGAATCTTTGAATTACGATATTTCTCGATCGATCGAGAAATTCGATCTGTGTACATTGAAAATTATTTTTAACCGAGCGAGAAGGGAAAGAGGGAATCGAATTATTCGATACATTTTGAGAGTCTGGAAAACCTTCGTTAGAAGGGTTCGAACGATTGGAAAGTCAATTGTTGAATAATTCAATTGTAAATTCTTAGCGAGTCCGAGCTTTTAAAAGCCCGCCAGTATTTTCGTAATTTATATATACTTTCGAAAAAAATGTCGAGCCTAAAACCACGCAGACACTATTAGCAATCTAGCGTAGCTGCTTTTTATATTTAAATGGAAAAAAATGGTGCTTTCGTAACGAAGAAAAGTACGGCTCGTAATTTTGTACACTCGCAAACACACGTGCGAGATTTGCAATTTTTATTCTTCCAAATATGTAAATAGTCATATGGAATTGTGGAATATGATCGATTACGTATTTTCTCGTAATTTTCATGCAATTTGGCACAGACATGCATTTCATTTTTACTCCTCATTTTTTGTCTCCTGTACTTATAGCGAAACATGACTTTTGCTGAGGAATACAGAAGTGAATTGAGCAATTATTAAAAATCGATAAGACGTTGAAAATTAATGTCTCAATAGATTCGAGCGTTGAGGGCCTTTGCGAAAATCAGCAACTTCGAAAGCCTCGAAAGAGTGAGAAAGTGGTAAAGAAAAAATCAAACGGAGCCTTAAAACTTTTTAAAAATTTTATTACGTTGAATATCAGAAAAAAATGAAACTGCCAGTCAAGGGGCACAAAAGTCGTCGTGATATTATCAAATCGTGCCAATTATGGTAAAAACAAACAAAAATTTAACGATTACAATACCTCAGCGAAATTATATGATACTGAATGGATATCTCGATAAACGCACACAATTACTCGAGATCGAGGATATGATAAAACGTTTTAAAAGCCTTCAAAATCCCGACAACATTGTTTATACATCTATTGTTATAAAGTGGAAAATAAGTGAGAGTTCGATGTATCTATACTGTGAATATTTCGTCATAGAATATAATTATAGATTATTATTGATATTAAAAAAACATTTTTACTACCCCTCTCAATATTCCTATCCAAAGAACAGTTTTTAACAATTAAAAACTCTGTCAATTCCCGGAGTATCCACTGCCCTGTAAAATGAATAGATTAAAATGGTTGTAAAAAAAATATTATTAATCATAAAGGTTCTCGTTCATTGTTCATCATCATATTTTCATTATGTTGAGGAAAGATTATCCGAAAAACACTAATAGCACAAGAATCAAGATTGACGCAGGGTCTAGTTCCAAATACTAAGCACAGATGTCGCTACGGTCGTTTTCGTCGATAAAAAAGATTCGATGACAGAGCTCGGACAGAGCTTCTCAACTCTGTTTACAATCGAGTAGGTGGTACAAGATTTACTTAGTTTGACGGCACACTTACATTTCTACCAAAATTCAATTCTATCAGAAACATTTATACCAAAATTTGATTGCACAACTATCGCATACCAACTCTACCAGAACATTCGTATTCGTAAATGTATAATAAATCGCAACGACTGTACGATGAAAATAAATACTTTCGAAATATTATATCTGACGGTTCATTATTTAAGAAAAAATTACTTCCATGAACTTCCATAGTCGTGAAATAAATCGTTGGTTTGGTTACTCACGTTTACAGGAACGGCTCTCGATCTTCTTCCTACCTTTTTCCTCCTTGATCCTCGCGATTTCTGTTTTCAAGCTCCACGATCCTCGCGCTCTCCGTCTTCTTCCACACCTTCTTGCTCTCCTTTCTTTACGACCCTTTATCCTGCTCCATGGTTCCGATCATAAAGAACTTTCCACATATTTTCAACACACACTTTCATTCCAATATTTTTTCGTGCTCCCATGTTTTCAGCTTGTTATCACTTCACCGCATCGCACAAAATCGCCATCAATTCACTGTCACAAATTTATGTTTTTGCTGTTGTGTTTTTCGAAGAGGAACTCGAGTTTTTATTCACCAGAAATTCAACTTTACACCGGCGCGAAAATGGAAACTTGTTATTCGCTTCTTCTGATCGAATGTGGTTAGATTTTGAAATTTTTATGAAGGACGAACCACAACGGACTCTTGCAGCGATATATAAACGAACTCAAATGATCAGATTTTACTTTCTAAAACTAGTTTCTAAGTTTCGTTGCTGAGAAAACCGTTTTTGCGCAAATAGATAAACCAATGCCGAGTAACAGAAATATTTGTAGCGACAACCTGTGCCACCGTTTCGTGGAGCATCGAGTGCGCCCGCGTGTGTGCACGCGTGGTCGGTTGCTCGCGTCCCATTGTTAGCATTTGACTATAGTAAGAACTATATTCGTAATGCTGTACATAGCTGCGGTTATACGCGTTGCGTGCGTTGCTTAGCGTGCAGCGTTTGCAACTCCGACTTATCTGCATGGAATCTTGCCTGCGCGACTTCAAAGTGATACAGAAACTGTATCGAGCTCGGAACTGTGTCAAACTATCCACTATGGAGTAGATTTACTGACTGTCCGTCTTCGCTTGCCGACAACCCCATGGCTTTAGGACCGTGCGTTAGGTGCTTTGCTTTGCGTTGCGTTGCTCGGGGTATGCTTGCATCTTAGCTCGCTTGCGAACACGCGCGCGTGCGAGCATACACACGACCCCGAAACTATATGTTACAGGCGTCACTAAACTGTTTCTGTTACTGACCCTTGCCTCGGAAATATTCATTCATGCGCAAATTTTGTAACGATAATAACGCCGAGTGCTAGAGTCTTTCCTATCGACTTATCCATAGTTGCGTCCAAAAAAGGGACTCTCGGAAATTAAAGGAAAAAAATTGTATATTCATAATGAACGAATCGATATTTTTTTTATTAAATTTTAACTCCAATTTTCGTTCCGTTGTGCTTTGGTGCCTTTTATCGATTCGCTCGATCCTACATTTTTTCATTATTTTAGTTGAGAATTTAGGTGATTAATCAGTTACTTCAGTGAGAGTGAAGTTACTGTTTAAATTATGAAATAAATGTTAAAATTACACTAACTGCTAAAATTATGACCGCTATCAATTTTAAATGGTTTCTGTTTTATTTATTTATCGATCGATTTTTGAAAAATTAAATCGTAGGAAAAGATTATTTTAGTCATTAAGGATAAAGTAGAAATTCACGTGTCATATTTTCAGTCCCGTTTTCTCAATTCATTATAATCGAGAACGCGTAGCTTTAATTAACCGGACCGACGCTCACCCTCCGAATCGCTAGTCCTCACCCTACGCCCGTCGAGCGGTGAGTGAAGTGAGGAGTGAGGCAGAGAGGCGAACATGTTGCGCGGTGCGCGCGCAGCGCTCTCTCTCCTCCCTCCTGTCTCGCGCTCCCCGCCCAGTGCCAGACCGACTCCCTCTCTCTCGCTGGCTGGCCGAACGCCCTATCCCCACTCCACTACCCTACTACGCTACAAAGCGAATTCTCCGGCCAAAATCCAAACACGACCAAGCGTAAACGCGTGAAGCGAAGCGTGAAAACGTGTGATGACGAGTGAAAACAAACCGAACGAATTATTATGTATAATCCATTGGAAAATATTGACCGAACGATTGCCATAATTTTATCAATGCCCAAAAATGTATGTACCGAACCGTAAAATAAATTACAATCATTTAATAAAATTATAGATTATTTGTGGCGTTCTAATATTTTAATGTTTATATATTAATTTGTTTTAATTATATTTTTGTTAAATTTCTTCTTTATTTTTGATAAAAGTTGTTCGTTCTATTAGACAACCTGCTGTTGTATCTTGTATAAAACAGTGAATATATTGTTGATGATTTGTGCAGTATTCAGTGAAGAAAATTAAGAAATCCCCAAATCCGGATGGCCAAGTTCACGGAGGTAACGACGAGTGGTCCATACCCTGGAATGAAACTGCTGTAGCCAATAAACGAGCACATCTTGATTTGACGCCCCTCCCTCTCGCCCTGGCAGCAATGACAGTCGTCCCTAACCTCCAAAATTTTGACGTATAGTGTTTTTCATCGTAATGACACTTATATAGTTTCTTTAAGTAGTTTCGTCGTGTTTTAATATGTAACAAATTATAAACAAATTATTCGTATATTTTCTCCTCTAGATACGATAAAACAAAAAAAACTGTCGGTCAAGCGTGCAAACAATAGTTCGCATTCATTTCAATTGAAAAACATTGAGAATATCGTATACACGAAGAATTTCTCATTGTGGCGGACGAAGTGCAGATTCTAAATATAAAATTAAACCTCACACTTTTTTTTTACTTATAAATAACGCTGTTTTGCAATATACTCCTTGTGTTTGATATCATCGCGTGATAAATTTTGTGCAATTCAACAAAGAATCGAGAAAACCAAACAAAAGATAAACATCGACACTGTACGTGATGACTTCGAAGTAAATTATAAAAGTCTTTTTTCGTTCTCTCTACTTCACTCCTTTATTCTCCGCTTTCATACGATGGTACGTTTTCCACTATACTTTTGATTCAGTACAAATTCACAGTAATCGAAAAAGTTTTGATTTTAGTCGATTTCAACTGATTGTCCCATTTGTTCCTAATCATTAAAAGTTTGACAAGCACAATGATGTTTTACAAAATAGAAATGATTATAAATACAATTGACGCATAAATGAAATCTTGAATTTTTTCAACAAAGATTCCGATTGTGTTTTTCTGTAGCACAAAATGTTGATCTCTAAACGACACTGACATCAGTGTAATGGCTGAAGAAAAAAGTACAACAGACAATGGCCCGTCATTAATTAATCTCGTGGATGAAAACCTCTTCGAGCTCAAATGTCTCATAAGAGCAAACTGTATCGGACAAAGCGCAAGATGTGAAATTGGCAAGAAGCAACTACTTGCTTTTACAACTTCGCGCAAAGATATCGGTCTTTATTACCATGACAATATTCACCGGCCACCGGTAATCAAAAGAATACCATGGTTCAAAGCGCCCCAGAGAGCAATCTGTGCTCTCTGCTTTGACCCCACTGGATCATGGCTTTTAGTTGCCAGTATTGATGGATCTCTCTATATCGTCCCTGCTTTGGCTATCGTTGATGCTACCAGTACCGTCGATCACAGATGGCTCATCAATGACTTGACTTCCTTCACTTCTTTGAATTTGCAGTCTTCCTACTCGAGGTAAGAATTTAATCTCAGCCAAAGTGAGCGGCATAATAAATTTGATCTCCTACAAGTCAGGCATTATATTCTCGAATATTTTCTATCCTAATCAATGAATTACCCAAAAACAACATTTTTCTACTGGATTAGCTAGATAATTCTGCATTTAGAATGACAGAATTATGTGGATAATACAGTTAAAAAATTTTATCTTGATAAAAAGGAAAAAAATGTAGTTTCAATAAACCCTCTTTATTTTATCCTGTAGGAGATGAATATGATTCGTTTTTTTTTCTCTTTCAGACCAACCTGTTTGACCTGGTGGCAAGGTGTAACGCAATGTAGTCACATAGGTGTGATTGGGACAGACAGGGGGGAAGTAGTGTTTGTAAATCTCGAGAATGGTCAACAAGTTGGTTTGACTCGAGTGAACTGTGGTCTCATTTCTAGTCTTCATGTGTGTCAGGACAATAGTCTCGAGATTGTATCGCTTTTAATAACGAGTCAATCGAGGCAACAATGGCGTTTGATATTGGAGCAGCGCACAACAAATTACGTTTATCCACTCAACAACGTAAAGTCTCCCGTTTCACAATCTTGTTCCGTATTGAAATCATCTAACGAGTCGATCAATGACGATGGAAGAATATTTCCGCCTACGAGGTCACGCCTGCAAGGACTCAAATTACTTTCTGCTGAAAAACTTGCTGCGCTGAGACAAAAATTGGCTGAAGCGAGGAATCGCAATCTTACGAATAATCTTAAGCGTCAAGGTGAACATTAATAAAGAAACTGCCTAATAATTCATAACAAAAAAATACTGAAAAGTAAATTTGTTTTTTAGACAGCGGAAGTAGCAGCGGAACGGAGGAAACAAATACCCCGGAACATACCAGTCGCAATTTTGATGAAAAACTCGACACTTTTACACCTGAATTATTATCCAGTGATATGTTTCTTTTGCCACAGTATACGAGACAGGGACAACATTTGTATACCGGTTACAGTGAAGCAACGCATCACATTACTGTGAGAACACAAAATTTAAGTTTACCGATCGTAGACATCGGATGTTTGAAAAATTATTTAAAAACATTTTACAAGGGACGAATGAGCACGAAAGTCTCTGTGCTTTTGGCATAATGAATCATTCAGGAAACAATAGATTTAAAAAAAGAAAGGGCCTCTTGTAGTATAGCATTGTTGTGATAGTCTGTCGAGCAGTATTTCTTGATTTTCATCGGAAGCGTCCTTGTATCATTTTGAACGAGTTTCGAAGGCCCGAAGTACATTACGCGCCGAAAATGAACGGTTTTTTTGAAAACACTGGAGCATGTAGTCTCGTAATTCTATAGAAGAGATATTAATTGAATAACAATGATTCATTTTGTTTCCAGATCCACGGAACCGATGTATCCCTGGTTCCATTTCACATGTACAAAATGCCGGGTCCTTGCCGAGACATATTACTAACTCAACGTTTATTTTTCGTGGTCAGTCCAAATCGACGAAGTCTCTCTATAATTTCATGGCCATTGTCCGAGACGAGAATAGGAGATGATAGTGATTTCAAGAAAGAATCTCTCATCGCCCGTTTCGATTTTGAAGACATTACCGAAGTGATACGCAATGTGTATAGATCGAGTGATTATAAGAAATCAACGAACGACGATTTATCGAGGAACCTCGAAAACGTTTATTCTTTACCTTCGAAAATCGAGGATCTTAGGGTCGATGTGCCTATCGTGGATACTTGTATAGTAGTTACTAATATTGCTGTTTACAAAGTCGTCCTCAGGTAACGTTGAAAGGAATCTAACTCCACTGAACTTCACAAGTCAGTAAAAAGAACAAAGATTTGTGTACTTCAATCTTTTAACGTTTTGCAGGAGATCTTTGCTCCACGTTTTTATGGAATATGTGCTGAAAAAAAACGACCTCGAGAGAGCTGGTCGACTTGGCATTGTTTTCGGAATGAATGTTCAACAACTTTTGGAATCAGCCGGTGATATTTTCTTAATGAACAATGATTGTTCGAGGGCCATGGTCTTGTACAAATTGTCTAGGGTAAATTCTAATTTCACGAATGAAAATACTCAAACTGCTTAACGATTATTAAGCAATTGACTGTTATGGATTCTCATTTGTTGCAGTGTCGTTTATTGAAGAGAGTTTTAAAAATTGCTGCTGCTGGTCGCACCGGAAAATTATTGGGCTGGCTCATGCATTGCCTCGCGCCTCCCACGGTCAGCGAATTGACAACAGCAACGAGAATTCATCTTTCGAATCTCGGTGTTCTCGCGTTTACGGAGCTTACACTCCGAGCAACCGCCCAGGAGCTCAACAACATGCACAAAGCTTTTTTGTAAGTTTTTCAGGCTTTTTTTACTTTTAAAAAGCTTTCACACAATCTCATTATAAAATGAAAAAAAAAATTCTTGAACACGTAAATCTGCAATCTATTGAGAGAAAACTTATTTTTTCTAGATTGTTTTTATCGACGAATACGTTTTATGACGAACTGTGGGCCGTTGACATCGCAGGACAAACGTGCGTCTGGAAAGCGTTGCATCATTTGGCAACGCAGAGAGGCCTCTTCACACAAGTCCTCGATATTCTTATCAAGACTGTACAGTCGTTCAACTCGAACAATTCTTGTTTTATGTCTTCGCAGAGTAAATGTGAGAAAAACTTTTATTTTTCAGAACGAGTAGTTTTGGGATAAATCGAAATTCATGATTTCGTGCTCAACTCTTCAATAAAATCGTTTTTATAATCGTTTACATCTCTACAGATTGCTTGCTAATATGCATCAGTGAACCGAGTCTCGTTCAAGCTATTCTGGCTAATCCGAATGTTGCCAGAAGCCACATGGCGTTCGTTCTTGCCAGCCTGTCGACTTTGCCGATTTTCGTATTACAGGTGACCGAGAAAGCATGAAAAACTATTCATAAAAATAGTGTCGAATATCCATAAAATATTCTCACTTTCTTGTTCTTTTAAATATTTTAATAATTACAGAGACTGGTGAACTTGTACGATCCAACTAACCCAGCACTCAGGCCTTTGCTCGTGAGGTGGCGAGCTCGTCGTCGAACAATGTCCCAGAGTTCTCAGTCCAGTCAATGTGATTCTCTGGATTCGGCGGATGTTTTGGTACGTGCAAAACGTACTAATTCTACGTTTGGATGACTCCGATAGCGAAGGATAAAAATCCTACATTTATGGTCGTTTTTTCAGGAGGAAACCGGCTCTCTCGTGGAAGAAGTTGTTGAAACATTTCTCCTTGTACTGTTGAGTCTCATTCACAAAAAGACACCAGTTCTGCGACACAATCCGAGTCTCATGCAATACATACACGGACCAGGAATCGAGAAAGTTAGTAATAAACGAAATTCACATTCTCAAAATGAGACGTCAAGATTTTTCCATTTTTTATTTTTAAAAATTTTTTTATTAAGAAATCTACTTAACAAAACGGATAAAATATGAGACATTTTTCATTCGATTTTCACAGCGTTTCAGTGGAACGACAACAAACGTAGATTTCAAGCGAAGATTATTAAGTGCTGGGTACGCTCACGTGGCGCTGATCCGGAACGGAAACGTTTACACATGGGGCAATGCGATGTACGGTTGTTTGGGTGAGTCTTCAATGCTTTGGCGAATAAAATACTCGGATACCGTTTGACTGGAAGATGAAAAGGGACGAATTTTTTGTGAACAGGTATCGGCCCATCGATATCGAGGTACGGACCTCCACAAGCGATTTGCCTATTTCGTAACATGGAAATGGAAGTTTTGAGTGTTTCCTGCGGTCGTTCTCATACTTTGGCAGTAACGAACAACGGTGTTTACGCCTGGGGATCGAGTCAGTTTGGTCAATTGGGTCTCGGCCGAGTACTGCAATGTCCAAATCCCGAACTCGTCACATCCCTCGCCCAAGAAATAATCGTTGACGCGGTTGCTGGGCAATATCACTCGGTCGCGTTGACGATCGACGGCAGGGTTTTCACCTGGGGCTGGGGAGTTCACGGTCAACTTGGTCACGGCGATACCGAACCCAAAACTACACCGACCCTCGTCAGTTCTCTTCTTGGAATTGTCATCCGCCACATTTCAGCTGGCCATGCTCACACTATCGCTCTCTCAGCCGATGGTTACGTTTACGCTTTTGGCTGCAACATTTTTGGACAACTCGGAACCGGCACCAATGTCAAGTCGTCTTTGCCCTGCAAAGTCTCTTTACTTCCGGAAAAAATCACTCACATCGCTACAGCTTACTGTCACAGTGTAAGAATTGTTTTCACTCCGTAAATAATTCATTTTTGTGCAGTCTCTAAATGAGAAAATTTCAGGTATCGAACAGCAATATTAATTTTTCATTCCGCAGCTCGCCGTCAGTCACACAAATCAATTGTACACATGGGGCGCGAGTCCTCAGGTATTGAGACTCCAAACACAAGCTCAGAAGAAGTCTAAGATCCTTGAGTATCAAGCGGCTGCGGAGAAATTCGCCGAAGCTGAATTTCAGTCACAGAACTCCCTCAACACCGATGAAAACGTCTCCAATGATGAGAGCGGAACGACTTTGTCGGACGAGACTTTTTCTCAAAATAATGAAAATGCACAAACTAATCATTTGGCCATACCCAGCAAAATACAGAAGAGATTGGCTGGTAACAAACTTCTCAAGAGTGCCAGTATGAAGGGTGTTAATATCGGAAGTCTCGAGGAAGCTCAGACTCACTTGAGGCCAACTTTGGTTTCCACCAGCTTGGTAAACGGTCGAATTATTCAGGTCCGTTGAGAAATTAATTTCACTAAAAATGAAGCATTGATAACAATATTCGTTACTTCAGACGTTAAAAAAATTGCCAAATCGTACTGATTTTTATTGTGATCGATTGAAAAAAATGTTTTTTTTTTTTTTTTTTTTACAAAAAAACAGGTATCGACGGGTTGTCACCATTCGGCATTGTTGACGAAAGACGGAACCGTTTACACTTGGGGCCGGAACTTCGACGGTCAAATAGGAAACGGTACGCGTCGGGAAGTCCTTGTACCAACGCCCCTCGATTACAATCCCGCTTCAGTACTCGCTCAAATTCCGCCGAGAAGTCACAATTTCAAGAACGAAGATTCACAGTTTCATGATAATTTTGAAAATACTGAAGAAAACGGCGATCGAAAGGCGGCTGAGACGGAGCTTCCAAATGTTCGGAGGGGAATCAACAGGATGATTAAAACTGTGAGAGTCTGTTGTGGCTGCGATTTCACCGTGGCTATTCAACCAGGTTTGCATATTTTCTTTGGCTTTTTATAAATAACTATGATGCGAAATTTCCAACAACTTTGAAACATTTTTTTCAGGTGGGACAGTTTTAGCATGGGGAAGGAATAGTATGTCACAACTGGGACGCCCGCCAACGAAAGATTCCGGGACTGATGAGAAGCTCGTGTTACTGAAATCGAGCAGGAGAGTCGTTCGTCTTCCACACGGTGCTCATGTCGCTCATGACACACCCAGCCAAGTTCCCAGTATTCCTACACCAATTATTTCTTACCAGAGTTACGACGTTACCCCGTTGGCTGGACGAGTCAGACCTTTGAGCGTCGTCGAAAAAACCTTTGGAGAATCGACCTTGCATTACGTTCTTGAACAGTTCCATGGATTGTATGACAGTACTAAGATAATGGACAAGGTTCGTCGTCGATACATTGAAGAAAATACATTGTTTGTTTTTATTTTTTATAATTTTTCTGATGTTTTCTTGAAAATTTCTTTTTTTGACAGTTTTTAGAGAACGGTGACTACCACGCTTGTTCAAAGCTCGCTCTCTTGGAGCACAATCACGCGAAGAGTTTCGCCTACCAGTTGAAAACCTTGAATCCATCGAGCTACAAAGAAATTCACAAAGCTTCGATGGCCAACGAGAATTTAAGCAAGATCGAAGTGGCGCACGTTAAAAATGACAACTCGAACGATCCGGAAGCGATCGACGAAGCAACGCTCGAAGCGAGAATCGAACAGCTGAAAAACAACACAGAACTATTCGACAAGCAAGTAGTAAAGAACCTCGTTGATTCGTTGGAAGAATGCGTGTCGAAGAAGAAAATAAAAATGCCGGCGAGTCGTTCGTTGGATAGTTTTCAAGTGCTCGAGCAAGAATTACACACTTTCGATTGCCAAGGCGGCTCGGAGGAACTGTGCGAGGACACCAAGAGCGAGGACATTTCCCTCGATTTGACGGAAGACGCTCTAGACAACGACGAAGACAACAATATTACGGAATACAACAAAAATCTCGATCGAATGCGCGACATTTTGGTCAGGCAAAATAGCAATCAACTGAATCTTTCCTTCTGCAACAATCACGACGATCATATTTCCAATCATGCGGGAATTTTAACCAAACAAAGCTCCGCTAGAACTTATGAAAAAAGCTCTCGACAGTACAGTGATATAATGCACGTTAATGGCGATTCTCTCACGGAAAATGAAGTCAATCATTTGCTCTCAGACGCAACCAGAATTATCAAATTTTACATGAACGTAATTGACGACACTGCTCACACCACAATGCGCGAAGTTCTCCATACGACTCTCGAGTTCTGGATTGAACACAATTTACCAATTCACGTACTCGAGAAAGTTTTACTCGAACATATTAACAAACTCTTCTACCCCCTTGGATTGTTACTCTTCTGGTAAGAATTTTTAATTGGTTTTCAATCGTACTCTTATTAGGCTTCCTTTTCATGGTTAGGGGGAACTCTGTATTTTAAATCGAGTGAAGCTGGGAAGTAATCAAAGTAGAATTTTGACTGTATCGATACGAAAATTCGTCTAAAAGACGATATCATTCGAATAAGAATTCGAATAAGAATATAAATTTAAGAAATGCTTTTATTTTTGTTAATTTACCAACAGCCAAAATTCGGAAGGCACTAAAGTGGACGCGAATAAAAACAGTGCCGAAATCAAGAGCTTGCGAATGATGAATTCACTGTCAACGAAATTCTGCTTGCAAGTTTGTTCCATGCTGTTACGACACGTGGATCAAGGTACGAAAGAAACATTTTAACACCGATAACTGAATTTTGAAAAATTGAATATCAATTGAATTTCACATTTTTTTCGTTGCTTCAGGTAAACCGACTATGGAATACATCGAACTGTTTTCTCTGCTGACTGCAAAAAATTATGGGCCACCATTGACGGGGTATCCGGGATCGAGTGAAAATAAAACCGCCGAGCAAATGATGGAAGGAATCATAAGTACGCTTTCATCAAAAGCCTGTGACCCTCGACCTTTTATTCATATGAAGGTGAGTTTTGCAAACTAAACCATTAAGCTGATCGTCCCGAACTGGAAATTTAAGTAGGAATTTTCAGGATGCGGAGCATGTGTCAAGTTTTCTCGAATCCGACGAGGACACCGTTGTTTTTACTTGTGGACATCAATTTCCACTGTCAACATACAAAAGCGAAGTGATACCAAACATGGAAGCGGAGTTGTTGATGTCTCAGCCTTTGCCGCTTCCTTGTACAGCCCAATTATTGGGGAATATGCTGAGCCGAGCTTCCAAAGTCGAAACCGTTTGCCCCATGTGTATTCCACGAGCTTTGCAAACGTCGCTCAATAATCTCATGGATAGATGAGCTGTTTTAAAGAATTTCCAATTCCATAGGTGTCAGAATGGTATGAGTTGGAACGTTCTGAATCATCAGTCGATTCGTCAACATCCATGACGAATTAGATAATTGTACATTAACGTAAAGAAAGAAAAAACAAATTTTATCGAGCCCCGACGTACGAGCTCAAATAGTTTTTTCTCCATTGTAAGAGGTGTTTTATCAATTTCTCTAAAGTAGAATTTTATTCAAAATTGACTGGAATTTAATCCACGCACATCTTTACTTATGCACATGATTTGATCGTTTTTTTCTTTTCCCAATGCTGCGTTGAGATTTCGGTAGAGAATATTGTCTCGAGCCCCTTGAACTATTGATAAATTGTAAATGAATATTTTTTTAACATTTTGTCGCTGAGAAACGTGAGAAACAGTAATTCACCACTTTCGACATAATATTTCTGTCTCTTTTCGTCATATAAAAAGCAGTCACTTCAGTTTGTAAGATTGAGTGACAAATAATTGAGAATCGAGACAAAAACCCCCTATAAATCGTTTTAAATTGTTATTACGCTGAACAAAAGAAAAAATTATTGCGAATTTGTTGATTTAGTGATGTTTTGGTAAAAATTTTATGGAGGCTTTGCGTTTATTTAGTGAGCTTCGAAATGTCACGGCCACTCGGTTGCACCGAAATTGCTCAACATCCAGACAAATCCGTTGGCCTCTAGTCTAGACTTAAAAAAAACAACGGAATATAAGCGTGGTAGAATGTGAGAAATCACTCATTCGAACGAACTTAGCTATCTTTAAGGAGAGATCCCGAATTAAAATACTGAAAAAAGTGTAATTTTTGCAATTTCTTTTCTCGACTCCTATATCAAAAGTATCTTTTAGGAAGTTTGGTGTTTTTTTTTTCTACACTTCGTCACTACAGAACAAATCTTTTCAGACAAAACGTTGGTACAAAATATTTTGAGACGTTGGTACTTTCCTGTTCGAAGAATAATTTCGTGGTCCGGAAATGTATTTCGAGGCCACGGAAACTTTGAAAGGGCATCGATTCACTGGAGGTGAGAAGAAAATTGCAAAAAGATCTTTTTTCAAAATTGTCATTCAATATTCGCCCATATCCGAATTGAAAAATATTTAAATTTTGAAATTCTACAATATTATAAATTGAACAAGGGAAACCGATCGATTTTGTTTGATTCGGCGATCGTTCGTCCCACACGACAAAAAGTTACTATGAAATTAGAGGAAAAGAAGAACAAACGAATTTATGAAATTGTTATGGACTTTTAGCGATCGAATTTAGTTATCCAACCTTCGAAAAACACACAACACAGAAACGTATACATGTACAAATATTATAGATACACAGATTACATTAAGGACGTACTTTGAAGGCTGACAATGTTTTTGTCGTTCGATTATCCTCGGCACTAAAATCTTCACGTCGAATCTGCGAATCTTGACACGAAAGTAGAAACGTATTTTTATCTTTTGTAGGAATATCCTTGCGAGGATGTACGGCATTGATAGCAGCGAATTATTTCGGAAAGTACTTATCGAATACCCTTGAAATAGCCATTAGACTGAAAAAATTGCGGCGATTCGAATGAAAAACATTTCAAAGAGCCTCGCAGTTAACAAGTTGGCGATTTTTTCGTTCGCAATCTTTCCATTGACTGATGTTACAAATTTTCTTTTAAAAATCCTCTGAACAAAATTCAACCAGTAGGTTCTTAAGCCCACAGTTGATTTTTCGTCTTCTATATGAAACCGAAAACTTCACGAAATACGTAAAAGTAAAAACAAAAACGTAACTTTCGTCGCATCACTGAAAATAAGGAACAACAAAAAAAGCAACATTCTAGTCAACGGCGTACAAACGCAAATTCGAAATATTGAGTAACTTCGTTTCTACCGAGACGAGTTTCTGTGGTACGAAAAAAAGTGATGAAAAAGTAATGAAAATCAGAAATGCAGAGTGACGTCAATCGAAGGAATTTTATCAATCGACTGTGGAAAACACTTTTTTCGTTTCATCTCCACGAAAATTTATCCTCGACGAATCAAATAGCCTTCTCGTTTCTTTCTCGATTCGCTTTTTATTCACAAACAATATACTACGATAATCAGCCAAATCTGACCAAATGTAATCTGTAAGATATTTTCTCGTGATCATCCACAAATCAAGTGATTCAACGAAATCTCTCGATCATTATTATTCTACATATAAAAGAATAATATACTTACTCTCCAACTTCAAAGTTGCACATGTAGAAAATTGCCGAAGTACGATTGTCTTGTACATACATAAAGTACTGAATACCGAATAGGTACCTGATTTACTTGAAGGTTTATAAATATACATACATTAAAATACCCCAAATCTGTATTACCCTCGACTCAGTAGACGAATGTTATGATCATTAAAAAGCAGTGACAAACTAAGCCGAAAAATCGTGGCGTTGCAAATGAGTAATCCAAAACTTTTTCCTCGTCGTAGTCCTGCTTCATGAGCCAAAGTAACTTCGACGTTCACTGTTCCAAGAAGCTGCAATTCCAACTCCCAGATCATGAGCCAGGCAGGTGGAAAAAGGCTGAGAATTCCAATTCGATTCCCTGAGAATCTTGAGATAGAAAGAGATGTAACATTTGGTTGAGGCCTTCGAGCGGACGGGCAGTGGCTCAAATCAAAGGCAGAGAAGCCACAGGCACGCCCGATGGATTTTCGTCCTCTCATTTCCGGCCACCGGACCTACTGGGCTTGGAAAAAAAACTTTTCAGCACGAGAGTAAGGAGCGAATGAAATCGAAGACGAATATCTGTTAGAAAATAATGTAATACTTTTAATTTGAACATTTTGAAATGTGAACAGATCGAGAAACCAGATACAATCGGTGGACCAATCTTCGATGAGAATTCGTTGAGAAGAGAAAAGGGTCTGGCAGGTCCCTGTGAATGGATAATTTTCTCAAAACTCCGAAAATGTTTTCTACGTGGTCGAAGAAAAAATTCTGATCGTACCGTTTCTTAATTCAAATTTATATACAGTGTGAGTTTCTCCTGGAGATTCTCCAATAGTTTGAGGTTTGTGTTTATTTGTTTTATAAGGGTTTGACAGGCGTGAGACGATCTCGTTTTTCGTCGGCGTATTTCCAACGTGAACATGTGCGTCGAACTTTCGTTAAACGATGAATGTTCGTCTGCATATATCCAGCACGAATAATAATTCGACTTGATCGATGAAAGTCGTTTGAAATCGCTCAAGAGTATCTTCACTGTGGAAAGCTCACTTGCAAATCTGCTTCATGTGTGTGTAGCACGAAACGAACCGGTGAATGAACGACTAACAACGCGGTTATTAGCGAACTCAACGCTTTCGAATCATCGTCTTTACGTTACTTGACTAGCCGAAAGTAAATATGTAAAGATGTTATAAAAAAAAGGATTCGCGTGTAAATATACGTTAATAGTACACATGCATAACAAAATATAATGGTTTCGTACGAAATTGTATTCTCGTGGGGGGTCTCCGGACGAAAATACGTAAATTATCAACTACTTTCGTGTCTCGGGTCGCGTGGAATATTGGCGAACGAAAATTAATCGAGGATTCTCAATTCCGGCGACACTCGCGACGAGGCTTTTTGTCGATGTAGAATATTCTGCTGCTCTCCTCCTTCCGCATTATCTCAGAGCTATTCTCGCCACGCGTCTCCGAGCGCCGGAGACACTCGCTTTTTTAAATGCTCAGGGTTTAGAGTACTTTGAAATTCATCACTTTCCGGAGTAGTGGGAGCCGATGTTCGACGGCGGCCCTCGATGATGGTGATGGTGCTTGTGCCCCGGACCCGAATATCTGCTCCCCGGACGCGAATGGACTATCGCGTAGTGATCGCTGTTCGTCGATATCGATCGCGTCGAATTCATGGTCGATCCTCCCGACGGATATCCCGGTTTGCCGTTCAACGAGTACCTGGAATTTTGAGAAAGGGAAGCTCTTTCAGTGCGAGATTCAAAGTGAGTTGAAACCCAGCGAAAAGAATGGGGCTTTTGAAGTTTTTCAAAAGCGTCTTCTCGCGGCTCGTCAGTGGCTTTAGTTTTTGTTAGAACGTTCTAAAACTATCGGTTCTGCGGTTCCAACGATCCGTCACTGGCAACAATGAAGGTTGATTCGTTACACGAACGTGGGAAGTCGAAGCAGATGATTCGAACGGAAGAAATGCTTTGGGAAATGATTTTATGGCAAACGTCAAGTAGACTTTCTCTGATATTGTGAGAGCCTTAATTCTTTTACGGCCTCGTAAAAGTTCAGGATCGTTGAATAATATTCGAATATCGAATACGTTCCGTAGGAAAAACATTCGATTTTGAGAGATTGGAAAGGAAAGAAGCAGCTCGATGTTTGGGAACATTCACCTCGTGCCATTCGAGTGCGTTTTATTGCACACACGATCTTCAATCCAGATAGAAAGTGTACGTAACGGGTAAACCGCAATTAATACGTACGAATTTCTTACTCATTTTAAAAGCCCCGCGTCCATCCTCATTTTTCCTTTTTACAATCCTTTTTATTCCGTCCAAACACAACGCTCGATAAAGTTAACATTCCATAGGCGTTAAAGCTAAGCCAGCAAATGTTCAATGCACCGTGAAGTATCTCCTTGGTAGTCGACCACTCGGCCGGCGTGATAAATGAAGCAAAGGAAACGGCGAGCTATCGAGCTGCGAGAAAAACCTCTTGAAATTCGTTTATACTATTCGGCTTGACGGCTCCAATCCTCCTTTCGATATGCCAGCTCAGTCAACAACTTTAACATTCTTTCCGGCCCTTCGTCGCATCTTTTTCTCCATTTGCCGACATTTTTTCAATTATTTTCCAAAATTATGTCCCCGCGTGCCTGCTTTTAAGCCTGCCGAATAAAAAAGTGTGAAAAACTCTACGAAAGTGCTCAAAATCCCCCAAAAACTAAAAATAAAATGCCAACCAAAATGCCTCAAACGTCGATTAAAAGGTTCGAGGAGTTCTCGGTATTTTCCGACATCAAAAAATGCCTGTCAACCAGCCAAATTATACTGCTGGGCATTCGTTATTGTGTTTATCAAACGAATACAGAAACGAG
This sequence comes from Venturia canescens, assembly GCF_019457755.1. Lineage (NCBI taxonomy): Eukaryota > Metazoa > Arthropoda > Insecta > Hymenoptera > Ichneumonidae > Venturia > Venturia canescens. Next base: position 14,856,179 of record NC_057430.1, read on the forward strand.
ATAATTTCGGAGACCAATCAGAAAAAAATGAAACGCAGTTTTTGAAAAAGTAGCACGAGCGATTAAAAATCGAATTTTATGCATTGGTCCCACGTGTTGGTCCCCCGAGTTGTTTTTTGCGACGAATTGCGATGTGAACTACCTTCGAGAATGATTTGTTCGCGTTGCTCGTAAATCCCGATGAAAAACGATCGATAACGGAGTTCCAGGGGAATGTCTGGCGCGTTGAATGATAATTTCATATCGTAGGAGTCGAGGCAAAGAAACAGCGATAAGTTTTCTAGCCCAGATCCGGAATATCGGCTACTACAATCCAGCGGATCGGTGAACCGTTATGGGGGAGTTTGCAGCTCGAATACGTGTGATATCTCGGCGGAGAAGGAGCAGCGTTTTCTGCATCGGGGGGCCGAAATATTGGCGTTGCAAATTGGTTGTTCGGAGGAGAATTGCTCGAGGTGGTGGTCGCTGATGCAATAAATTATTCATCGGCGAGTGGAGGTTCGCTGAAATGGTTGATTTGAAATATTGTTTTTTATTTCTAAGCCCGTTGCCCAGTTTCTTCGTACTTTTCCGATTGTCCAGCCATCCAACCCGAAGCTCAACAAAACATTTTTTTAATCGCTCTTCCCTCACTGCTGCTGCGGTTGCTGCTCCGTGCAACTCCTTAATCGCCCCTTGTTCTCGCCGTTATTCTCCTTACAATCGTACAGTTAATTCGCGAGCTGGTCCAAAACCCACGGCGAGTTGACCACGCCTTAATTAATGTAATTAATACGCGCGCGCATACGAGCCAACTTACGAGTCGCTGGACTCGCTTCCGCGTCGTTCCTCCGTACAGAATGCAAATACGAGAGTTGCAAACGCGCTCGTGCTCGCAGGCGTGTGGGTGAAGCGGCGCTCCACGGGCTTTTCATTTGGCGAGTTTGTGCGCATCGAGGGTTTATGGAAACGCGGAAATTTCAGAGTTCAAGCTTCATTCCCTGCCTCTTGACCACCAAATTATTTGTCGCGGGCAAAAATCCCAAGTTTTACTCACTTACAGGTGTGTCCGGGGGAGAATGAAAGATGAAAATGACCCGAGCGACCCGGCACGTGCGCCGAGCTATCAGGTGTGCTTATCAGCTACAACACCTGCGCGAAATTTTCCTCTCTCTCTTTTTCCCCATAAAGAAAACGAGCTCCTGATTAGGAGGATCGTTATCTTCGGCTTCGAGGCTCGAGTTACGATAATGAAATTCGTTAATTATCCTCGAGACGAGCGATTAGAGATTGCGCACCGTTTTATACTGACAGCAAAATAATGCTTCGTGCTATATGATGTGAAACGATAACAAGATTTAATCCCATTGAATCGCGTTTCGTCGGAAAATCAAACGGTTCTGCCTCCCGATAAGAGGATCAATTCGAGATTTATTTTATTACTACCGATCAATTTGTCGATCGCGTTATTCGATTTTTTTCATGCTATTTCTAGTGTTTGGCAGAATCTATGAAAAATCTTATTCGCCCTGGACTTTTTGAACTTTGGACTATTCCTGATCCAGAATTATTTTTTCTTTAATTCGTCGAACGATTTTTCTATTATTTCAGTTTGAAAATTCGACATTAAAAATAAATTTGAGTTAAATTAAAGATTTTTTTCTTTCAACAAAATTCCGTTTCGTCAAAAAAAACAATAGTGGATTCATCATATTTTGCTTCTTTTTAAAATGTAAAAACCAAAAAATTCGGGACTCGAAAAAACTAGTTGGGTCCACGATATTTTCGTCGAACTAAATGAGATTTTGTTCCATGAGCGAATTTTTTCTCTCATGGTACGCGGAAAAAAGATCAAAAATCGATTTTATCTTACTCTCGGACAGACAAAAAAATTCTAAAGAACGTTAACGATGCGAGTGCCAGACGCGAGCACCTTCCCAAGTATCCCTCGCGTTTCCCCCACAAAAGTGTTATGACGAAGCGAGTATTAAAAAGCGTACGAAATGGTACAATAAGCCCGGAAGTAGCGATAGCAAGAAGAAGAAGCACGAGATAGAAAGGCGGAACTTAAAAGTCAGCTGATTGCTCAAAGTTTCAATGGAGAGGGAGATACGATCAGGAGATCGGCGAGGATCCTTTTACAGGAAGAAATTCGCCCTCCGCGCGCGATCGTAGCGTCCCGAGGTTGGTGTAGCAAGGATTTAATTGAAAAAAGGTACATCGAAAGAGTAAAAGGAGGAAGCTGATTGTGAGTTAGTCGGTTAGTTACACAAATATTAAAGTCAAACCTCGACCCGTATTGTGATCCCGGCCAGCTTCTGTAGGGATCGTAGTCTTCGATAATGGAGGGTTCCTTCTCGATAATCTCGGTTCTTGCACAGCTGCAGGACATCGCAGAGCAAAGAAAGATATTTATAATGAGCATTATGAGGAAGAGGATACCGAGGGCGACTGCGAGCCAGAGCAGCCATTGGGGATGGATGCTGTAACGGTCGTCGTGTGTGCTGCCCAGTGGCACTGAAACACAAGAGAAAAACGGAGCGTTAATCACTGCCGAGATCAAGGGTGAACGGGCTTATGGGAGAGCGCGAATTGGCGTTAATCCAAAAGAATTTCCACGGAACATAAAACCCCGGAGGATCCAAGTCGTAAAAGAAAATTCGAGCGCGCCGATCGCCTCTGCGAGAATGAGCATCGAAAATGATATTTGTCGAGTATTAGATCGAACGGTAAATTTACACGCGAATGTCTGCTCGAATATGCGCGTGAGCACGTCGGGATTACAAGAGAGTACACGATTCCCCGATATATATTCTTACTACGTATGCTAAGTGTACGGTACATTCAGGGCTGGGTATATATGAGAAATAAGCAGAATGTTTACGGATCGTGTTCACGGACGAATGATCAAGCTGCCTCGTATATACGCCGCGCGCGAGAGCTTCGCTCTCGTAGTTACGGATGATGTATAGTGCGGAGAAGAGAACAGAGAGCTCGGAGGGATGATGAACGTTACAATGATTGGCCCCCTGGGATTCGATGCTTTGCAGTCTGGCTCTCGTAAAACGAGGTTAGCGATGTTGAAAAAGTGGATTTGAGAGATGCTCGGGCAAATGAAAACGTAGTCGGTCACTTGGATCGTCGGCTTTTCGTTATTTTTATTTCTCTTTTTCATCGGGCAATACTTTAACGACGGAGATCAATAGCGACCCTGGTTAATTGCCAGTGCCAGTCGGTGCCAACGACTGGAGCCTCTCTTCGAGGCTGCTCGCTGTCGCGGCGCGGAGAATCGCGAGCATTCAAAGGATTATATAGTGGCATATATCTCGCCGGGGATCTCTGATCTCCTTGACGCAAGAGCGGACGTATGCGCGCGAGCAATCATCGCGCGGGGCCTTCTGCTCTTAGGAGCCGCGCGCGCGCGCGCGCGTCCAACACAGACATTGAAAATTTCATGAGGCAAAGAGTCTTCGCATCTCTTCAAACCGATAGAGAATCGATCAAATTCAATGTCCCACCACCTTGGCTACGACGACCTCGCGCGACCAGGCGGTATCCGCTTTGAAATAAACAACCGGACACGTGTGCGTGGCCTAACGTCGGGACGCTTCTTTCTTCTTGGCGGAGAAACACAACGAGTGTCCGGGAATTTTCTCTCGACCGCGGTTCCCGGGCTTCTGGGGGTTTCGCAAAATTTGAGGCGACTATTCGCGATCCAAGCGATGATATTTTTTGTAGGCAAAATTGAATGCTGCATAGATTTTCAAAATTTGGACGCTAGTTACACGTGCTTTAGCATCAGCAAATTCATTTTCGAATGTCGAATTTTCTCTGACACTTGTCCGAGACACGAGAGTCGTACACACATGAAAAGTTGTTGAATTTTTTCATTATTGTGTCCAATATTTCGGAAACAAAAATCGATCGTTGTATCTCGTGAAAATCGGCTGAAATATGAGATATATTTGATGAGAAATCATTCGGATTACACGACAAATGGATCGGTAACGTTTGGCAACGCTGCATTTGACATATGTTCACATGCGACGTCAGTTGTGGCCATATTTTTTCGTTTGCGTTTGCTTCGCCACGTTTTTTTTGTCAGTTTTTACAAAGCGACCATTTTTGTCCCGGTTAACTTTTCAATCGTTCATTTTTTCATTTTCCTCCACTGCAATACTACTTTGGACAGTAAACTCGCCTCGTAACCTATTGAATTTGTAAACAAAAGCGACAGCGTGACATGAACGGTAGCTGTTGCACCACGCTAGTCAAAGTGAGCCCTGCAAACGTTTTTTAAATAATAAAATTCTATAAAAATGTTGGTTCCTGCCGATGATGTTTCTAAAATACCAAAATCGCGTCACCCATCAACCTTAAGGAGGAAAATCACCGTCGAGGCAGTTTCCCCACCGAAAATCTTTCCCCTCAGAGCCCAAAATTTCCTCCTCAAGATTCATGGCTCCGAGCAAAGGCCAACCTGAATCTAAGCACACCTTGTATACTCCAGGAGACGCGCGGAGAGTCAACGAATGATCGACGACTCGCATGACTGAGCTGAGACGATGATTCGCCGGACTCACCGAGACAGGGGATTCTTCATAGGTAATATATTCCACCTGAGATATAATTCGCTAGTGGACAGAGCTCGGCGGGATCGTGGCTTCAAATCGAGTGTGTATTATAATGATGAGGAGTCCGCGCGACAAAGAAGCGGAGAATCGCGCGCACCACCGAAGAGGATAATGACGATGTGAGGTCCTTGAACAGCGGACGTTTCGCCGAGACTTCGTACAGTTGAACGGCTTTTTTCTTTCGTTTGTTATTTCTTTATGATCGCGTTGAATGAAAGACGAATTTAGTGGGGACCAGTTTTTGGAAGTTTGGCAGCAAAAGGGGCGCGAATGTCGAATCGAACGTTGAGCTGCCGCCTTCTGCGATTGGTGACTCGAAAATTTTCCGGATTTTTTCATCCGACCTTCGGACGACTCCGCCGACAATTGCTTTCACACGTTCAACGATCCCATGAACCAGCCGCAACGAATAAGTACGCGGAGAATTGAATAATCGTTATCAGCGATCCATTGATTTCCATTCTCTTCATTGAGTGGTCATTGATACGGGCGAGCTCGCCGGTTGAGCTTCGAGAAGTTTGATTAACGATCGGCAAGGGACTCAACGACGTGCGATTTCTCAAACTCCCCTCCGCATACACGCGATTTATCGCTACACACTCGCCCGAGTGTGCTCGTTCCAGCTAGTTACGAGCGATATCGTTCGGAAAGGGTGGCGCGCGGTTTAATATCGATACGGAATTGATTAATCTCCTTACGACCCGATCGGATCTTCGTGTTGAATATTCTGCAACATCTTCCCTCCTCTCGCCCCTCCCCCGGGACTGCTCTCATCCCCATTTATTATCTTCGGAACAAAGAGACCAAAAGTATAACGCAAATAGAAAGGGCTGGAAAAATGAGCAATTTTTCGAAAAATAATTAGTCCTTGCTCCTTTTTTTCTATCGAGAATTCTCGGAGACTTGAAATTGTAAAAAGTTGGAAGTGAGCTCTAAAAATGTTCCAGATTCCATTAACCTCGTTGGAAGAAATTCTGGATCGAAAGCATATCGAATAAATACCAAAAGCCCGCAGCAGGCTCAACAAATCGAGCATATTGCGCCTCATCTTTTGATTCCCAGATCTCGAGATTCCGTACCATTTAGAAGAAGAATAAGGATCGAGTGTCCAGAAATCCTTATTTTATCCAACACGCGAGTGTGCTTGGTAGCACACCGAATAAATTTGCTCACGTAAAGCAGGAGCTGGCATAGGTACATTCTCGTTTGGCGAGAGCACGATTGAAACGCGCTTCAGGGATCATATAATATCCGCGCTAGAATATACAGAGCGTTGCAAAAGTGGTGATATCGCTTTTCGGAGCTCGAAAATAGATCGAGTACCGAATATCCGCTTGGGCGAACGCGGCACTCGGTCACCGAGGAGGAGCCGAAAACTTTCCTCCGGAATTCCAGTGTCGTCGCACCCGCGCGTCCTTTCGCCAGGCTCTGGAGTAGCCTGCGCGTATCCACGTACGTGGATAAAATACTGTTCGCCAGTCGTATCGCACGTCTCGTAGTGCAATTGCATATAGGGAATCGCGTTGGCATGCGAGGCTCCTGTACCACTTTGCAATCGGAGGCGCCTCTCGTGAGTCTCTTTTATGTACAGCGTACAACTCTCGCGGAGGATCGGAGAGCCTGGTGGCCGAGAGAGAAGGAGGAAAGAGAGGCCGAGAGGGATTTCTCGATCTCGCGAACAGTGCGAGCCATACGTCGTCGTAGCCTCTCCCCATATGTATGTCACTAAGAGCTACGAGTTTACCACTTATCGAGCTGAAAAAAGGCGCCGAGTTCTCTCGATGCAAAGCGAGAAGGGAGGAGATTCTATACGTCAAGTGCCGCGGTCCCTGGCACACTTGGCTGCACCGGCGACCAAACGCACGACTCTTGTACCGTTGGAGCAACTCATCGTAATTTATCAGCGGGTATAACGACGCGTGCGCGCGAGAGACAACTGAAAATAAAACAGCTCCATAATACTTAGCTAAATTAGTTGGCAGCACGGAAATTTACTGGGAAATGGCACACGTGCTCTTCCAACGTACGTGCGCGCCGGAGGTCTCCCTTGCAACGATGATTTTTACCGAGCCCAGTCATATATTTCTCGGTCTCTTGGAGCCTGTGAAAAATCTTGTCGAGTAATGGCTGCGTCTGTGGCTTGTGAAATAACGACGAAAAATTCTCCGAATCACACTCGCGCCGGTGGGGCCTCGAAGGTTGAGCGTTGTACTCGCTGAGAGTTTGTCGCGGGTTGGGAAAATGGAGGTGAAAAAAGATGAATATTCGATCCTTTTGGTAGAACGAGTGGCAAAAGTGACGTTGCTGCGCTGCTCGCCACGGAGCCGTCGCGGGGATAACGAAGGTCGCGGGTTCGCGTTTCTTCTAAAGAAGCAAACTTTATGCACGTGGCTCGTGCTCTCAGTCGTAAAGGAGCGCGGCACCTGGAGAGGGCCGAGTAGACACTAGAATTGAATTACCCGCGGTGTGGAAAAAAAGTAGCGAGCGCGCACTTCAGAAACTGGTAGCGAAGATCCCAGCAGGATCGGAAGAATAACGGATCGCTCTTAACGAAATTCCTGCAGCGCATACCGCGGGCTCTAACACCGATTTATACAGATATACAATGGGCTCGGAGAGGGAGAAGGAGCGAGAAAAAGAGAGCTCGGGCGAGAGGCAATAAAGCGAGCCGAAAGGCCAGAAATCTCGCAGGTGCGATCGAGAGCATTTCTCGCAAGGGGTTGTTACGATGATCCTTTTTCTTTTCAATCTCTCGCAGCTCCCCCCGCTCCGTGCCTGATTCCCCTCGTCGCCGAACGAATGTTTTATCAAGCTCGCCGATCGTAAAGAAACGCTGGACCGTTCTCACCGCGTTACCGAGCGAGAGATCCTTCCACACGGGATTCTCGCTCGTCCCTCTCCCGAGAATGAGAATTGAACACCCGGACAGCGCATATTCTGCTCTTATGCGGCCCGGAACGCGCGGTAGGCTCACCCGCGTGCCCTTGAAATCCCATCTGTTCCCTGCCTCCGTCCTCCTCCCTGGCCCCGCTTCGAGCCTTAATTAAACAACATTAAGTAATGATTATTCCGTGCAATTAAGAACGTCGCGAGAATAAGGGACTTTGTGACTATTTGCCAGCGATCGGGAAAGAGGAACTCGAATAACCGAGAGCGCGTCTCGAGTTCCTCTGCTCGAACAAATATCCCGCGAGCTTTGTTCACACTCACAGGGTGTCTTCGTTAAGCCCCGATAAAAAAGTGCCGACCTCCGAGCCCAGCGATTCCAGAATTCTGTCATATCTCACCGAGTTTTTCTCCCAGCACTTCTCGCCCCTTAAAACCCCCACATTTTTCAGGCTTTCGCGTTTCCGCGACGCTTCTTTAACCAGAGGAAGTAACACTCGAGATTTAACGATCTATGGTATAAAAAAGTCAAAATAATTAGAAATTTATCAAATTTGGTGATAATGTTCTTCAACATCGAGTGCGAAAACACAATTTTTTTCAAAATTTTCTTCTGCTCAAAAATGTGTATTGTCAAATTTGTCACTAAAGAATATGTTCACCAAATATTATAAAATTCTGATAATTATGAAATTTTTTATGTTTCCAGCATGGTTTAGCATGGCAACATTGTAAGCCTGTACCAAATATCCTTAACACCCTGTACGTAAGTAGTTTATCGCACAAACTCGGTGCTAGATGCCCACACGGAGTCAAGATCGATGATAGAGCCTCGTGATTCGCCAGAGGGCGCGTACATTACGCGGCTGGCTTTTAATTGCAGGCAATTCCTCCAGCCCCGGGGCCCCGAGATCGCCACTTTTATATCGCGTACGATCCTCTGCGCTCGCGTTATTACATTTATATTCAACTATGCCGACCGCATTACGTTTATATCCATTTATTACGCTTATAAATCCCACGTGCGTATATTCGCGCGGAAGATCCCGAGGCCGAGATCGAACTTGACAATTCCTTCGTCCGCATACTCCCGGCAGATCTTCCTCGCTCTCCCGAGCCCTTCGCGATTCGCGCGAATCCAACGAGAAGAAAAAATGAATTACCGGCTGCGAAGAAGGCGCGTTTGTTGTGCCCGGTCATGGCTCAATTACACCGAGATTTATTTAGCACGATTAAAGATTTAATTACACGTTTCGTTCCCTTTGTAAGGTCCAATCCGCCATTAATCACCGGCTCGAATCTTCCGGCAGCTTTGATTCATGCACTCCATATTTTTATCCCTCTCTTCACTTTTTTTTCGAACGAATTTATTGAATTTAATTACCTACGATCGAGCGTTGCAGCACGGAACGGGCTCGAAGAAATTCAGAATTTCTGGCTCCCTCGATCCCACCGTGATCGATCGAATTATTCTCAGATTTTTTCAATACCACCGAAGTTTACTTTCAGGCCACTCGATAAGCTGCTTGCGAGAGAGAATCCCCTTCGCGCTACATCGCACACGAGCCTCCTCCTCGCGCGAATCGCATTATCACGTTTCGGTGCGTGTCGAGTAGCCTTTTGTAAGGCGACCAGCCACAGGCCTCGGGTTACCACCCGCGACGCCTCTGCGCATTAGTCTTTCGGAATGGCTCTCTCGCCACTGCGTCATTCTGTCCGGATGCGTTCTTTTGGCGACAGGAAGTTACCGATAATATTTATTGCTCTGCGCGCGCGCTCGAAGATGCGACGAGCTCGCAGCCGCGATTGCGCATACCTCGACGATTACGCGCGTGGATTCGGTTTCTCGCGTATTCGTATCGCTGACACAAAACCATTTGTCTCTTCACCTCCGTGCAGAGGGTGACCGGAAATCGTCTTCGTGGTCGCGGCGCCAAGCGGACCAACCATTTTTTCTCTTCCCGTTTTCCCAACTTAAAATCTTCGCTTCAATCTCAATGGTATGCAGAAAAAAACGAAATTTTGACTGGAAGATTTGTCGAAAAATTCGTCATTCCGTCGGATTACTCTTAGCCCAGAATTTGACGAGGAAAATCTCGTTTCTCGAGATTCGATAAAAAAGTTTATTGAATTATAAAAACTCGGAGAATTCGTGAGAATAATTGAATCGGTCGGGAATAGATTCGTCGATGTTTGCGATTTTCCGGACACCCGGTACCGAGACATTAGTCTGCATGCATATAAATAAATAAAAGTAGGAAGCTAATATATAGGCGAGGATTCTCGCACTCACGATTCAGATTTATGCGAAGCAGCGACGTCTGCGTGGTGCGCGCGCTTGCGAGCGAGCCGCGAGAAAATGATTCAGCGAAAAGTTGTGGTTGAAAATTGAATCTTGTATCTACATAAAGTCTCGGTATGCCACGGAACCGTTTAGCTCACTCTTCCTTTCCAGGGCTTCGATCCCAGCGGGGAAAAAGGCATTTGGAATCGCGGCTGATCGAAGATTCGGAGGCATTTGGGGAGAAAGAAAAAACAGCAGGAAAACAAGTTTCGTTTCTCTCGATTCCAGATTTCGTAACGTTGGAAATGAGTGAAGAAAAAGACCGGCAAAGCTCGTCGGAAGAGCCTATCGGGACTCGTATTCCTGTCGGAATGATTGCTGCGTGCAATTAGCATTAAAAACATGAGATACCATATTCCCCAGGACAAAATAGTGAGGATTGTTGAAGCTGCCATAAAATCAGAGATATATTGGTAAGATTTATTTGTAGGAGATAAAATATAAACGAATGTTTTTCTCACCGGGATCGCCAGGCAGTAGTACGAAGAAGCTCGTGCCAGCCAGGAGCGTTCCTTCTTCGCCAGCGACGTTTTGCCCGATCGGGGTTGTCCCTGCGCCCTTAACGCCACTTGTCTCGTCGTCCCCGTCGCATATCGGAGTGCCGCAACTTCCTGTACACGATAAAACGAGCCAAGTTATGGTAATGTATTCATAGACTCGTGGCTGTGTAACGAAAATTGTTGAGGCAAGCGCGTAGAGAAGAGAAGAAAAATTGAGAAGGAAAGAGCGAGAGACATAAACGAGTGAACGGTCGTTGAGAGAAAATAATCACTGGGAGAGAGCACTCGTAAAAGGGGGAGAAAAAGTTGCAAATTTCTCCGTTTCTTCGCAGTTAAAATGACGTTTTAATTATCATTGTTTTCTCCTCTATTGCACCTTGTTATGATTGAAATTTTGTGAATGTTTTAATTAGCGCTCCGTACGCAACATTTTCATTCTCGTTTATATGCAATGCTCAATGCTAATTGGCTCTAAGACTTCGGGGGACGAGCTTATACGAGATTGTAAAATGCGCTGAAGACTCCTCATAATTTCCGGTCAAATAACAACGTTCGCAGCTTCTTCAATCATCACTTTCGTTTATTCTCTCCCTCTCCCTCCTTAAAAAGCCGATTATATGAGAGCTGTACTCGCCTATGCAGACGGCGATGTCGCACTGCAGGTGAACTTGTTCCCTGTCGGGGAATCGGAACATCGATAAAACCGATGCGTCGGCAAGACCGGTGTTCTGATCGAACACGAATTTCGTTATGAATTGCGCCTTCACCGGACACCTGTGCAAGAGAAAAAACAGTTCTTTACTTTTATTCGTCAAAATTTTCACGCGACCACATTTTTTAAGGTTCCCAACAACTTTCGTTTTTAATGTCCCCCAAAAACGGGGCCCAGGCTAATTCTAGAGTCAACGAATTCGTACGGGGGGGGGGGGGGGGGGGGGGGGGGGGGGGCAGGGAAACTGTCGGAAACCTGCGTCGATAAGCTCGGCTCCGTTTTTACCGATATTAGTTGTCCAACCCCATGAGATACTGAGAAAAACTGTTTTCGCAGTTCTACGAGCGACTCCTGACCCCGGTGCATCCAATTTATTGCTCCATTTTTATTTTTAAAATGACACAAAACTTCAAATTATTTTTTATAAACGAGCCCAAAACTTAGTCGAAGCTCCAAACGATTTTTTCCTCTCAGGGACCTTTTTCCCGGGATTTTTTCTCCCCTTTGAATTGACAGTTTTTAATAAAAAAAAAAAAAAAAACAAAATGAAAGGTTCTCCGATGATAATTCGACAAGTTGAATTTCCGAGGAGCGTATGCACACGACCGATTTGCTCTTGTAACGCTCGTATTCCAGATTCAAACGACTCCGTTACATCGCATACGATCAAGTTTTTATATTTCGAGGCCAAACGTTTATTCTCGCACGTGGTGCGAGTATGTATGCGCCAGGCGGAGTGGATCGTAGGAAGTTGCCGTGACACGCACCTATATATTCCAGTAACGTTCCGGCCTCTCGAGAATGCACGTGTAACTAAATCTGGTCTCCTCTATCCCGCTCTCTTCTTATTAGTCTGCGTGCTTTACAAGCTTATGTGAGATTCGACTATTAATACATCAGCGTGTCATTACGTCGATAAAATGAATGAGAAATACTCCAAGTTATTTATCATTTTTCTTTATTTATCGATCTCGTAAATCGATGAGCAAACTTCTCGAAGTGAGACGTTGAAATCGTGAGCTTTTCCTAGTGCAAGACTCATCCAGAGAGACCGAGAACGTTTCGAGGAGCATAAAGTGTCCTTAAGTGGCACTGACAGCCACTTAAAAATTTTTGGACAATCGAGATTTCGGTCGCGAAGAACATGAGCGGATTGAACCTTTATTTTTCACGCATTAGCACGATTTTTTGTATTTTTTTTAATTATGTTTTTTCGTGTTTTGTGAATTTTATTCTGGATTGTTGTTTCGAAATTTTACAGTTGGTTTCGTAATATTTTTTACGTGCCATTATGTTTTTTTATTTTTTTCATTCGTCATCCGATTTTTTCCTTTGAATCATTTTGTTCCTTCGAACCAAACGTTTTTTAATGCATTACCATGATTTAGCAGATTCTGTTTTTTCATTAAATACTTGTGAAATGGTTTTTTTTATAAGCTTTATAAATGAATTGCTCGTTTGAGACGAGCCTCGAGAGAACAGACCGAACAACTTCCTCTTATAAATCATCGTGCATTTGTTTTTTGGACTACACGAGTAACACGTAGGGTTTCATTGTCCAGGTGAGATAAAACATAAATGTACTCGTCTCCAATGATTTCACAGCATTAACGCTGTCGAACTTTACCCTTTGTCGTCGATGAGCTGAACGCTGCTGTTTTTCTTGTTGAAAGCGAAGCACGATTTGACTCTGATGCCGTAAGCTCCTGTAAGAAGAGAAACGAAATAAAAAACGTGGCTGAACGCGAGCTAACGAAGACGCGCTTTAATGGTGCGATAGCAATTAATCGATCAATTATTTCGCGCGTGCAGGTACTTTCCCGGATATGCGCATCCTCGGGTTTAGTGAGGAGAGCGCGAGTGCGAGCGCTCGTGCGACGAAGCATCACGGAAGTGAATAATTCAGGTAATAAAGAGCGAGAAGGAGAAATAAAAGAGGATCCGTCTCTCGGGGTATTACCGTCTAGCGGGAAAAGTGCTCGCGATCCCGCTATCGGCGTACCGATAATCTTCTAAACGCGGACTTTGTGGCTGCTCCAGCAGGCCCGCGCGGGAAGACGCGGAATAAGAATATGCGAGGCTCCGCGGACGATGAATTTTAATATCAATTTTTATAGCGCGCGCAAGCGAGAAAAAGCGGGATGTGCGGGGTTATTTTGCTCGGGCGTTTAATCGTCGGGAAAAAAAAGCCGAAGAGAAACGTAATAGGACGGTAAACGAGGAGTTTTAATTCGGAGCTGTTTATCTGTGGATAATCAACGAGGAAAACGGCAGATCGGCGGTGAATGAGAAGCTTGTTTTATAAGTAAAAGTAGCCCAATCTTATCGCGCTCCGCAGGTTCGAGCTCCGGAGTTGTTACTTCAGTTCACAGGTTTCTCGAGACACGAAAACGCGTTTTTGCAATAACGTACCATCTGGTCGTGAGACTTCGGCTCGAAGTGTGTAGTTCTGTCCATAAGTCGCAGCCTGGACTCGATGACCAGCAGCATCCAGAAGTCGCAAGGACACCAAGGACGTCTCGTTCCTTAGCAAAAGACACACGAGCAAAAGCGCCTTTATATTTCACCTTCGATTAAAACGTTACCTCCGCCAATCTCACCACTCGAATCTCGATCGAATATTTCACTTTGCGTCTCCCGGGATGCCTCATGCATCGGCCAACACAAATAACAATAAACAACGACAAACCCAACATCGAACTAAATAAAGACGAATTGAAATAAGAAATAAAATCGTACACGCACGTGCAACCCGATTTTACCGATCGAAAGACCGAGATTATCGGCTCCTCTCTCGCACAACTTACTTGGCATTCTTGAATCCGGCCTTGCCGCAAGTTATTACGTAGGACTTGTCGTCAGCCAGTTCCAAGGTCTTGTGTATTCTAACGACGATCGGTACCGATCGTTCCTCCGTGTTCTAAAACACACACACACGAACACAGAGACAAATTATTTCTCGCCAGGCGGTCACACCTTTCCAATTGACAGATTTTGTAATCCCCTAACCCACCAGACTCGTTTGCAACACGAACACGTACAAACGTTTTTTAAATCTCGTTTCGTAAACCTCCCGTAAAAACGATGATGCTTGTAGGAGACGAATGGGGGTAATGGGGGTCACGAGTGTTTGTCACTGTTTTGCTGAATCCATTTCGTAACCCATTCGAACATCCGACGTTCTCTTTTATTCTATTAATTTTCATCTCGACGCAGCTATGACTGAAGATTCGAGACTCCGCAACCCTTCGAGTAATTAAGTCGCTAATGTTCGCTTTTTTATTCATTATGCAACGCGGTTACAATCGCGCCGAGGATAAAAACTTGATGGAAAAGTACTCGAGAACGGTTTCGCGAATAAAAAATGTAGAGGAAAGAACGGAGGCGATTTCACGTCGTGATAAAGAGACGCTCGGAATGAATCCATAAGACTTCTTTCCCCAGGGAAAGTTCGCCCGGGACCAACGTGCACAAAACTTGAGCCCAAGTGACCCGGATTACCCCCGCGGGGCTTCTAAATGACGCATATTTACAGTACGACGACACAAAAACTCACATTATTGACGTGAACGCCGCAGTAGTCCGGTGCGTCCGGTGGTGCCAATAAATTGATACCCAACGTGGCATGATTCGATCCGTTACCCGGCACCATGCACTCCGGCTTGCGAAATTCTCTCGCGTGAACGACACCAACAAAACTCTGATTGAGATTAACGCGTATCATCATGTAGCCAGATTTGCATGTTGCCGTTACCGTCGGTTGAAATTCCGTGTCCAATAGCTGTCCGCTGACCTGTAACATTCGCCAACAAAAGGGTGAAACTTTCGATCCTTTTCAAAGAATGTGCGTGCGCGTGTGTGTGCAATTGTATTGAAAGATCTTTCTTCCATGCTCGTCTAATAGAAGGAATGAATGAAAACAAAAATCAGTCGTTCAGGAATTGTTGAATGTTACGAAAGTGCGAGAGATGATTGGCTAATTAAGGGCTAATTCTACCCTAATTAGAATTTTCAAAAAAACGATTATTTTATTGCTTTTTTCGAAAGTACATACATATTTAAAAGTATCATACTAAAATTTTGAAAATATCTGAACAGTCTATGTGTACTTTTGAGTGACGTTTACTCGGATGCCCGCGAGCGCGCTAATACGCACCGCCCGGTGCAGTGCCGCGTGCCTGCCTTTGCTTAAATGCATTTTTCTCAAAATTTGCGTTTTTCGACGGCTCGTTGAAAATCATAATTTTACCACGTGTTTTTTTTTGGAAAAAACGTACTTTTTCATAGTTTTTGGAAAAATGACAGCCATTTTATCATTTTTGCAAAAATCAAAAATCGTATGACGTGCGTTATGGCCATTTGCCCATTGAATCTAAAAGCATTTTTATTTTTTTTCTCCGATCGTCCATTCCAGAGATTTTATCAACGGCGCACACCCATCTTTTTTTTAAACTTGTCCTCGCCCCCATTTTTCTGTTCGAAAATTCAGTAAAATAAATATAAAAAAACTTATTAAGAATCTATTTTTTAGGTTTAACACTTTTTATATCCATATTTATAATTTATACCGATCAAACAAATTCGTGAAAAATTTTTTGTCCGTCTAATTAAGGTGGACCGTCTAAAAAAGGTGGAAAGTCAGTTTATCGACGATTGGGGGAAGCCTCGATCGGAAATTCATCGAGCTCCGCGTTTCTGACTCCATTCTTCATGGCTTTTGCTCCACCAAATCGATAAAAAAAAATGTTGATTAGGAATTGAAGCCTGAAATGAGAAATCCGCTGTAAATAAACGTGGAAAAGAATGAATTTTTTTTTTCGCCTCCAAGCATAATTCATTATTATTGCAATTGCGATTACGTCTATTTGTGGCTGAATGGCTGAACATAGCTCAAGATTTATTCACTGTTGTGTATATCTCAGGCTTTGTGCATCCGAGGAATAAAAGGAGGATGCGTCGGTTTCTGGGTCCGCGAGAGGTGCTCTCGCGAGCGCAATATGTACTAAAGTAGATAAGTGCACCCACGTGGAATATACATTACGGGAATGAAACGAGAGCGGGATTCTAGGCAGCACGGTACATATTTGGCCGTACGTTCTCTCTGCCAGTGGATACACTTTGATCGCCACAGGCGAGCTCTCTCGGTTAACGAGCGTAGGGAAAAATTCCTATCTGGATTCTGGAGGCTCTGAGCAAATTCTCCACGTCTGGGGACCGAGTAACCGATAATCTTGGACTGTCTTTTAACCGTGCACGAGCAGAGGGTTCCCTTTTTCGTGGCTCTTTTCTCGTTCCTTTTGAACTTCTTGTTCGCGACACGTTTATTCCCGAGGTTCTTTAGTTTTTCTTTCCCATCGATGCTACTTTCGATCTTCTCTCCTCCTGCGACTGATTTCTCGTTTCCGTCCATAATTTGGCGTCGCAGCAGCACGGCTCTTCGTTACAATAACACGGAAATTTTTCCTCCTCTGTCACCGCCGATCCTGGGCGCGCGACAACACAAAGAATTTCCTTGCCGCAAGAGAGGAATTGGGAGGGGGCGAGAACAAAGCGAAGGAGAGAAAATTGAAGGACAACGAAGAGGAACGAGGATGAGGAGCGCTCGCGTGTTGAGCTCCTGGAGGAAAGAGAGTGACGTACGAGCTGCAGAAGACTCTATTCGGAGGGAGATTCCTCCAATGAGAAAGCACCGGCATGTAAATTGTACTTCGCGTTTCGATATCGATGCGCAGAAAAAAGGCGAGTAGGTACAAGCCGATGAAGCAGGAGATAAAAAACAAACGAGGCGAGATCTCGTTACCGCGACAAAGCTGAGAAATTTCTTCTCCTCGACTTTGTATTGGGCGTTTTATCTTCGCCGGAATAGATTTCTCGGTGCCAACAACGACCACGCAACGGAGAAAAAGAGAGAGAGAGAGAGAGAGAGAGAGGAAGATCTCGCAAGAGATGTCAACGATTAATGTTTGTTATGCGCTACCGAGAGAGGAGATTCGTATGCGTGTGTTGGCTTACCGGTTTCAGAAGGACGTTTCGTGAGAGGCGAAGGATCTCAAACGCATAAGTTTTAGCCGCACGCATTTGTAGGCGCATTTACACAGGGAAATCCCAAACAAACTCATCCGCCGATTTCTCCTCGAGTTTTTTCTTCGCCACCGCGCGAAGAAGAAAATGGGGGGAGTGGGGGCAAGTAAATTGCATTGGCTCGAAGTATCTCTAGCGCGGATAACACGAGCTATGCATTACGTCAACCAGTCGTACAAACTTGGCTCGTGTATCGGATGATGCATGCACAAGCTTCTCCGGGACACGTCGGTGGAGGCCGCGAGCAGCCTCGATCTTGGCTACGCCTGCTCTCTTGCCAGCATTTCATAAACACACGAGCGATTTATAATACATAAACGTTACAGGTAAACTGCGAAATTTACTGGTCAAGTTAATCAAGTCCGAAGGGAGGAGAGACAAGAGGAACGAAGAAAGTGTCCCCGCAGCGATTGAGGCTACGAAGGACAGCAGTGAGGGGCATTAATTAAAACACTTTGCCCTTTAAAGTCCTGAGGGAAAGGAAAACCAATTATTCTTCCTCCCCCCCCCCCGACGTTGTCCAACTCCGAACTCGACATCAATTTAAATCAATGAATTAAGTTCTGTTTCGGCTCAGGACCACCCGGCATTTGGAGGAATTCAACCTGCTTAAATACTCGTTTTTCATGTTATCTCGTAGCCTTCGTATCCGGACATTTATTTATCGGAAATTCGAAGCGAAGAACGAGCTTGGACGTCGGAGCGTGAAGAAAATTCCTCATCCTGGAATTTCTCACTCGAATTCTTTTGCAACAAAGCTGCATGAAAAAAACAGAGAAAACAGCATCGTACAATGGAAAGTCCAGGACCCTCGGGAGACTCGCTCCGCGTCGAAGAGGCTCTGGAGAGCCGCCCGAGAGTCTCCTCATGCAGACGGCAGTGCAGCATCATCTGGGACAACTGCACTCACCGTAGGAGAGAGGGGGGACGGAATAGAAAAAGGAAAAGAAGATAAGAGCCCGTAAGGATGTACACGATATACATTTTCTCTCTTTTCTTGTAAGCTTCACCGTTACGTCCACTTAATGCCTAACTGCGAGTCTCGTCGCCGCAGACCGGTTCGCCCATTGCACCAACTCTTATGCTCGTAACACATGTGAGAAAGGGAGACGAGAGATGAAGAGAGAGAAAGAGAGAGAGAGAGAGAGAGGGAAGAATTCTCTACGAATGAGAACAGCTCAAGCAGCTGTCAACCCACGCCAACTTTCAATTTCAAGCTGCCCGCCCACTTCTTATCCTCTGTGGCTATTATATCTAATATATGCTTATAGATAACTCGTACGTATCTTTAAATTTAACTGAGAAATATTATGTTTTCCGAAAGAGACTTTGCTGGATATTTCGAAGGCATTGGACTCCCCGGTGCGTATTTTACGCGAGTGTATTGCGCTGAAAATAGTTCGTTGAACAGCAATATCCGTGCTGTCGAATGTGAAGGGGCTTGGGAGAAGTTGAATCTTGAGATAAATGGGCGGTTCGACGCTCCGAGGATTTGAAATGATCGAGAACGAATATGAGGGCCGAGGGAATTTGCGTCAGACAATTCAAGGATGACAAGGATCCGGCCATCTCCTCGAGCTCTCCCAACGTCCACCTGATGACACAAAAAAAGGATTTCGTGGCACGAGGAGAGAGTCCCCCGGCCGAAGAAACCGAGAGGAAAAGGACCCGAGAGGACCAACAGCGCTCACCTTACGAAGCTAAAGCTAAAGTAGATATACGAATGTGTGCTCCGCGCACGGCTCCCGAAGAATGGCACGCAGCCTTTCGCGGATCCGCACAGCAGCCGAGAAGTTCTCGAAAGAAGGATGAGAATAGTTCCGAGAACAATGGACACATCGCTCGGACCTCCACACACCAACTCTATTCTTCCCTACTTTTCTTTTTCTTCTTTTTTTTCTCGTTTTAACTTCGAGACACAAACAACTCTCTGCCAACAGGATTTCGTTTTGGCTTCCTGACTTCTCACTAAAAGTATCTTCCTTCCATGCGTCGTTGCATTGACGCTACGTGAAAAAGGTTTCTCAAATCAGTGTCAATTGGAAGGCGGATTTTAATCGGGAATTCCTTCGTTTAAGATGATAAAATCTTCAAGACGCTCGAACCAATAAAGTTAGTGAACTAATTTCCTAGAAAAACTGTGCTGGATGCGAAGATCTTTTATGCAAGTTTTCTCGAATATTCATTTCCTTGCAATTGTCCTGAGGCTGAACGGGGCTCCGATGATTCCAGCATTTTCTAAACGTTTTCTGTTTCGAAGTGATCAGTATCAAAGCTTATCCATTTTCTATTTTTTCCTTATTTCCATTTTTTTATAGTTTATATTATTTCTTTTCTATTTAATTTTCTATTTTTTCAAGAAAAAATAGAAATGAATGTCACTGCAGGTCCAAAAATCAGAATATTTTGGGGTCCAATTTCGTTAAAAGGTTGAACAAGATGAGAAGAATTGGAGCCTCTAAGAAATCGTTGATGTTCCAATTGTGAATCTCAAAGAAAATATTTCACGGGCTGCATATAATTATCGCTGGTGAGGAAAGGAACAACGTTTCGAATTAAAAACGTGATTTTTCCTATCGCAGGATGGCGAGGTTCAATAATGGATCGAGAAGCGCGATGAGGGTTTAAAAAAGTGTAAAAATCCCGATATTTATACGCATAAGCCTCCAAACATCGCGCGGATTGTGCAGATGAATTAACGCGGCGCATCGAGTGGCTCAATAAATCAAGGGAATTATTGTTGTTGTTGTTGTTGTTTAGCTTCGCGATGCGAAGACAGGAAGAAACCTCCCCGTATGGAAAGTTGCCGGTTATTGTGTTACGAAGGATCTATACATATGTAGATGTGTTCGATGGAAAATCTTCAGCAGCGCGTTGAAAGCTGTTCGATCGAGGGGCGTGTACGAAATTTGCGCCGCTGGCGAAGCTGCGAGCTCCTTTCGCGGGTTCGAGTCGCGTTCAGAGCTCAAGAAGCATCGTCTCAGAGTAAAAAATCTTTTGAAAAATAACTCGTCGATCCAACAAAAGTCATTTCTCTCCGAGGATCAACGTCCGCATCGAAAATTCCGGATAAATTGATAGCTCGCAGGTGAGAAACGGGATAAAGAGAGCGGGGAATAAAACGAGCTTAAATTCGAACAGGAAGAAGCGCGATTGTAATTAGCTGTGAAATTCCTTGAGCGGACAATAAAAGTAACTACAATGACCAGAACACGCTTGGAAAATTCATTTTGCAGCGAAGCGTACGCGCCGCTCCGAGAGGCGAAAGGGGAGATCCTCTATCTACGCTCGTTCCGGTTTCCGCGCTGGAAAACAGACAGTAATGGAGCAAAAAAAACGCGCTCGTGATGTTGTTAGCGCGGACTTTTATTGCAGTGGTTACAACGGGAGTCGCTCAAAAATAATGTGTTACGAATTTTTTTAGGACACGCCAGGCAGTTTCAACACATGAAATAACTGCGCATTACACTTCCGAAATATTAGTTATGAATGTGCTTAAAATAATGAGGATTATCCTCACAATGGCAGGGCACAATGCACTCTCTCTCTCTTTTGGATATTGCGCACGGTAATAGTATGCAATAATTTCGAAGAAAAATGATAAATCGTGCCTGGAAGGGCACGAAACGTAATGCTGCGCGGAACGATGCGCCCTTAAATCGTTGGGCACATTCTGGGCGTGTACATATACTTCCATAATACGGTCTACGAAACGGGCATTCGTCGACGAGAATTATAGTCTGGCGGCGGGGCGCGAGTAGGTACCTCCGCGCGCATGCACATTTTATCATCAATTTTGTTGCTTTTACGGCACTTTGTATGAACATCGCACACTTGCGAATTTATAATCATCGTATTAGCTTGAGCTTTGAATAAAATTCAATAATAATACAAATAAAAATGAGCATTAAAGCGCGTGGCTGGTACTCCGGGGGCTTGGGTGTATGCTGAAAGTGTAGTGAGTTTCGTGCGTGCGGACACAAAAGTTAACTGAACGAGAGAGTCGCGTTCAGCTGTGGTGCACGCACGAAAAAAAGTGAAACGCGCGAACGTTCATTTAATTTTCAGAATCATAAATCAGAGCCGGGAGTTTCTCTCTCGTTTCGTGTTTCAAAAACGATTTTCTTTTCGTTCACACCGTGTTTTTGGACTTTTTTAATTCTCTATTAACCGAGACTTTTTGTAGCTTCACTCTCGCTGCTTATTCAGCCTTTCGGCCAGCTCGTCCAGGAGGATTAATCCGCCAAGGAGCAGCGCGTTGTATCTATCGAACGATCTCTCAGGGGGACCCCGACGACTAATATGGAGATATTGCGAAAAAAAATATTTTTATCTTTACGAACTGGCCCGACGGGTCGAGCGCTATTGGTGAGCCGACTCGTTTCACGTTCGTCGTTAATTAATAATATGCCCCGTGTCCAGATCGAAACGCCTTTCACACCGCAAGAAAGTTTCGTTGGTAAACTCGTGATTGGAACGAGTTTCGATCGTATCGAACGAAATTTTTCTCCACTTTTTCGCCCCGGAGTAATTCGGCCGTAATTCGAACTGGCGTGATTTTTTAAATTCCCGTTAAAGAATTTTTCCCCATGAATTTTCGTTTTACCGTAGCTTAAACGCTTCGGATCAACCTCGATGAGCGTCACTTTCACTCTCGAACTTTGAGATCCTTCGAAATCGAACGCTGTCCCAGGGAATGTTGGAACAGCAGGCTGGAATTTACAAATCCTTGTATCGGCAACAATGTGACTCGAGAATAAAAAGATTCCTTTCGGAGTCGCAGCGAACGCGGGGAGTTTTAAAAAGCTTCGACGAAAGCGGAGGAGTTACGAGGGAGGGAGCGAGCGAGTGATCAAAGAGGAACAATAAACGTAGAGAAAGAGACAAATGAAATATACTTTCCGGTGTGAGGAACAAGCAGGACTTCTCTCTGGAGCCGAGGAAGTATAAAAGCTTCGGGACATTGAAACTTCTGTTCTCTCGGCTTGCAAAATCGTGACCATAAATTTTTCGATCGTAGAGCGCACAACCAAGAGAAAGAGAAAACTCGTGTGTGAAAGGAACTTGGCGGTGAAACAACGGAGATATAAATGTATTCGCACGAACATACTTGCCTACTTCGAGTACGAAGAGGGAGCATGTCCTGAGAGAATTGCCCAGTTCTTGGCTCGCCCGCATGGACCAAATGGGTGTGCATTTACAGACACATTGGCAAAAGGGAACAAACGCTTGTGCAGGATTTTTCATTCAATCATGCATTGCGAATGAGGCAGGTTTTTCTCTCGATCGCGCATTTCCCTGTGCATTTTATTCTTTCATTCGATTTTTATATATCATTTTTCAAAACCCTCGGTACTTTGTGGCTGGAGGCTTCTCTCTTTCTTCCGCGTCTTTTAATGCCTTTCTCCATGAGTTTTCTCTTGCCTTCTGTCCCTCTCGAGACATAAAGTTTTAAAAGTCGCCACGAAGCGATGCTGCTCCCGAGGGTGCGAGGATTCACCAATGGAACAGGTTTTATACCGTTCATATATTTTCGTGTGGGCATCTCTCGCTCCGCACGAGGCTCAAAGAGCCGAACGAAAGGCAGAACATGCGCTTGGCCAAAGAGGCTCATTGTCTTTGCTTTTTGTGGCTCGTAACCAGCACGGGTGAGTTCAATGATACGTTACTTGCGCGCGCGCGCCCGCGTGCGACGTTCAAAACGGTAGAAAAAATCTTTCCGCAACGCTTGCGAAAGCGAGGGGCAAGAAAATTTATCGTTATTCCGAGACATTCTTGCCAAGTTGTTAAAACCGTGTACAAATTTAAGCACTTTGTAAGTATAAATTGTGCTCTGAAATGCGAGCTCCGTCCTTTTTGGAGCTGCGTGAGCATCGGAGAAAATAAATTTTCCGTGAGGTACCCACCGCACCGATGCATCGAGAGTCCCAGCACCGAACGTATATGCGCGCGACTCCGAAAGGAGCAGCCAAACTGCAGGGAGAGAGAAAGAACCAGGGAGAAAGAGGATTGAGCGGAAAATACACTTGGAAGATGTGTCCGCGGCTAGACGGCAGGCGAGGTCAACAACACGCGTAAGTACGAGTTGTCTGGATCCTCTTGTCTTCCACCTCCCTTTCGCTTTCGAGATTTCTCGTCGTTACGCCAAGCCGCGAGTGCGGCGGGGCTCTGCGCGTATGTGTGTCTGCATGTAATTGTTCCCGAGCCTGGCTCAAAGCTCGTGCCGCTCGTACGCGAGATAATTTGGAGGGCGTTATGTACGTCGGGATGAGTGTATTTGTGCACGCATACCGTAGGATCGAAGGGTGCGGAGAGGAATGAGGCGTCGTTCGCTTATTCACGGATCAACCTTCCTGTTTCGTCCCCCCGAGGGCTCGTCCTTTCTTCTTGCGTTCATCACTCTCTCGCGGCGCATGAGCCATGCGCTAAAACACATTATGAGCCCAACCTCGTTCTTATTTTCATGTCAAACCGCAGATTCGATTGGGAGAGCACGATCGGAGAGAAAAAGAAAGCGGAGGGCACGTGTTCCGGGGGGGGCTTGCCAGAAAATAATGTAAAAAATGGGCAAAAAATTCTGTTGAGCACCGAAGATGACTCGGCGATCGAGTGTTTTTGCTGTTTCCAGGTCGATCGGGAAACTTTTGAGAAGGACTGTACAGCGATAAAGATGGTTTTCACCTGCGAGGGGGGAGGCAGACGAAAGCGAGGGGACGAATAAAGAAGAATCTTTTCGCGATAATAGGGTAATGGGAAATTGCGAAGGAGCCGCGCGCCGCGAGTACTTTTGCTTATACCCACAAATACCGCGTGCGTGCGGCCGGCTAATCGGGATCATACAAAATCCGGAGTGGAGAGACACGAAGGCACCCGGAGAGCAGCAACGGCGGAACAAAAAGGAAGCAGATTTTCGTCTTTTTTGCGAGCCTTCAAAGAGTCTTAATCTCGCGAGGGCCTGTGAGGAGGGTTCTTGGCCGATGCCCCAAAGCTACTCGGCACGACGCATAAATCGTAGCACTCTTCGAGGAACGCACTCGCTGATTTTACCTTGTAAATATTCAAAAGGGTCACTTTATTCCGCCGCACCGTTACATTATGCGCCATCGCGCGCTCCTGCACAGCGAATGCGATGAAAAACAACAATTTTTCCACCCTTCCGATTCCCGGAGACAGAGTGCGCGAGGGGCTCGCCGATCGGTTCAAACCAGCATCATCGAGTCCGAGCCCCAACGTTCAGGACGAACCGGATCCAGTAGCGAGAATCGATTGCGATTCTGCTCCACTCGGCAGTTTCATCTGTTTGTAAAAACAGATGTAATCTCCTGCGCTCGCCGATGATCCCGGGGATCATCGGCGAGCAGTCGATTTAATAGCACAGGGTCATCCGCCCGGATGATAAGTTGCGATCTCAGTCGTCGGGCCCGAGCTATCCTCCTAGGAAAATGGGCCTGCTTTGATTTAGTGGCTTGCTCGATAATCCAGCCGCCGCGCACGTTTCTGTGGAGGCCAAACGATGATTCTAGTGTCTAATAATCACGAGCCAGCTGGAGGAACTGTGGGATTATTCACGGTGCATGTGCCCATATTTCTACGTGCCGGAAGACGATGAAGAGTTCGCAGGAGGGACACGCTCCAGGGCGGAGAGGACATAAGGTGTTCGCGGTCCATCGCGAGAGCCTCGTCCATCCTCCTCGAGCCCCCTTCGGCTCGGACCTTCCAACTTCCACGAGTCGATTTATCTTTTCTCCGCTCTCCCAGGCCTCGGATCAACTCCGACTCGATACGAGACAGCCGGACACCGGTGCAAAAGAGTCTGCGCTCGCATAGTCGTGGTTCGCTGCATGTGCGCACGCCCGAGATCAGCCACAATTGCGTCAAAAGAGCGGCTAACGGCGATAATTATCTCGCCGTTTGATCCTCATGGCTTGCTGCCATGTTGGTGCAGGTCGCTGAGAAACTTCGCCGGGGATTCGACACCTCCAACGGGTTTCGAGCCGGTGGCGATTGGTCCAACCGCCCGGTCGGCGATGGCTCGGAAGTCGATCGAACGTCAATGTCATTAAAAAGATTCCTCGCGCTCCTCCAGCATCTTCTTTGGCCCTCGAGCTCCGATGACGCTTCAGATTTGAAGCTTGCAGCTGCGATCGCGTTCTCATATTCTTATTATTATCAGGCAGCGAATCCCTCACGCCGCGTTTTCCATCATCGTCGCTTCGCCAAATTGTTTGAGCAATCTGCCTGCTCTGCGGTTCCGAAGCAACGAAAATGATAGGAGTGAAAGGCGTGCACATTCATTCTCCCTTCTCCTTCTCTCCTTCATTGGAGAGAGATCCGGGTGACAGAAGATGCGGTCACCCGCATAATTGTCGCTCTGATGAGGCAGATCCTAAACGACGTAAATCTCGGTACCGCGAGATTCTTCACTCTCGTTCCTCACCCCTCCTCCCTTCGTGCTGCTCTCTCTCTCTCTCTCTCTCTCTCTCTCTCTCTCTCTTCCCGTTTCTCGCCATCTCACTCACTAACGGTGGGAATCAATTGTTGGTCCAGTCAATGAACATCTCGAGCTCTCAGCATCATTCCCACGGGATTTCCGTTACTTAGCTAAATTTCACAATTCGATTTTAACGAACCGCAGTGCCTCGCCGCTCGTCGATCTCTCTGCCTTCGACTTTTAAGGGCCTGAAGTGATTGAACATCGCCACTACTCGAGCTCGCACTTTTATACACGGAGAAAATGTAAGAAATATATTATTTTTCAAGAATTATCAAAGTATTTAGCCACCGATTGCAAACAGCACAGTATTTTTTGAATTTTCCAATTTTTCGTCCCTTCGATTCTCAACAGTTTTATGTAGACAGCATGCAAAAAGTGATGCACGTGAGAACTATGTTTCGTTTTATTTTCGAGTGTGTTCTTCATCATGTCAGACTAGCACTCACTGATAAGTGGAAATTCATTGTAAATCACAAATTTTCACTGTCAGTATAGTAAATTCTATGATAAATACACGAATATGCACCGAATACGTGTGACATTTTACCATGCACATGGTTTTTTTTTCACGGTTGCAACTTTACATTTGAAGTGACCGAAAACGTTTGTTACTACGCCCGTAGAGAAAAAGACTCTCGAGTCTTTTGAATAAAAGGTAATTTTTACTATGGTCGATAGAACAATTCGTATTCCTGCTCTTCGAATAACTGTTGCAATCACTGTCCCCGAGATGCAGTATTCCTAGTACTTTCCCCTTGAATTTTCGGCCTCGTTTTCTCCGCGTGCGCCAGGAAAATCAATCATTAGAATGGTGCCGAACGCTTCGAAAAAGTTTAATTTATTTAGAAGTTTTTTTCACGAAGATTCAGAGTGAAAATACCGACGTTAAGGGAGGCACGGGGGGAATAATTTTCTCACAAATTGATACATATAATCCGCGATTGCATCGATAGACGTTCGCGTTTCGCTTTCACCGGGCTCTCGCGCGTTATCGCTTTGTGCGTATCTATCCCACACTCGCGCGCGATTTCCCTTTTTCCTTCCATTTGATTCTCCCTCATCACACACACACACACACGCTCGCGCGCGCGCGCGCGATTTTTTGCAGTTTACAATCCACGCCTCCATTGGAGTGTACATTTGCTCGAGTCGCGCGGTGTTGGTGTTCCGATAGTTTCGCACACGCCGGGTGAATAACGCGTATCGCATAAAAGATCTCTCACGCGTGTTTGTTCCTATCTTGGGAGTTTGCGGAGAAAAGGGCGTAAGCGGTGACGCTCGATTCGTCGAAGCGGTTCGGCTCCAGGCCTTTTCTTGGCGAGCTCTATCAATATACTGATCGTCGCTGTGAGGCGCGCTAAAATGTGTTTTACACACACGACCCGCGTGAGGAAGGCAGGTCCCGAAGAACAATGCCGCTGACAAAACAAGACGATCAGTTTGCTCGGCACGATTCCCAAACTTGACTTTCCACTGGCGCGTGTACGAGTATTTTTCAGTACTCATTCGCTTTGTGGATGCGAACCGACGAAAAAAGTGTGTCCCGCGAATGGGAGAATCTGTTCGATCGAAGTCCCCGTTATCAACGGGCCAAAATCGGCGACCCAGCTGCAGCCCGCCACAAATGTGTAATTCTAACGACAGGGAGACGCGGGTA
The DNA here is from genome assembly GCF_019457755.1 of Venturia canescens. NCBI lineage: Eukaryota > Metazoa > Arthropoda > Insecta > Hymenoptera > Ichneumonidae > Venturia > Venturia canescens. Next base: position 14,883,466 of record NC_057430.1, read on the forward strand.
AATGCTCATTTTATGCGTGTAAGTGCAAATCTAAGTACGCTCGTTAGAAACTTTGCCTGGAAAGTATGCGTTACGCGTCGGTGACCTCGCACATTGCTTTTATCTCGAGAGACACATCTGCAGGGAATTCCGAGCTTTAAAGGGCCCGCGTTTTGAGGAGGGCGTCGGGGGGCCTCGGAAATGCGAATTTTACGGTTGGAAGGCGAGTGGCGAGTGAACAAAACGAATTTTGACGCGTGCTTATTCGTTGATCCCAATTCCGAGTCGATCAAATCAATAACAATGATTTATTCTTACGTTGTCTCTCAATTCGTTCCGACGTAAAACGTCTGATCACCGAGAAAAGAGTTTCTACGAGCTCGCGCGCTGCTGCGTGAGCTCCCCGAGACCAGAGCTCACCTTAAAAAGGTTTCGCGACTTTCGCCCGTCGCTGCTCTCGGTTCGTCTCACCGGTTAGTGACGCAATGGACCAGACGCAACTTTCGGATGTTCGTATACCCGTATAATACGACATCGAAGTCCACGTAGGCCGGAGCTCCCGCTTCTCGGATATACTTATACGGTAAGAGAGCAGAGAACGAGCTCCGACCGCGTGTACTCGCCTCTTCGCTTCTCGCTCTCCCCCTCGCTCTTGCATCTCAAGATTTCGCCTCCTCCTCAGCTCTCTGTTGCAATAGGAACCGCGCGGCTCGAAAAGATCGGGGTTTCTTGAACCCTGAAAAAGCTGCACGAGAGCGACACGATACATTCGCGCAGGAGCGAGATGCGCCTCGAGTCGGAGCCTGCGATTGTACTTTCAATGTCTGGGACAGCCCACGCTTTCGTTTCTCCGCGAGTATCTCACGCGCAATCACTTTCACCGCCAGGACTACCTTCCCTCTCATTCCCCTTTGATCTTATCCGCCCGAGCCTTTTCGTTTTTTAACGCGCTGCGTGATGAACTTGCAAAGGAGCAGAGCTAGCGTTATCCTCGCTCCACGCGTCACTCCTCTCATGACTATTCTCATTCACGGTTCATCCAGGAGTTGAACTTATCCCTGGAACCCTAATGCCTGACCTGCCTCGACCTTGCGATCCTCGCGCGCAACGCTGCGCACGGAGATTCGCATCTTTTTCCGCTCCGCGCGGCCAAGAGCCACTTTCTTTCGAAACGATGCGTTTTTTTGTAGTAAAAAAGTTTCCGAGTCGAGGGCGTGTGCACCTCAAAATGGGACAGCTCGCGCGAGTACTGCGAGCGCAAGGCGCCCGTGAGAAGGCCGCTCGATCGCTCCTCCCGCACACACACGCAGCAAGAAACTGCCTACGGAGTTGTAACTCGATATCGCCCCGAAAGGGAGACGAAGCTCCCGTAAACATTCGCACACAATCACGGCATCTTGCTCATCCGTTCATCGGACTACGTGCGCACGCAGCATTAATCCTCATTTGTACGCGCGAGGGATGGCTAAACACACGCGACCGAATCAGCAACATTGAAGCATTACGCTGCTTATAAAGCTCCAGAGAAAACGGTGATGAACACGTAAACACGCAAACTGAAAGAGGAAATCCGCAAACGCGAGGCAAGACAAACGCCCCGAGTGCCTACTTTGAGCTGACTAATGAAAGGGAGTTTTATTAATCTCTTCACATGCGACTCTGTCGGGCAAGAATAATCGTCGTCGCGCTGAGACGATGAGAGCTCTCCGGACCTGGATTACCTGCACGCATTTTTTCTCATTTTATTTCAATCCCGAGCAAAACTGCAGCGGGACGAAGGAGAGCTGAAGCAGGTTGAATTTGGCGATATTTTCTTCCACATTTCGCAGTAAACGTTCAGGCACTTCATTGATTTTTAAGGGAATCCAAACGCTCTGAAACTCGGAAGTGATTTTTTTTCTATTCCCTGCACACCTCGATGCACTTATGAGCGTTTTTCTTTCAGCGATTATTCACATTAAAATTCTTTAGCGAGAGCCGCCTTCAGAAAACGTTTCCAAGTAAAAGAAATCGCGTGTTCGGGCATTATCATTTTGTAAAGCAGCGTGGGAAGCTCCGATACTCGTCTCACGAAATCTTCCGAACTATTGTCTGCTCCAGGTTCGTTGTTGTATTCTTATAAGTCTGATATCACGATGAATCAATAGGTTCGTTTAACCTTCGAGCCAGTTGTGGGATTACGAAATCATGCGATTCCAACAGGCTACGAAACATGGAGTTATACTAAATATAAAATAGGCTCGACGTTCAACCAGCAGTTTTAAAACAGCAGGCTCTGGGATCTCAAGCGAATCGCGAATCAGCATATCCAATAATAAACGACCTCGTTCCGAATGATCGCGACTACGAATCGAGCCAGAAGGATTATCAAATATGATAAATAGCTTTGTCAAACCTGCGAAATAAAATTCGCCTCGGTTAGGCTCATCGAAACTGATAAACGTCTGGCTGTTCAAAAAATCTTTGTGCAATGACTGGTGATCTCATTCGGGGCAGAAAAAACGTGGAATTTTGAAAAAAAATTATTCGGTTTTCATGGAAATAAAAATTCCATGAACACGATAAAAAACTTTCATTTTTCTGGTGTTTTTTCAAAGAGCCTTTTTTCAAACAAACAAGAATGACTTTTTTACACTTTGCTTGCTATAAAAAGCTTGTGATCGTGAGTTTAGCACGCTCTCAAACAACAGAGGAGCCAAGTGGCTGAGCATCCCTCCGCTGCGAGGTCCGAGGCCTGGCTTTATCGAGAGACGAAAGTGAATTACATTAAATTACAGCAAGATTACCGTAGGAGCGCCTCGCGGCGGAAAATACGCGAACCGCGAAGATTCTTGTCTCTATCGGACCAGCTCTGTACGAGAAAGAGGAAGTTTTGCTGTTGCTTGTAGCAGCGTATATAAGTCACCCGATTCGATTTGAGCTTTTCAATTTGAGCAACCTTTTTTCAACTTTGTTATATAATTCCAGCTGGAGTGATCTCGAGTTCAGCGACTTTCAGTCACCGATTTATTACCTTAAAATTCTGCTCACCCACTTATTTCATGAGCTTTTCATGAGCTTTTGGCTTTACTTTACGTAATTTAAATTTCTTTTAGGAAAATTCAAAGTCATTCGACTCGACGAAAAATAACAAAAAGCCAGTGATTAGGCAAGAGCGAATTTCCACAAAAAACTATATGAATTGGCATGAAATAACTCATAGGACTCGATTATAATGGTGCAAGGAAGGAGAAGAGTCTGAGGTGAATTGTGCATGGGCTGAGGTGCAAGTCCGATCTCTCGATAAAAAATGTGCCGCAGTAGGTGAGGTGCTTTGTCGATCAGACTGAGGTGAGCGCTATATTTCTGGCTGGATCGCCCTGCAGTCAAGCTTCGTCGAAAACCGATGAGAAGCTAAGAGCGATATGGCTGGTGTTTGAGCAGGTGCTCGGCTGGATCGTTATTTTCGCGCCTTATTTCGCTATCAGAATCGATGAATTGCGAAAATGAAAGATTTTTGTGAAAGATTTAACGCAGAAGTCTCCAGGCCAATGTCGACGGTAGAAAACTCTCGGCGCTGCCTCGCAGCTTCGATTCCATTCGAAAATGAATAGAATTTAACAATCGTAAGAATTCGTGGGGCATGATCAGATGCACTGTTTGTTTTACTGTTATCGACAGTTTCGTGACTGGGTTGGAGCCAAAGCAGATAAAAATTGCAGCGAGCTTGCACTCTGCACCTGAAGTAATTGTTCCAGGCCCCGTGTAGAATGGGCAGCTCGTGCACGCTCGAAAAGTACCACTGCAGTAATGAAACTGATACTCTGGCGAATGTACAGGCTCCGGTCGTGATAAAAAATAAAACAATTTTACCGAATATGGAAATGTAAGAAGTTTGCCATTAAAAGCTTAATCTCAATCCAATTGAAAAAAATGAAAAAAACTTTCGTCTCAAAATGAGTTTTACCAGTGTTCGATCTCAAGATCGACCATTAAATTTTCACAGAATATCAGAAGTATTTGCAACATCGAGGAATCCAAGGATCCCAGAAATGAGGTTTGTGCATCGTGAAAATTTTTCAAAAAGCTTTTCTTTGTACGAGCTCTTTTTTTCAGCTATTTCGATATTTTAACAAAAATGGGACGTTTTATGATATTAATTAAAAGTGGAGATTCCATATTTAACGTATATACAGGCATGGAGCTCGTGCATAGACGATGTACGGGAACGAGTAGTTTTATCGCTAAGATCCTGCACGAGGTTGGAAAGCTAGTGCTCTTTGCACGCTCAACAACCGTGAAGAGAGCATCCAGGAGCAGAGAAAGAGAGCTCGGAAGCGCGCGGGCGAGAGAAGAGCAACAAACTTCGTAAAAGGTACGTTACAAAGTGAAAGATTGGCAGTAGCTACAGACCAGAAGCCCAATCTGTGTATTAATGGTCATAGGAGAACGAGCTCATTCTCTTAATTTGCCGTAATTAGTGAGTCTCTAGTTTTATTGCTTGTCTGGGGGAGCTTAGTTTCTGGAATTGGACTTTGGGATATCCAAGGGCTTAGGTGCCCTTGAAGAGATGGCGATCGGTCGAAAAGCCTCTAAATTGAGCTCGACTTGGGCGCTGAAGCAGAGCGCAGACCGGAAGTGCAGGCTGCATTAGGTGCTGGCATGCAAGAGACTTTTTTTATTAGCAGAAATAAGCGAGCTCGAAGTTTCGTCGTGTTATTGGATCGCTCGAGAGATCGTGCTATTGTAGATAAGCTTTGAGAAATGAGTCTTGACTTTTACAGTTTCGTGGCTATTTTTATTCGCTCGAAAGCAGGCTCGATAATCTATCGAATTATTCTTGAAATGCTGCGATGGAGTTCGACGAGAGAAGCCTCGTTTGAATCTCTCGCGGGCTCCGTTGCTCTCTTCCTTTCTTATTTACTTTTCACCATGATTCCGTTTTCTTGACTAACGAACCAGTTGAAAAAGCACTTTTGTTGAGGGACTCGGGCGCGAGGGAGGAGGCGAGAGGAAATAGCGATCGGGGGCGCGGTGTATGGATGTCGTTGTACCTTTAACGAGGCATTGCTCGCGAAGAAACGTCGACGTCGTCGTCGTCGTTGCTGTGCTCGTTCCTCTCTTGGGAAGCGTTGTCTCTTGGCCAGCCAGGATACAAGACCCGAGAAATTCACCGATACGAGACGCGAAGAAAGATCAGGAAAAAGAAGCACCGGAATAAAAAAATAAAAAAAATAAAAAAAAAAAAAACAAAACGCTCCACAGAAGAAAACAAGGAAGACGAGACGACGAAGAAACGCGCAGAAGAAGAAGTCCAAAAAGACTTCAATTTCAAGAGCCGCACAAAAACAGGTTTCGTTTTCGCCATGAAAAAAAAACGTGCACAGTATTCCAGCAACGCTAAGTTATAGGACAATGAAAATAATCAAAAGTTTACTTTCAACAGCGCGTGAGGAGCTTCGAGTCCAGGTTTCATTTTCTGCATTTCCTATACAACCTCGAGATCCATTTGGGCCCTACAATAATTATTTCGGTTCTAAATTAATTTTCACGTGATTGCACGTCTCAACAGCGCGTGATTGTTTTTTTCTGTTAATGAAAAAAAAACGAATTCTTCCATGAAGTTTTCTATTGAAGTGAAAATCTTTCAAAATTGGTCGACTAAAATCATGAACGTGATCAGATAAAAAATGGCACAAAATCGTTGCATTTCATGGACATCGATTGCGAGAGCTTTTGAGTACTAGAGAACGCTGAAGCAGTCGATTCCAAGACTTTCAGGACACCGAGTAGACGAACGGTGGGTTGGAAGAAAATATCTTGGTTGGTCATTAAATCCACGAACTGTTTTACTTCACAATAATATTATCTCTCTTTGGTCATACATAAAATATAGTACAAGACTTCCACACCCCGGACCTTCTACCCCTTTCGTTCTCGGCCGTCAGTGGATCTTCTTTTTTCTCTTTCTTACATTTTTTTCGTTCGTGAACTCTCACACAGTCAATACTGAAGAGAGATTTCTCCTTGCCAGGGGTTCGTGAGAGAGAGAGAGCTCAAGCAGCATTGAGAGAGTCTCATGTGTGCATCGAGGCTCTTTTACGACGACGTAAGGTCGAGTCTGGATGTGGTCCCGGATCATCTCGAAGATGTAGCATCGAGAGGATGCTTTTTTTCGAAGGTTTAGTGCGGCGAGGGGTACGTTTCGAGGATGAGCACCGCACGATTGCATTTTGTTCTCTTCTCAAGATCGAAAAATAGCGAGGAGCGATGCTATCGCGATTTGAAAAAACCTAGGAAACCGGCACGCATTCAGCTTCGAGCCGAAAGTCTCGATTCTCTTTTTATACACAATTATGTCGATCTCCTTCGAAAGCTTTGAGGTACGCAGATATTTACGTGCATTGACGTACCACGCTGTAAGTTTAGCTGCCGTTGCAGTTGCCGGTGCAATTTGGTACCGAGGTCACGCACGTTCATGCACAGATGTGTGCGCCAAAGCAGTACGCGGGCCCTTGCGAACGTAAATCATCCGCCGCCCACCGGCCTTTTCTCTCTCCCTCGTCGCCCTCCTCTTCTTATTTTCCGTCCTCCTCGCACTCAATTTCTTTTTTCCCTTCACGATTTTTTCTCCCGTCTCTTACGACTGATTTGTCGACTTGGCAATGGGGCATATAAGTTTCAGATATCGGACGACGTAACGCGCGCCTCTCGTGGCTTCTATTACCTCCGTACATCGATGTATTCTCGGAGTGACAGAGAGGGAGATCCTATTATAGGAATACGGAAAGCTGGGATAGAGATAAATAATGTTTCTTTAAACATAAACACTCTTTTTCCTCCCATCCGCGTTCTTGCTCAATCTCGAAAATATTCGCCATTGCAGAGCTTCATACGAATCGCATTTTTTATGTCTTCATTACCGACTTTTAAGGGACCGAGCTGTTCGAAGAAAATACTTGAGAAATTGAACATTTTTGCGATTTATCGGAGCCTCGATGCACACTATTTGACAGAATTGATCCTTTTCCCTTCTATTTTCTCTCTTCTCTTTCATCGATATATGAATTCCGTGGTACGAGGTACGGAATGTTATGGAGCCATGTACTTAACCTCGGGAGGCGATATTCCATTAATGAAATAACTTAACCATGTGGTCTGAGAGCTTTATAAGCGTGGGAGTGAGACCTCACGTGGTCGAGAGTTTATGTACCGGTGGTATTTAAATATTTTATATGGCTGATTTCCGTCGGATTCCTTCGAGCATTTGGCATCCGAGTATAGTTATATAAAGCACGTGAGCAGGCTGGTACAGCCTCGGGGTGGTGGAGAATCGATAATGAAATTTCCTCTGCGTGTGAAAAGTAGCGAGAGCCGCGTGCATCGTTTAATTTGAAAAAAATCTCACTTTCGATGTTATTCCATTAGCTTTATCACTCGAATTCCTGGCTGAACATTTGAATACAAAATAGCGTGGAATTCGTCTGAATTTCAAGGCGCACCTCGCGCCGGTTCGAGACTAGTTCGAGGAGACCCAAAGTCACAACGTGAAATAATTCGCAGGTTTTTCACGCCGGTCTTTCGCAATAAAAATCAGTGGTATTGGAAAAAAGATAAAAGGAACGGAAGACAAATAGAGAAAGAGAGAGAGAGAGGGTTGAGTATTCGTCGGGCTTTCGCAATGCGCGAGAATACGGAGACAGTTGGACTGACAGAAAAATTTGAAATACTGAAAGAAAGATAAATGGAATTGTAGACAAATAGAGAAGGAGGGAGAGAGATTGCGAAAAAGTGAAATATCTGCTAATAAATTTTATAGTGCCCACACGTGACGATATGCACGTGGGCAGATGAAAAGCGTAGGTGCCAAAGTGTCTTGTGATCCTTGTCCCCGTGCTCACATTCCCTTGTAGATACGAGTCGGACAGTCTTTGGAGTTGGAAAAAAAGACGCGGGCTATTTATCCTCGTCTTTCTATGCGCGAATCAATGCGCGACGATTTTTTTCCCGATATTATCCAACGATAACAATGGGGACAAAAGTCCTAATGAATTTCTATAAATTTAAAAGTTTTTTTAAATTCCCTTCGATTTACCATTAGCGTGTCATATCCAAAGATAAAATGCACCCAGATACACCCGGGGAATGAGTTATAGTAGCGGATATAGGAGAATAATTATCGGAGGAAAAACGAACGAACAAAGCCTCCTGGTTTCCATTCATAGGGTGGACATTTCCGTCCTCGTTTATTATTCGAGTCGAAGCCATGTAACGAGAGTGTGTCTCAATGCACGCACGTTTTTTTTAAATTTTTTATTCTCATTCTATAATATAATGCTGCGTTATAATACGCGAAATGTATAATGATCTTGAAGTTTTCCTTGAAATTCTATTTCGCCAGTAACGACGTCCTTTCTGACACGTACTTAAGCAACGCTGCCAATGGAAGAGAGTGACATAGTTGTGCGGAAACTAAACTTCGATTCCTTCGTGCATACCTTCGACGCGTGGGCACTCGGACGGTGTTTTATGTTCGATAATAAAAGTGCATTGCTCTCATTTTCTTAACGCTGATGGAAAGTCACACTGCGGAATCATCGCGGAAATCGAAATTTTGTCTTTTTTTCACAATCAGATTAATGCAGAAAACTACTTTTCTGGCTGATGGTAAAGAAGCTCGTTGTACTGCTTCACCGAACACTCCGATTGTCAAGCACGTTGGAGAGTCTGCGTGCACGACTAAATTGTTTTGCATCATTGAAAATAGTGTTTTTGGCTCGTTTTATTTATAGTCGCTTTGTTCACTTTTGTATTAGCGCACTGAATTTGCTCGATTAATCCTATTTTTTTCTAACTTTTCATTCGTCGCGTGTCTTCTTTCCGTGAATGGAATTTCTCGAGTTGAATAGCTGCGAGATTAATTGAGAATCGATTAAAAAAACATAGCACACAATAATAATTAGACTCTCGATAATTGGAAGTAGAAAAATAATCGATTGAAATCGATACCACGTTGAAACGTTTGCTCTCCCGTTTTTCTAGGTTCTCGAGGGGGATTTATCAACGACGTGGTACATCGCAATGGTCGGGGAGCGGGGTCGGCGTCACGGTGATTAATCGTGAATGATAATTTTTGTTTTCCGAATGTCTACCGGAAACGCGTGGAGAGATCTCACGCGAAAAGAAAGGTGCAGGACCAGTTGTCAATTGAATTTATGATACAATTACAAGCAGTTTCGTTCCCGATAGAACGAGAAATGTCCTCATATGCAAATGACTCGAGGGGGGCGCTCGCGTCGATGGAAAAGAAACTTGATATCCGGGGGATAGAGAAATAAAGCGAGAAAAAGGGAAAGAGAGAGGGAAAGTTGAAGCGACGATTATTTAATATTTGAGCGATCAAGAAAACCTGAAATGGAAATGATGTTCATCAGAGGGAGTGAGACGACGACGTCAGCGAGCATAAAGATACGGAGGCGCTCACGCTCGTCGTTTAAACCGGCGAATATTTAAGCTCCGACGCATTCTTTTAATATCGCAATTAACCTCCATTTATTGTGAAATAAAAGAGTGACTTTAGAAGGATGATATCGATGCTAATCGGGCATGGAAAACTGACGAACTCTTCGAAGGGAATTCATACCAACGGATAAACATCGGAGAAATTCTTCACGGTATTTCTTCTTTATTTTATGGGCTCGTAATATGTATATAAGCGCGGTTAAATCTTAGCCGTACCGTAGCACAAGCGGTCCTGAGAAGCGGAAAGTCCGCGACGTCAAGTAGGCAGAGAAAAAGGCCCCGTTTTTATGATTTTACGCCATTTACGGTTCCGTCTTCCCTCGCTCTCTCCCTCCGTCCTTATTCGACGGTGGAACAAACGGTTCACAAAAAAAAACAACAACAAAATTCTCTTCCGCATAGTATTTACTGCGGCAGTGGCAATCCACCCTTTCAATGAATTTTCGATCCGACCGCTCTCGCCGCCTCCGCGAGAAAGTGCGTAGCTATCTCCGCATAGACGATACACGCGAGACCCGCGCAGCAATCCGAGCGAGTCATTTCGAATATTTTCACCGTTACCCATTATGGACAATTCCATACTGAATCAACTTTGAGTCATAACACTCCGGGGAACATTACGTCAGTTGGATCGACAAGAATCTGTGAAAACAATAATAATGATGACGATAGCGAGGCCCGTGTTCGTCGACGTGCTTCTGAGGATTTCCCGCCATTTTCTCCTCTATTTTGAGAGTAAAATTTGTATATATACGTGTATTTAATATGTGCTGAAAATGGGGAACTTTCGTAGGAAGAAATCGCCGGAGCGTTAAAACAGACGTTACAAAAAATAGGCTAATTCATATATTTTATAGTTTCCGTTCGAGAATGAGGAATAACGGATGCGCGTACGTTAGGCGCCGTTCTCAATCGCTGCACGCGGGAAAAATGACGTTTTTTCGTCCATTCCCGAGGAAATCGGCGCGTGTAGAAGGAAAGGAGAATTTCCTCTTGGGTTCTGCCGGAAATTCACGATTTTTTCAGAACGCTCGTTCGACTCAGTTCGGAAAGGGAGAACTGGATATCGAGGATGGCAGGGACGATGAATTAGTCGTTTGAAAAAAGGCACTTTGCGTCGTAACGAAATACATGAGCGAGGAAAACTTACCTGGTTGACAGCCAAGACGAAAACAAGCAAGGAGACCTTCGACATAACCGGTCCGATAAGAGAATCTGTCCGTTTCACTGACATCTCGACAATTTTAATATTCACAGTTCACAAAAGAGTATTTGAAGGTACAAAAATTCGAATATTTGTATATTTTCGTAATCGAAAGTCTGTAAAATCGAATTTTACAGATATTCGTCGTAAGGCTCGAGTCAAAAGTAACAGTCGTATCGTGTCTATTTATATACGGAGTACTCGTGTGAGCGGAGCTCGTATTTTTCGTCTGCTATTTCTCCGTTTTCACCTGCTGCGCGTTCACACTGTTTGTCACGTCACATTTCCATCGTTACCGGAGAAAAATTTCCTCATTTCCGCGACGAGGCACTTTCGCGGTAAACGCGAGAGGGATAAAAAGATTTGAGAATTCGGTAATATCGAAGGGGGTAGGCACGATCGAATAACACTCGACTCCGTTGACCTTCGATTTCTTCTGGTTGCGCGCTCCTCTGTGAGCCTCCCTCGGAGACCGATGGGACGATGAAAACCAGCGAAAATGTTGAACAGCTCCGGTTTTTCTTGCTCGTTGATGACGCAGCTGGTCCGTCCCCCCCCGTCGATATTCGAAGATGTTTGATTTGAACTCGAGCTCTAACGTGCTGCGAGGTGGCCGAGTTCGAGACCAAACACGGAGCTCCAAAGCGCACGAGAGCTCTCCACGAGTGTGGCAAACGAGCTACGAGCAGGTACGATAATGACTGTCGGGCCCCGCGACGGGCCCCCTCTCGATTATCCTCCGGCACCGTACACGCTTCAGGGACGCTCAACGTACATCCAGCGTCATCCTGGACTGTCGGCGAGCCTCGGTGGTGGGGACAGTCCGGATTGCATCGAAGAGCGACGCGAGCGCTGCGAGGTTCTGCGGCTTTTCGAACCTGGAGAACAACCTCGATCGCTCCTCTGCGGGCGTTCAAATCCCCGCGGATACGCGTTACGAATCCCCTGCGAAGCGGACGATGCGAGGAAACACTCGTTCAAAACGATTTCTTCGAGCTCGAGGATCGGTAAGGACGCTACCAAAATGGCGGACGAGCCGATCAACCGAAGAAAACTTTTGTGCCAGCCGATTTCTTCGAGCCCGGAAACCGGTAATGCGGTAATCCTGAGACTTTTCCTCCTCCAATACCGCCAACGATCAACTCTGAACTCGCGGATACCGACGATCGGTAACCAGGCCAAGAAACCTCGCTGGAAATCGACCAAGTCCTCGTCCCTGGACTCGCTTTGTTTGAACTTCTTCAATGGTGTTAAGAATCTTCACGAATAAATAACACTTTCTCTCGTTCCGGGGTTGAATTTTATGCATCTCATTTCAGTCGCGGTTGACACTAAATTCCGATTGTACGACCAACTGCAAAAGTCTGTTTGCAATGAGATAAATCCTCAAGATTTACCGCCTTGTGATTAACGCGGCGAACTTCTTCTTAGCTTGTGGTGGAAAGCGTTTGGCCTGCATCCAGATAAATCGTGGGCAACTTTTCCTCAAGTTTTCAACGCGCAAACACGCACTGTTCGAGGAATTAAGGAAGCTCGCCTGGTAATCGAATTAACGAAGAGATTTCGATGAAAATATTCGAGTGCAGTAATGAATGATAAAAAAATGTCCGGTCAAAATTTCAAGGCCCGAGGACGCTTACCGGTTTCTGTGGTTTTCGGGTGAAAAATATCTGAAGAATATGTTTACAGCTTCTTAAAATCCATTCAATACTTATAAAGTTCGCAATTAATGATTAATTTCTCGAAAAATGGTGATTATCGTTATCCAATCCACGCAACTCACACTGGGGTCTTCCAATAAAATATGAAGGACGGGTTCGAAAATATTAATGTAATTGAGAAAAACTTGTTTTATTTTTTGACATTTCTGGCATTTTCAATTATGCCAAAAATGACGCACCAAAATCCTAGTAATTGGGTTTTTTGGCGGTGTTTTTTTGTTACTATGGAAGAGTCCGCCCTTACCAACGTCAATTGTAACGTCACAGGAATAGTTTGATTCCTAGCCGGAGCAAACATCATATTTAATGGCCTCATCGGAGCTCCTGATGATTTCTTCGCTCGCAGGCATTCCCATGAACCTCGCACGTCTCTATTACTTTGAATGAAGAATAAACGCTGGCAAGACTCGTCCCGCGATGCTCGTGTCCATAAAATAAAGATGAAAAAAACTCTCGCTTTCTTTGCTATTCTACTGACTTCTGCTTCGCGTTCGGCGATGTTGTCCTTGTCGATCATCAACCTGGCTCCACTCTCATTTGCGTAATGTTTGTTCGTTCCACGAAGCCAGTTTATCCAAGCAAATTATTTATGGTAGGAGAGTACATACCGAGTGGGCACATGAGTTTAGCACCATTTTCACATTAACTTTTGCTCCGAACAGACGCAAATTTGCAAACTTCCAATCGCTCATGTTAGATCGCAAACAGTCAAAATAAGCGCGTGTGAGCTCCGAAAGAATCAAACAGAAGATGAAAGTCAACCGGGCTCCCCAGGGAGTCTTCCGCTTTTCGAATCCTCTCAGCAAATCTCACCAATCTCATTCCCTGATACTCCTTACTCTCACTTTCTTGTTTACCAAAAACGTTAGATGCTCCACGTTTTCCGCTGTTATTTTTAGCGATAAGAGCCTCCAAAGTTACCAGCGTTTGCACACAAATTTCACAGTTTGACCATCCTTACGTTTGATAATCGTTACGTTTGACGCATCCGTGTCCACTTGGAAAAGATTCCTCTCTTCACAAAGCTCAGAAAAACACTTTCTTCTCCTGCTGATATTCGAAAAAATGTTTGCCATTGTCGACTTCCGGTTCTGGTTTTAGGCGGCGAACGACCTCCCTCTCGATTTCTCTACTCGAAACCAAAACTCGAGTGGCGAATCAATTGGCATGTCCTTCGAACTCGAGCATCTTTCTAGTGCTCGAAATCTGGATGAAGAGAAATTGTTTCAGAATCGAGCTGTTTAGAAATTTTGTTGGAAAGAAGAGGAAAATGAAGGAGGAATTTTTAGTACTATCAACATTTTAATTTCTGCCTCATTATGCACTTGATTCGAATAAATTTAAAAAAAAAATTCATCAGCGATGAAAACTCTTTTTCTTGACAGAAAATGAGTCGAATTATCTGTCACAATTGAATAGAAATTCAAATGAGTGACTGTGGGAGCTACTTTTTTGGTGATAAAAAAATGAATCAAACGAGTAGTCGCAGGTGTGCAAGTATTCGCCAATGAAATCAATTTCCATTTTTTATTTTAGACCCTCAAACATCATTCGTTTCCCACGACTCATGATTTCTCAAACCTCAATAGAGCAACGATAAAACATTTTTTTCAGTTGATTACGCAAACGAAATAGGACAGGGGGATCCTCCGTGTATTTGCATGAATTTTTCCAAGAACGCACGGTATTTAAACGAAAGTAATTTGCACGGATGGCGAAATATTCGAGTAAGAATTATCGCGAAATTATTGATGTCCGATTATTAAGTCGTTCCTTCAAAACAGTCGAATGCATGCATAATCGGCGAGGGAATTTGTGCCATCCCGGAGCTAATGTTTCGCTAATATTTCGAAAAGATTTAGTACGTCCGCGCATGCAAAGTCCATTTTTTATTGCAACTAATTACGTATGTAAGTAGCCACAAAAATATTTCGCATGCTTCATTTTGAGGTGAAACTCGAGTGTTGAATTTCAATCGATCTCCCGACTTTACCAAGATTTGGGACACAAAAAAATATGCTAAGTTTCCACTCAGCCTCGATGGACCGTTGTTAATTTTTTGCGAATGAGTAACGACACTCTTGGTGACTGCTCGAGGATTTTTTACCCTTTGTGAAACTATTTCTCAATGTTCGAACTCAAAATTGCTCAATAATTCGTTTCAAAAGTTGATGCAAAACTGCCCACGCCTTTTCCTCCACGTTTTATCAGAAAATTTCATTCAAAGTTCGTTGCAGAGACGCGTGTAATTTCGAAAGAATCCGTTCCGAAAGTGCCGCTTTCGACCGATGTCCAACAGTCCGATCGTTTGATCGTCTGAGAATTGGGTTTTATCTCCAATGGATTAATGTTCAGTGGAAAATACAATTGATATTGTAACAAGCTCCGAATCCATATTTCTATCTCTTTGGAGATCCATCGTCTTCGTAATTGCCGAGCATTCAGCCATTTTTGTTATTACAGAATTTCAATGGTATACCAAATCATTTATAGTGTCAATAAAAATCCGAAGGAGACCAACATTTTTTGACAGAAATGCTGAGTCTGGAGAAAAGCTAGAGGAAGTAATAAATGTTCGACATTCCTGAAGATAGTTTAAGAAAATTTCACATCGCGGCCTCCGAAATGAGTGAAACAATGGGCGATAAAAGTTATTTAAATCGATGAAGTCTCGAGGTCTCGATGTCAAGCTCCGGTGCACGATTCCTTCGCTGTTTCAATCCGCGAGCGTTTACTCTCGAACGATTTGCATCTTTTGAGGTGAATTTTCTTGAAAATTCTTTAGAAAGTAACGATTTGGAATCCTGATATAATTGGGTATCAAGGTTACTGTCTGGTGGTTGATTCGAGCCGCAGAAAATCGGGGACCGAGGTGCGTCAAGTGCTCGCACTTACATTGTTGCATCTCCGTAGAGCACGCCTTGCATCACCGTCCATTTCGATGTGATTGTAATCAAACGCGGTTTCGTAGAAAAGCGAAGAAGCCACGTGATTGCCGTTGACAGTGAGGTAACATCGGCTCGGCGAGCCGATGTATCGCCCAAAGGATTTTGAGGCGGGGGGACAATAATGCACAGGAGACAAAAACGATCGTAGAGTTTCGAGACCGCGTGCGACTATTATTAGCAGCATCACCACACGATCGCCATGAGATATAAATGGAAGAAGAAATTGGAGAAGCGCAAAAAACTCGGAGTGGGCAGTAGAAAAAAGAGTTTGAGAAGCAAAAAATCACGGAGGAAGAGATCCGCTGGAACGTGAGAGGGAGAGCAGGGGCCAAAAAAAGGAGAGAAAAGTTTGAAGAAAGAAGAAAGAACAGAAGCGAGCTGATCAGGATGCAAATGAAAGACGATTCATCAAAATCGAAGAGGACAATAAATGGAAACAATGCACGGAAGTTAAAAGGAAAGAATTCCAGTCGAAACTACACGAGGATAAAGAGAAGTGGAGAAAAAAATTATTCGCAGCTGGATATGGGGAGAGGCAAAAAGACGAAAATGAGACGAGAATGCAGCAGAGTCGAAAAGCATTTATTGTGGTATAGTGAAAGCGGGAGTTGATCCTCGACATTGTATAATACAGAGGTCCACGCAACTTGACAGCCATACACACGAGAGTCACATTGTTGATACACGAGGGACAAGAGATCGAGAAGAGATCTGCTGCGCCACGGAGATGCGCTGTAATAAAATTTGATAATAGCGATCCGAGGACCTTTACAAGCCGGAGAAATTATCCCAGCTACGAAAAAGTGGCGGTAGCTCGAGGGCTTCGAAGCGTTCTTTCCTTTCGTTTTTTTTTTATTCTGCTTTTTCTCGCGAAGCAGATTCTCTTCCATTTGGCAGCAAGTTCGAGGGGTCAAAGAGCTTACACGCCTCGTACGTCAAGCGTAATCGACGTTGAGAGTGAAACTGAAATAGAAGAAAATATGTTGAGACTGGAGCCGGAAGGTTTGGAAAGATTCTCATTTTTTTCATAATCAAAAAAAGATCTCTTCCACTGAACAAGACACTCGAAAAATAATCGATTTACGAATAGAAAGAAAATCCTCAAAAACAGTTTGTTTGGAAACGTATTTTTGCGTGAGGGACATAAAAATTACAAATTCGTTCCAACGACGTTCACTGATCGTCGTAAAACTGATTTAATCTGATCTGAAAAATGTATTTCCAGTCCATTCGAATGATCACTTTCGCGTGTACTGTATACTGATAAAAAAATGTATTCATCGAGCAAAATACCGTTCAGGCGGACGCGAGAACGTGGTGGATTCCACAGCTCTTTTGTCGAATGAACTGAAGAATCGTACTCGCCATTTAAAAAAAACTAGTTGAATTCGTTTCATTTCCCTCCAACTAAGAGAATTTTGTTCGACGAACAATTTTTTTTTCTCGCCTCGTGAACCGTCAGTCACAATGAAAACAGCCAATGAGCACAATCCATCGAAATCGTACGACGTTTCCAAACCTCTCGAATGTGGTTATAACGCTAAAAAATAATAGCGAATAAAGAAACCACGAAACGCCTCGAGGTGGCACGTCGATGGGATCCTCTTCGTTAGGTGGATTTGATGTAACAACTTTTTGACCCTCGCAGCTCCGTTGCCTGAAATGGATACGGTGCTAGGAGTTCGAGGCAATTTTTTGTTCCCCCAAACCTTGTCCTCTCTCTTGCTTCAAAAATATTTCGAGATCGATCAAAAGCACTGTGCCAACGTTCATCCTCGTGTATGTTAATCTGGATACACATTAGTGTGTGCACGAGCATTAGTACTTTTTCCTTCACGAGTATTACGATGATCCTCCGGGCCAAGTGTTACCGGCCACTTTCTTCTCGACCATACAGTGTTAATGAGTGGTTTAACGCAGAGAGTGAGTTTATTATAATCGTTGAGGAAGTGTGCTCGTTACCACACTTCACAGTCTCCCTCTCGCGAGCACGTGTTGCACACAATGCCGGATTCTACGCACAGACGCGCACGCACACGAGCTGCTTGGAATTGTGTGCTCAGCCCTGTATGTGCTAATCAAAATGTGTATTACGAATCCTTCGACGATTGCACTCCCACACTGAGCAGTCGCTTCCCAGGCTATCGGGACTCGAGGCCCCTGAGTTTGCGGTTCAAAACGAATGGAAAAGTCGTTAGAGCAGAGCTGAGAAGTGATTCCGATTCTTCGGAAGGCGTTGGCTGGATTTCAGGTCGCCCGCTGGTCCACGAAGCGAAAAGACTCGGAGTGAGTTCTGCGTGTGGAAACGGACCTTGGTCGCGTCGAAACGGAAAGCGCGATATGCGAAATGTAAAGAATTTCGAAAAAATCCACCACGAAAAGGAGAACCTTGGGACATGTCAGATCACGAATTTTGATAAATTCGTTTCACGTATTGCCTCACTTGTACGTGGATCTCAAGAATCTCATGCTAATTCACACCCAAATTTACACGATTGTGTGCATGGATATATGTAAGAGACGGCGTTTCCGCTCGGTGAAATGGGCGGGCGATATGCCTACGAAAAAATTTACCAGTCGCTCCACTTTTACGTTTCCCGTGACGAAATCCTCCGGCCCATAAATTATTGCGACTCCGAGTCTCATATTTTCATGCAATTTTTAATGAAAATCGATCGTTTTCAGTGCGGAGTTTGAATTCTGGAAATTTTACAACGCGGTCGAATCCGATCCAATTTTTTTGAATCTCTCACCAGTCCCTCGTCGTGGTGAGCCTTCCATACTGTTTTATTACCAATTGCAAAAAATTTGGACGAATGTTTTTTAATCAGGAAAAACTGTAGTGGCGTAAAAAATATTCGGGATTCTGCAGCAAGTTCATTTCAATACCGTTCGGTGAATGATCCCGTTGATATTTCACGAGTAATGAGAACTTCCTGGGCACCGAAACATATCCCAAAACCTGCGTGAGCTTCCAACCTTTTTATTGTGTTCCACTTTTACCTCGTCGTAACGAGATTTTGTCAGGCAAGGAAAGAAAAGTGAAAAGTCACATGAGAATGAGTAATTATCGGAAAGCGGAATCAGTATTTTGAATAACGTGAATCTTCCTGATTAGCGATCGCTTGGCGCTGTCATCAGCGATGGCTCGAGGAGGCACGAATGTGATCAACGAATTAAACTCTTTCAACGAGTTCATGATTATTGACAAATATGATTACGACAGAATTTCACTTCCGAAAATCTTCATTCGTCGTTACTGGGACAATTCATGGACTTATTCACGGTAATTGGATCCGAACAAATGGATTTTCTGATGTTGGACGGACGATCTTTTTTTTTTTCAAAAACAACGATTCTGTGTCACCGGTTCGAGAACGATTCGTGCTAGAAATACGATAATTTGAGATGAATTATTGTGTGTATCCTAATTAAAATCATATCTGCAGCAAAGATCAAGGATTTTTCGTTGAACAGTGAGTTTTGAAGCGGAGCTTCGTATCTGAAATCTCTTATCGTTCGATCAAGTAGGCGAGGGGGAGGGTGAAACCGACGGCATCTTCATCAAGTGCTGGGCGCCGAAAAAATTGTGGTGAGAAAACTGTGAAATTTCCTTGCACGTGTACGCGCTGAGACACGCGTGAAAAAAAGTATTTGAATTTTTATTATTTTTATTTGATTTGTTCAGATAAACACGCGATATGTATACGAAGAATAAGAAAGTCATTTCTCTCTCGTTTCATATGGAAATCGGGACGAATGTATCAAATCGACGAATATCATGCTCAACCCGTGGCTGTGAAACTTCGGAGTATTATCGTTATTACGTGGAGACGTGATTCGCGTTATACTCTTCCGTATTAAGGAGCGATTTAAACATTCGCCTGATCAATACGTTGACGTTTGATTCCATCGTTTTTTTCGACCAGGTCCCGATGTACGAGACTTTTCGTTTCAAGTCAAAATCACTCATTTCCCATTCCTGTAACTTTCATTTTTCTTAAACTTTTCTCGAACATTTTTTTCGAATTTCTCATTCCATTTTTCAAGCTATAAGTTGTATAATTTATATTTTTGTATTTCATTTTTATTGTAAATTTTCATGATTTTATAATTAAAAAAGAAATTGAAACCAAAAATATAGAAAAAAATGAAATAAATCAATCAAATTGTAAATTCAAATACACCGATTCGGTTTCAATTTTCACATTCATGTATTATCAAAATAATGGATTTGAGAATATCTGAATCGGTAAATCCGTTTCGAAAAATAGAAATAGTCGTAAAACAAAGAATCAGAAATCGTTCCATTTTTAAAAAATCCCACAGTTATGAACAATGATTAAAAAAATGAATAGTGCATGCGATCAATCAGTTTTTAAGCCGAGGGACTCTTTACGAGCGTCGTCATGTATATTCAATTTTCTTATTTTACAATTATTAATAGGATTACTTAACTTATAATAAGAATGATAATAATGAAAATCATACAACACGTCGTTTGTTATTGAGGTGAGTTGAGACATCGAAAACTAAAATCTCACGTGTGTTTACAGATACTCTCGAAGATAATACGTATAAATGTACAGATACATGAACAAGCGTAAATATTTTATAAGAGAGGAGACGTTGAAGTTTAAAGTGGTGGAAAGGAGTGAGCAGCGGTGGAGTTGGCAAAATTACGGTAGCCATGGAAATGGTGGTGGCAGGAGTCAGTGGTGGCTCTTTCTACAGAGGCCCACGAGGAGGAAGACTCCTACGGGGGTACAATACACATATATAAAGCTTGAATGAAGATGCTCTCAGGTATTCACTCTCACCTTTCTCATAAGCGCGTCCACGGAGAGCGATCTTCGCGAGTTCGCGGTTGTTAATCCTCGATTCTCGGTTTTTACTCAATTCGAGATAAACGGGGTTAAAGAAATTAACATTCAAATAAACTGCGGGAAACAAGGACTCGAACAGCATCTTCGAAACGTCTCTGTTTTCTTTTTTCTTTTTTTTTTTATTTATTTTATCGTGAAGATTTCGAGCGTTTTTCAACCAAGGATTTAATCACGTGGGTGAGTCCTTTTTATTCGTTTCATTACCATGAATTGTTAATTATTTTGACTTTTTTTGTCACGTTTCCTTCCTCGTAGATTTCGATCCTATTTTTGTTATTTTTGTTACTGCTCGAAAAATGACACTGAATTTTGGATTGAGGTAAAAGTAATCGAGTTATTCATTTCGTTGATGCTTGATTCGATATTCAGTGCACGATGATTGATTGCATGGACGATAAACATTCGAATTGAATTGTCTTAGGTCCGATTCCATTTTTCTTCTTATCAGAAATTATTAATCCAACATTAATCCTCCCAATCACTGTAAATATTCTGCTCATTGTTCGTTGCTTTTTTCACATAAATGTTTACGATCCCATAAACAGCTGACGATCAGTCGGACTGAGTAAATTAAAATGTTTGCAACACACAATCCACAATTCTTTAGTGTGATAACATTAAAACAACAAAAAATGCAGTATTATTGTTGGCATTATTAAATTTCGTAACATCCATCCAGCGAATCTTTCATTTGCCACGAGCAACGAGTTCGCAGCTGTGTTATTAAGTTCTCACGGTTATTCATAAATCTCACAGGCGTCGTTGGTTCCGCGCCAAGAGAGTGCGTGATCCTCGAAGAAAGAGTCTAAACAAACAATTTGATGTTTGCAGCAAAAGTTTATTAGAAATAATAAAAAAAAAACAATAAACAGAAACTAGATTTTGCAGACAACGAAAATGTGTAGAATTTCCACTGTAATTTTTCTTTGTCTAATTAACAATTAGGAAATTCTCCAAATTGTTATTCTCAAGACTAACGTCCAGCCACTCGTCCGCATATTGGATTTTAGAAGCTGAAATTCTTCACCACAGTTTATCTGATACGGGAACGAATGAGCCCTCGCAGGATGATGGCAAAAAATCATTTCTTTGAAATTTGCAGCTCTTTTTCCCACTCATAATAAATGATTATTAGAATTGTGTAAACTGTTTGGATTTTCACACTCAAAAAGCTTCGAAGGTCACTTTAAATGGTCTCGAAACGTTCAAATGCTCCAAATTCATAATCGAGAACGATGATCATAGATTTTCAAAATTTCGGACCTCCTCCATTCGTCATTTTCGTTGAAAGAACGAAATCTGCAATTTATTAGACAAATGTGACAGCAAGTAAAACGAGAAGTGAAATTCCGCAACAAAGTTTTGTTTGTAATAATGCAAATCTATCGAACGTGCTATGCAGCTTTGAAAATATTTATTTCTAATGCAAGTACTTCAGGAAAGTAGTCGTAAGAGCCGCAGTAAATTGTATACCCCATCGGCGTAAAGCACTTTCGCTCGCCTCGCACATTGGTGCTCGTTAAGTGTCACGTGGACAGGGAACGAAAGATCGCGCTCGTCTCGAAAGTCGATCTTCGATGAATATGCAACGAAATTGTCGCAAGCTTAAACGCGATTGCTTTTATCTCAGCTCGTGCATTATCTGAGCAGAGAGGAATAAGCGAACGATAAAACGAATCGGTTGGTCACTCGATCCTGGAGAGAAAGACGTTGAGAAAGTCCCTCGAGCATATTGAGCCATCACGAAATGCCCTCCGACACTTTGTTGCGTTACAAAATTTCATGATTCGACAGACAACATTTTTTTTTGCTTGCTCATCATTTTTTTAAGGGTTTTGTCGAAATGGAAATTGGGCACTCGCAATAATAAATTGCACGATTAATATCGATGGACAAAACCATTCAAATACCGCGACGAAAACAATGGAATCCCCAAAGACTTTCATCTTCGACGAAATTTATCGAGAAACATTACGAAACTCGCATAATGAACTTTGCAAATGGATGAAAACTATGCAAAGCGTGTGTCCCATCGAACGGTCTCGCCGATTTATTACGTGGAGCATCTCTCGATTGTGCAAATAAGCGTTCTAAGCCTCGAGAGAAGAAATCCGGCTCACACGGACTCTCGTGCCAAAGATAATAACGATGATTGAGACGACGAAGAGTCGTTCGCGATTGGCAGTAGCACCTTGTGTGTTTAACCACGTCAACGAGCTTTCCTCTTTCTCATGTTGAGAGCCGAGTTACATAGAATTGCAAATATCCATTCTCGATACAGAAGGAAAGTTTGTTTGTGCTTTTTTCCCCCTTGATGTTGACATCGACGATTTTCTCTGCGAAGAATCATCATTTTTTGCTCTCATTTATTCACTGACACACTTGAAACCGTTCGTTTAAAAATAGCAGTAAAAATCGTGAAAACATTTCCAGCTTCAATTATCACGAAACTTAAGCAGATTAATACTCGGTTGGGTGACCGTTTGGCAGTTCGTGTATAGTAAACCAAAAGACTTTCTACAGTTTGTGCTCAAGTTGAGAGTAAAAATTCACGATTTTGTTTTAGAATCGAGCTCGAGTCAATTTTTCCCCACAAAATGCACTTACGACCATAAACGTGACTGCAAATAATTTGTTTAGCTCCTGATTTCACCCGTTTTCGCAATAATGTAGCAACGCTTGAGTGTTATAGAAATCTTACACGCACTGTTCAATCAAATCGATATTTCATCGAGCCTGAGTACGTTACAAAGTGGGGAAGCGGCTCTTCCGACATTGTTTGTCATTGCAAAAGTTGAATGCTTGTCTCGAGTCTCGTGTACAAGTGATTCGATAAGAGGCAAAGACAAGTATGAATGGTTTTATCGTCCGAGAGACATCGCTTAATTAGCCATTACATAAATACTGATGTAATAACGAGATAAGGAAAGTCATTCCAACAAGAATTAAAGAGAAAAAGGTTTGGAGACGTTTTACGAGAGAAATATCGAAAAAATCATAATTTTAATGAAAAACCAAGAGAAGGACGAGCAAGAAATCGTTTCGTTTCGGTCCCCGGGGCAACCGGTGGAGAGGCAAAGGGCGTCGTTTCAGTTCTTACGAAACTGCTTAAAGATTTTCTCAATCACTGTCATTATATTCACGAATTGCTGTACGAAAACATGGCGAAATGAAAGAATATGGAAGGAAAACCTGTGACCTTTTCCAAAGTGCAGATATATTCAACTTGCGTGAATTCCTCGATCTCGATAAAAAAAGCGAGTCGCAAGATTTCTATCTGTCATCGGAGACACGCGTTTTCTACGACCGTGGCACGATTAAATATTTGATGAACCGCGAAATATTTTGTAACTAGAGGCATTGCGTCATCGAACGTTGAAAATAAAAAGATTTAAGGTGAATGCGCACAAGCCATTGATGCTGCGAGTGAAATTACTTTCCACGTAAATTTTCCTCTCGAAGCGCTTGTAACGATCCTCACCAGGTGCATGTTTCTCTTGATTTATTCGTACCCGAGGATCTACCGATCCGATGAGACTTGTATACGAGCGCGCTTCTTATACGGCCAAACCAATGGCCTCGTGACCCTGACCTATCGTCTCGAAGAGTTTTCACTTAAAGATAAGATCCCTCGTGCTCCTTCTTCGGATCTCGCGTCCTCCGTCACCGCTGCATTTTTTCCATCGATCTATTCGTTTATCTCAAGCACGTCCAATTCTGTGCAGAAAAATGACAAGATTTATCACTCAATTGGACCACTGAATAGAGTGTAACTCGATACCATTTTCGAGGATAAAAGAGCGAGGAAAGAGTTTCACTTTTGAAAGGATGCACACGCGTCATTGTTCATTATTAATGAAGTTGAATAAGAGGAGAGAAGAGTTATGCTCGGAAAGATGGTTTACTAAATTTTCATACTCTGCTATAGGATCACGAGTACGCACGAGCAGCCTGAAATATTTTTAATCGAGGAATAACGACCAGGCACCGCATATTTGCTCGGAAAGTAATCAATTATTTATCACCGTGTATAATCCGCTCAGAGATCCTTGAGCTCCTTTTCTTGCACTCGTTTTCCGCAACAATTTAGCATCTGCGAATAAATCGAGGGAGAGCTTTGAAATCATTGGCTCCGGGGCTTATGGAGGAGAATTAATTGAAGGAGGAGAGAAAGAAAGAGAGAGTGAAAGAGCTGCGGAGACGTCGATGGGGTCTTTTTAAGGGGGGGGCCGAAAAAAGTTATTGAATGTTTTCTCAGGAGCGCGTGGGCGACGCGTTTGCACAAAAATCGCTTTTGTTCGATGCTCTCATTTTCGTATTTCGTCATTTTTTATTCCGCACGACCACGCTTTTGCGATTGTTTTTATTAGTTGCATCGTACCAACGAAAGTTTTAGAAACTTTGAGCCTCCTCCTCGCATACGTCGTGATTCTCTTGCGGAAAGCGGATGAAAAAAAACGTCGTTTGCAACGCACGTGACACTCGCGAGTAACGAGATCGTTGAATTATTGCTGTTGGCACAATATTAATTACGCATTCACGCTTGCTTGGGAAAAACGACAGCGCGGCTCGGACGCGATTCCTCTTTTTGTTTGAGCCCGTTCAGCAGCCTCCTCTCGCACGTTCTCAGATAAATGCTCGTATTTTTGCGCTTCTCAATCTCTCCAGACAAATATATTTGCATCTGAAATCCCGTCGCGCCGCGCGGCGAGCGAACAATAATCCTACTTTGTTAAGCTCTTACGAAACGAGACGTTACAACCAAAGAGAAAAAACGAACTGCTCAAGTTTGAGGACGAGCAGAAAGAATCGTTTTTTCGTACTTGCCTCATCGTTGTGCACTTAGAAAAATAACCACAAACGACAAGCATCGTGCGGCGAAGTAAATATCACGAATTCGCACGGTAATTACATTAGACCGGCATAACCCTGCGCTGCCAGTGCAATAATTCTCCGCCTCTTATTCTCGCTGTGTACAATGATACGATTATTAAGTCGTGATAATAATAACCTCGAGAGATTTAACTGTCAGAACTCTTCGTAGCAGCATCGCGTCGTTGAGAAAGACTTTCGAGTCTCGTCATCCCGCGGGTACACCAGATAAGCCATAAGAAGAATTTTCATTTTAATTCTCGATTGCTCTTGTTGCTCTGAATTCGCAGTTTTCAAAATTCAGCATTTTCGAGATTTCGGTATCGCCTCGATTCGGCGAGAAATTCAAACTCGGACCTCCGAGCTCGAGACTTTGTTCTCGTACTCGGGCGTTAATTGGCGAATAATTATGAGTCTCGCATTAATGGAGTTGCGGTGTGCCTCACCGTTACGGTCATTAGATCAGCGATGCAACGTTCTCCGGCTTCCCCGGTCTTATACAAGAACGAGTAAAATTATTTAAATTTCTAGAGTAAGAGCAGAAACGTGAAACAACGTTTCGGCGTGTTTCCTCTCAACTTTTATTTCCTCCTGGCTCATCGAGATTGAAGAATCGTCACAACGAGATCCGTGGCTCAAAAGGTGCTTGTCATGCTCCAGAGACAGAGTTGAGCAACGATGAACAAGTAACTCGAGCATCCGATCGAGGTATTCCATGCGTGACGTTTGTACAAATAGTCAGCAAGGATGAATTTCGGAAATCTGGTTATGAGCAATCAGTGGAATGAGATTGAAATCAAATGGTTTGAGGAGTGCCCGCGCACGGGTCACGGAACGGAGAATCGATGTGCCAAGTTCAGTTAAGTAATCGGAGCTTCGTTTACAGGATGATTCGAACCGAAACACTCGAGTTTCATCTCGGTTTTTTGTAGCTATAGTATAAGAATCAAGAGGCATGACGTAAGCAAGGCCGTTAACTTTAGTTGCTCGCGGAGTGTGTTCTCGAGCCAAAGTTTGTTCTCAGCGTCGGCGTGGCAGCGTTTGGAAGAAAGGTTCATCGCCGTGTCACGTCGAGGATGAAAGGTCTTCGCTATTATCTTTGCACAGTTTCCGGATCGTCGGAAAGTCTCCGCGCGCCCAGTGACACGCTCACGTTATTGGCAAACTTTGGATTTGAGGGCCGCAGGCTACTTTGAGAGATCAACTATTTCTATGATCACGTTCGTTCGTTAATTAATTCTGATCTTTGCGAAGAATCGCGTACTGTGGGAGTGTGCATTTGCAGAGCGCGCGCGCGCGGGACTTGATCCGGTTGTCGGTTCCAGCTCTCGTACATATATTACGTGCGATCCTCGTGGATATATAAATCCGTGTATACAGCTATAAAGAGGATGGAAAAGAGCTCTAGACACAGTGAGTTTTGCTCACTCGGAAGATGCGACTTTCACCTTTCACCTCGCGGCGAAGATGCCCGTGCACGATTCCCCGTTATATACAGCTCAGCACTGCGACGATCCTCGCGCTGTACCAAACGTTTCTGCATCTTTGAACTCCCCCGCGCGCGAGAGAGAGAGAGAGAGAGAGAGAACGAATGAGAGAAAGCGAGAGAAGGAGCGAGCGTGCGCGAGGGAGGAAAGCAGAGAGGCGCGCTCGACTCTCTTGGAAAACGGCACCTTTTCTCCGCTTCGAAGTAACCCGCGTCAGGATTCCCCGGAGGCTTGGTCCTCTCGCGATACTCCCCACGCTGGTGTGGCCTGTCGAAGCCTCTTTTCCGCCGTTCGAATCGAGATTTCGTCAACGAGCCTTTTCGCGAATAGGATTCTTACGCGATAATATCGACTGGGACGGAGAAAGCTGCGCGAGGTTTCATTTTTATCGGCGCATTCGATCCTCCGAGCTCTATCAATCCTAAACAATTAACCGAGCAGGCTGCATAAATCAAACAATGCATTTATAAAGTAATTATTTTAGATGATTTACAGCCCAATGAAGCCTCGAGTAGCTTTCTACGTCGTTCGATATATGGAAAGAAACGAAACTCCGGGCCATCGCGGAGCTGTAGGAGCAACTTTATTTTCTAGCCTCGCGAGAGGTGACGAAAAATGAGATTCGCAGTCGTGAAGATGCTCGACGCAGCGAGAAAGCAGGATGTAAATAAACATGAAAATCTTCGAGTTTCGTTGCTTCGAACAATGTTTCACGGCGAGGTTCAATTCAATAATATCAATGATGGTTTCTCGACACGGAATGGGGAAAGCTCTTTGCTCGGCGGTGTCCGAATAGGATACGCCAAGGTCGAAGTGAGGCCAACGGAGTGTCGGCAGGAGCCGAAGAATGCTGCGCGATCTTCGCGATGCACTTGCGTCGCATTTTTTAATCCGTCGATAAAAAATACGCTGCGCATCGACGACGAAAGTTTTGTGCCGTTTGCAGTGAAAGTTTCAATCGGATCTAGCCGCGTTTATAAGCTCGTATCTTTGCTTCTCCGAGACGAATACTCGCTCGAAAACCATTGCCGCAACTCCGCGAGCCAGTCACGATGTAGGAACAAGGAGGCAGTGCGCGCGGCCGGCCCCCTGCCAACGAGATCCCTCGATAAATCGGATCCGAGCGACTCGGAAATTTTTATTAATCGATACGCGATCGAGCGATTAATCCCGAGCCGATCGAGCTCCCGATCGAGTCAATCTTCGATCAATCTCGAGGATAAACGGGACGGATTCCGTCGGACTTTCAACAAGGTCAACGGGTCGCATGCTCACATTTTCTATCGCAGCCTATTCGCATGAATTAAAACACCTTCGCATCACTGAACTTTCTGTAATAACACTCGCTACATAAAGACCCACGATAATGCAATTTTCGTGATGAACCGCCGGCGGAGCTGAGTCGATCCGCCTTCGACTCGCGACCGTGGATCATTAATTTCATAATGACCACTTTCTCTGCGTCTGCTTTCGAAGAGCCCGCCGCTCGCGTGCTAGATCTAATATAAAAACAGCTTCGGCAACGAGCCTACCGAGATTATCGGGAAATCGAGTGCGAGGTTCACAGGACCGCAATGATTGACAGTTATGACTGGGAATTGCGCAATATCCCCAAGTCCACGGAGCAATCACGCGATCCTGCAAATTCATTAATGAAACTTCCCGTCTTACGGTGCGTGCCATCTTTTTTTCGGATATTTCATAAGAAAAATAAAAATGTTTGTTTATCTTATAGTCAATCACGCGAAATGCAAATGCACCGTGTCATTTACGCGGATTCCAAGCTCTTTGGGAACGTCGCCGATTCATTTTTCACATACCGATCCTCTCCGAGATTAATTCATTTGTATAACTTATCGGCAATTAAATCTTAATTGCGTGATGAATATTGTGGACCCGCGAGTCAAGTTTTTTAAACTCGCGCTCATACTCTCGGGACACGCGCGGATGTTACGAAAGATTGAAATATTATCACAATTATTACGCAGCGCAGTTCATTTCTACACGATCCCCTATCGTGTACCCTTTTTTTCCTACTGCTGTGTTCCTAAATGACCGACTTCCGGTGCTCTTAAACGTCACAGATTTATTCATGTATCCTATCATTATTTCCCGAATTCTCTCTTCATTAAAGTTCTTCGTCTCTATCGAGGCTCCTTTGTATTACGGGTACACAAAATTCACTCGAGCTTTCTCGTATCAAGCGTTTATTACCATTTTATTTAGTCATTAGGAACGTTTGGCTAATGAATCCCCTGGTTTCTTGTCCGTTTGAAACTTTTCCAACAGTTTTTTGTATTCCTTTTAGTCTTTTTCTTCGAGTGTCTCCTCTTAACGTTTTTTTCCTTTTTCTCTGAGCGCAAGAACTTGGCTTTTTTTTTAATTTCATCGAGGTGTCGAGTATGAATCCGGGGAACGTAAGAGCGATAACGAATAAAAGGATTATGCGTGCGTGAAAGTAAAAGGAGAAGGATCCTCTGCGACTCTTGACGGCGCGGATCAATCAATTTATTTCGTTTTTTTTTTTCGCAGAGCTCGAGGCACTCTCTCGGTACTCAGAATGAAGTACCTCGCGTTGGTACTCGCCGGTGCTGCACTGGTCGTTGCAGCAACCGATGGCAAAGGTATATAAAAAGGAATTCAAAGAGCGACATGCCCTCGAGCAGGTTTTGTGCAATTTTTTGACGCGTCAATGTTTTTTCGTGCTGCTAAACGAAAGGTATAATTAAAATTACAGGGGGAGCCCGAGACGCGAGGGCAGCTACGGATTCACCAGCTGATGTAATGGCGAGAAATATCCTCGAGTGGATCCAAGGAATTTATCGTCAGGGTGTACGAAAAAGTAGGTCAAGAGGCTCGTAAAAAACCGCGACGAAAACACACCTCGCGGTTTTTTCCAGGAATTCGTTTTGCTGAGCTTAAGAGTGACGTCGTTTTCCCTCCTGTTTAGTTGTTTTCACGAAATTATACGAATCTTGCGGGATGAGTTGTTCAGATGGGAATGTCGCTTGTCAGGCGTCGGGCTTTCGTTCGAAAGTCTTTCGATTTACGCAACCCTACCGCGTCGATGAACCTTCGAGTGGTCGAGCGAACCTCACTTTTGACAGAAATTTACCAGAAAACGTAACTCGAACGAACGTTCTTTTCTTCAGCGTTCGAAAGGCTCCCGAATAATGTCAAACGTGACACAAATCAGTCAGACAGACTCTCGTTCGAAAATCTTTGGTTTTTCGCAAAATTACCGTGTCAATAACGCTCGCTGAAGGAAGCCTCGTTTTCTATGAGAATTCAATGGGGAACGTGCGAACGCGCGCTTACATTAGTTGACAACGAGAGTTTCTCGAACTCTCGTTTTCCGTCAGAATTCAATGGGAAACGTGCGAACGCGTTTACGTGGTTCAATTACGTGAACGAAGATGTAGATTTTCCACGGTCTCCAACAATCGGGATTTTACTTTCCTCCACTTTTGAAAAGAATTTCGAACAATGACGTCGAACAAAACCGGCTTCAGAATTTCACATTCCATCAAATTCCAAAGAAATATAACGATAAACGACGATAATTGAAAGAATTGTGCGAAAAAATAATCGTTAAATCAGAGTGGAATCTTTGTCTGCCCAGCTCGCCAGCAGGAAAACAACGCTTATTTGCCGCCATACAGCACGCAGCGGCCACCGGATAAGCCGAGGCCTTTCCAGCCGGCGTCGCCCGGTCCAAACGGCGCAACGGGTTACCCAAGTTACCAGCCATCCTACACGCCTCAGAACGGATATTCGCCAACATCGACCCCGAAGCCGACTTACGTACCGGCGAGTCAGTCGGGCACGAATTTCGGATCTTCCCCGAGTTACAATAATCCTTCGACCTCGTACAATCCACGTCCGATTGCGACGAGCTCCCCGAGACCTTTCGGAGGCGGTTCGCCAGGAACTTCCACGACTTATTTGCCACCTTCCCAGAGTCCTTCGTTCCCATCGACTTACTATCCCCCCTCGAATCCCAGCTCCAATTACCCCTCATCCGGTTCAAACCCGACCGGTGGCAGTCCGGGCTACGGTTATCCGTCCTCGAACCCAACACCGGGCTTCCCAACGCCCGGAAGCTCACCGAACGGACAAAACGACTATTCCTACCCATCGCCGAGTCCAGGTTTCCCGACGCCTGGTGGCGGTGGCCCATCGACCGGAGGGAGGCCTGGGACATCACCGGGAGGTAGCCCGGGATCGTCGCCTGGAAGTCAACCGACACCGGGAAGTAGGCCTCAACCGACTCCGGGGACTCAACCGCAACCGACGCCGGGAAGCAAACCGCAACCGACACCCGGAAGCCAGCCTACGCCGACTGGACCGAGCGGTAGGATCTTCGTCGACCTGGTTACTCGCCGGTTCAACGATTTCTGTACATTTTCACTTTGCCCAGTTCCCGGTGGGAATTGTAGTTGATTGCATGGTTTATTGAAATCCTTATTTTTTATGGTTTACGATGAAAAGTTTTTTCATTCGTTATAAGATACTTTGACGACGTTTTTTGTTCCTCAATGGCGCATTAAATTGATGCTTATGAATGTTTTAAAAGGGCCAACCGGTGCAGCCAACGAGGGATCAGAAAATGCCGTCTCGCCGGATGACGACGATCTTAAGCATCCTCCTCATATTCACAACATCGAGGTTCAGTGTAGTAAGACAATGATGACGATAGATATCGAGTTCAACAGAAACTTCGACGGCGTCATTTATTCCAAGGTAACATTTTTTTTTTTCAACGTTTATGAATAATTTTGAGTTCGAACGAATCTTGCGCGAAGGGCATTCGCAACGACTGGGATCTCATGAAAATTTGTCCCATTATAATTTCCAGGGTTTCTTCACCGATCCGAACTGCCGATACGTGTCTCAAAACTCCGGTCAAAAAGAATATTCTTTCACGGTTAGTCTCGACTCTTGTGGCACCGAGTTCATCAACGATTTCGAGGGCGACGCGGGCCAAGCGTATTTGGAAAACGTTTTAGTGCTGCAGGTACGAAAAATCCTTTTGGAAACGAATGTGCCTTTGTTTCTTTGGAAACGAATGAATTTATTTGATCACTCAGAACGAGCCGGGCATCCAAGAGGTCTGGGACACTGTTCGTCGCGTACGATGTCTGTGGGAGGGAAACATAAACAAAGCACTGACTGTGAGTCTCTCGGTGGACATGCTGAACCAAGAGATCGTGACATTCAGCGGGGACACAGCCACCGCGAAGCTCGATATTCAAGTGGGTAAAGGTCCGTTCGCGCCTGCTGCTAATGGTCTCGTAAAGATTGGAGAAACGATGACTCTCGTTGTTTCCGTCGAGGGTGATCCTGGCTTCGATCTTCAGGTACGTTTTTCGCGGATTTATCCTCCGTCGTTTGTAACTGTGTAAGGAAAGGAGTTATCGAATGACGATCGAAATTGCACAGGTCCGTGACTGCGTGGCTCGCGACGAAAGCTCAACGAACGTGGTCCAGTTGACGGACGAGCGTGGCTGCATATTGAAGCCGAAGCTCTTCGGAGCTTTCCAGAAAACGAATGACACCGGAAACACCGGTGCCTCCATAATCGCGTACGCCTTTTTCCAAGCTTTCAAATTCCCCGATGTGATGGATCTGTTCATCGAATGCAACATCGAACTTTGCAAAACCGACTGCGAGGCCTGTCCCGATGGGAACCAACAGATCGAGCCGGGCCGCAGAAGACGATCGGCCTTTTACACCCCGGCGAATTCGAGCGCCGGAGCCCTCTCCGAGCCCGTAAGAATGGCTCGAGGTTTCCGTGTCATTCTGCCCGACGATTTGAGCCTCGCGTCGAGTTTGTCCTTGGAAAAAATGGAGGAAACAGCGTTGGACGAAATAAGCCAAGCGCGAAATGTTTGCATGAGCTACGAAGGCTTTTACATCTCATTTTCTCTCATGCTTGCTATTCTCGTCACGACAACCATGAGCTCCGCTATTTTTTACACGAAACTTCAGAGAATTGCCAGATCGAAAAATCCTGATGTACCTCCAAAGTGGTAATCGATTCTCGATCCTTCAATTCGTATTTAAATCCTGTGTATGCGAGAGACTGAAAGTTAGAGAGAGAGAGAGAGAGAGAGATCAGTGTATATTTTTTTCTACAACTTGCTTCGGCTCCATAACACTTTTTTTTATTGTAAAAATGACTTTTTTTTATCCCCATGCATTTAGCACCGGACCGTTTACGCAATTCTCGAATGCTTATTGAAACTTCTATTTATTGAAGCTTCCATCGTGAGAAACAGAGATAGAGAGAGAGAGAGAGCAAGGATATACAAGAACACATTTAGCCTGAAGAAGATAATTTTATGATTGAAATGCGACTACAAACGTAATTATATAAAAAAAATTATTCAATTAGTTTAAGTGATAAGCAAGAACGAATTATATTTGGATACTTTTATATAAAAAATGCGTACGAGGATGACTCGAAAGTTGTGGATTTTTAAAACTGTCACAAAAATTTCGTATTCGATCATTTTGATAGTTTTTTTTTCGTAAATCTTTTGTCAAGTTTCTCAATTTCTTGCGGTGTGTGATAATCTTGAGCTCATGCTATTCACGCTAGGAGTGGAAGAAAATACTTTTCTCTGTGCTTCCGTAGGTTGCATCCTTTTTTATATAATGTAACATTAGCAAGAACGTCAAACGCGAACCCGGACGTCGGTATCGACGAAGGTTCGCTCGACAATCGCTTCACTCGCTGTTCAAACGACAAAGATTTTTTTTTTGTGTTTTTTTTTTACAATAGAAATAGTGAAAGATTTTGTGCAGCCATATTTAGCGAAAGCAGCGATGATATGTGTATTGCGAAAACGTTGGAATAAATTATCGTATTTTTAAGAATTCCTCCATCGCCTCTCATTACTTTTATGACTTAGCAATCACAGTTTAGTCGAAAAATGAAGAGTTTTATAGACGACAGTAATTTTCGAAATATTCTTCACAAAATATCCAATTTATCGTAGATAAAACGGTGGTTTTCGTATCAAAGGATTTGGCAGAGTCTCGAGAAACGTTGTGTCGTCTGCTAGAACGAGGCTCGTCTTCTATTAAAGCAATTTATAGTTGTGGGAATAAAATTTTCAATTCTTAAGACAAAAACCTGTCAACTGGGACAATTTGATTAAAAAAGGAGATGAAAATGTGCAATTTCTTAATATTGTCAGGGTCACTCCCTCGATGATGAGAAATTCAGTCATGAAACAATAAAAGTATCGATGAATGATGATCGATCAATTTATTAGATAATACGAGAATATATCATCAATTTTTTCATACAGTATTTACGAAGATATTTATACAGCATTAGACCAGCACATGGAACAGTCTCACGAGCTGTGAGCCTAAAATATGTCAGCACTCAGCACCATCGAGATCAGTGTCGAAAGACTTTTCTCAATTTACATTGAAAGCTGTAATCTCATAATTTGCACGTTCAGGAGGGCGAATGAAACATTCTGAACGAAGATTTATCTTTTTTTTTATTATTATTATATTTGCAGTATATTTACGTATTTACGAATATATATTTAATATTTATCATGAATTTATAATGAAAATGACTTAGACAAACGAAGGCGTTGGTTATAACGAGCTTTCAGCTTCGAGCGGTACCTTCGTGAAGCGAATTACGTACAGGTGTTCACCTCGGATTTTTCTCTCGACGATTATCTCTCCGGACATTTGAAAAGCTTCGAAAATAGTGATTATTTCGTTCGGTTCGTTTTCTCGTAAAACCAGCAAGTAAAATAGCCCGTGATCGGTAAGCAATTGAGGAATATTGGCAAACAATCGATCCATGACTTCTCGACCTTTTTTCCCACCTGCCCAAGCTCTCGTGATCATTTCAACGTCCTCGATCTCTCGAGACTCCGTCACCACGTACGGTGGATTGAATATTATGAGGTCGAACGTGTGACGCTTGGAAAGAGCACTCGCCAAATCCATTCGAACGACTTCGAGGTCGATATTATTTTCTCTTCCAGTTCTTTTAGTTATTTTGCATGCTTCGGGATTCAGGTCGATCGCCACAAAGTACGAGGGCCATGATTTCGCTGCGGCTAGTGCCAATGCTGTTGAAACTATTCCGGAACCACTCCCGATCTCCAGACACAAACTCGGCTTGCTCAACTTCAATTTCTCCAAATCCAGCTCCAGAGCGTCTATCAACAAGTACGAGTCCTCTGCAGGCTCGTAGACCCTCTCGAGTTCCTCCTCCGACAATCGCACTATCGGAGTTTCCATTTTTTTTCAACTTTATTATCTTGAAATGCACGGTTCTCCAACGAAGCAGCAACAATTTTTACGACGCTTCTGGGAAAGAGTCCTTTGGGAATGTCAGTATGGGGTTTTGAGAAATTATCAATTCATTCTCAAAAGAACAATTTAATCCTGAGTCCCTGGATTTTTGCCCTCTGGATTTTCCGTCTCTGAGTTTTGGCTCGTGGAGCTCGTGGTCTCCGGAACTTCGGTCGCCGCTTCTTTTTCTCCTGTGCTCTCGTGACTCACTTCTGCTCTTCCCTCTTTTTTCACCTCTGCGGAGCTCCTAGCTGCTTCGTACATGGAACTACTGTCCAGAAGGGCTTTCCTCTTGGAAGTGTCACGTTCTACAGATTCGTGTACCTTGTTCAATCGTTCTTGCGTCGTTTGCAATATATTGCTGACTATTGTCACTCTGTGCTTTGCATTGACGAGTTTCTTCACATAACCATCCACCTCGAAGGGACATTGAAGAAATTCTGATATTTTGACAAGCTCTTCTGTCAACGACTCTATTTGTTGTTTCAGCTCGATTTGGCTTATTCTGTTAGAAAAATTGACTCGATTTAATGGGCGTACACAAGCTGGATTTTGTGTCATATTAAAGAAAAACGAGATACTTTTTTCAGTTATTCCTGCAGGTGGACGTGCAACAGTGGCAATTTACCGGTTTTCGACACAACAATCATAAGGGACCAGAAAAAAAATGACAGGAGGAAAACAAAATTTCGATTACCTCGTCGCTCGAATTCTCTCGTCCAGTTGATCGACGGTGGGTTTCAAAAGGCTCATAAGACCTTCGGTCAGAGCATCTCTCGTTGGATTTTCGCAAAAATCCTCGGTTTTGTCGTCTATTGAAGTATTGTCACTCGCCGTGTCCACGTCCATGTTTATTTTATGCTCTAAGCTCCAACAGTGAATTCGTCCAAGAGCATCGTTCTCTTTGTTTCTCAATTCCGTGGGAGATGGCGCCACTCTCAAGAGAGCGGTTTTTGATCTGTATTAGCATCGGTCGATAAATTGCTGCCACTTGCATGACGCTAAGTTATTTATAATCGGTAAGTTATTGAAAGTTGTCAAAAGAAAATTTCTCGGAGGGTTGGTGAAAAAACTGTGGGACTTGAGAGAGAAGCGGGACAAATTAACGCTCCGATTTACGTTGAGCTCAATTCTTCGCGACTGCCAATTTGAGATCCCGAAAATCCAGTTGTTTCGTGCCTCGAGTGTTGAGCTTTCATTCCAGAAGATTTCAAGAACTCAGTGAACGTCAGCCCTCTCGAAAAAACTTGGGGACGTCTCGCCCTCTCGTAGCGAGACATCCGCTCGGCAAAAACTTTCCGGCGAGCGGGAGAACGAGGAAAAAAATGGAGAAAACAGGGCGGGATGAGAGGAGAGGAAACGAGAGCGAATGAATGAGAGAGCTGAAGTGCTGATGTTTGCAAATCATTAGTGCCTCGATGAGGGTTGGTTACCGACTCGAAAGCAACTGCCAAGGGTTGATGGGCTCGCGTAATGGCGTCTTGTGTGAAGCGAGAAGAAGCATTTAAAATCCGTGAGTAGAATCTTGGGTCCGAGAGACCCGAAAAATATTATTTCAACTTTTTTCTCTTTTTTCGAACAAAAAACCGAATGTCATTGCAACGAAAGTTAAACGTGAGGTAAAAAACCGTAAAAATCCATTTAACGAGTAAAAACAAAAATGAATCTGTCACTTTTGACGTTTCGTAAATTTCGTCGGGCTGTTCAGGCCCGCGCAAATGTTTCATTTCCTCATCCAATTATTCCGACCGATCGAATTCAATCAATACAACGTTATTGGTATCAAAGGTACAAGAAAAAAGAAAACCAGGAAAAAGTATAGGCGCGCACTGCAAGCACAAACAAGCTGATCACAAAAACATACAGAAAACTCTCGAGTAGTGTACGCGCGCCACGTCAAATGAGCTCTCGCCGATAATTTATTTCTCGCGTGAAGCCACGAAAATCCCACGTCCCTAAGGATCCGACGAGAGCGACGAGAGCCCTTAATTCCTCGACGCCACTGCTCCTCTGATCCCGTTAACAGGATCAAGTCCCGGTACCTAAATAATCTCCGGACTCGTGCTGCGATATAGAATCTACGAATCTCCCCCCTGCCCCTTCCCCGTTCCTCTTTTTCTTCCTCGTCGTCCCGATCTTCGTTAACTCCTCTCACCGAGCTCGACCAGGATCCGAATAAAAACGAGCGAGCACAGGAAAACGAATTTTCCTTCCATCGTTTCGGGGGCCCTCGATAAAACTTTCACAAAAATCCTCACGATGAGGAATGAAAGAATCGAAGAAACTCCTCCAGTTCAGCTCGCAAGAATCTCCTCCAGTCTCCCACTGGTCCAAAACCACCGAAAAGCATCGAAAAAGCGGTCGGAAAATCCCCCATCTTTGGCTCGCTTCCAATGGACCCAAAGCCTTAAAATTCTCAGTGAAACTGTGGCATCCGTTCGGAATAATCTCGATGAGAGGGCGTCGTATATCTCTGCGGTAACCGACCCAGGCCCATTTACGTCATCTAAATACATATCCATGGAAATATATATTATGCAGATATACGTACATGTCTATACGAGGCGCTGGTGGTTTCGGGATGTCACGGCAATTCGCGATGGTTCGTCACAATATTTACATATGCATATCATTTATATTACGAGGGATGAGAATAGAGTCGGGGGAGGCTGGATAACGCTGGGAATAGTATATCCCGCAGGACTGTCTCTCGACACCAAAATTCACGAGCGACACTCGCGAGTCTTTTACGCTCGGCACGTTTGTGCATATGCGTATCTCGACGCGTGTGTGTCTCGGCTCGCGTGTGCGTGCATCTAAATCGTATTACCGCAGCGCGCTGGCCATTTCGTGGGCTTCTCCGGCTCCCCGCATGATTTCATATGCGTATGAGCTAACAGAGTTAACAGTCCGAAATGACAGATGGTGGATCGAGAGAGATGCTCGTTCCAACTCGCGTGGATTTCTCTCTCTGGGAGTTCTTCTCGCTCTCGCGTTTGCAGCCTTCTCCTCATATCTCTGCTTCTCGTTTCGGTCTCTTCTCTCCTGTCGCTGCGTTTCTTTTTCTGTTTTAACACTCTCGATTTTTCCTCTAAATCTGCTGTTTGCGAATTTGCGAGACAATTTTGTATCTGCCTGCTCGAACGTCCTTTCTCGCCGATGCTTTTGCGCTGAGCTTTTTTTACTTTTTTCCTCCACTCGGCTCGCGCCTTTTCCCTGCTTCTTGAGGCATTTATCTTCGCCTCGTTTCCCTTCGCTCGTTTGCCCCTCGGTTTGGATTCTCTATTCATTTGCGTGGGTCTCTTCCTCTCGGTGCTTCTTTCTCTCTCTCTCTCGTTGTATCGTTGTTTCACTAAACCGTGAAATTCGCCAGTAAATCTCGGCCACTTTGAGTTAGCTATGAAATTGGGCGCATTTCAATGTACACAAGCCACGCATCCGTTGGACGCTGCTGCTGTTAGCGCCAGACAGATTGACATAATTCGGGCGCCGTGTATGCAAGTCCGTCCTTCACTGTCGATGGACGAAAAACATGACTATTGATCGAAATAATTCAGCGCGGCTATCCCTCCAGCGGGGACTACTCGTTCAAGCTTCGATTGTTCGCTGCTTGATTGGCAATCGGCAAGTTCGTATAATAGCCAATTTCACGAATTACAAAGCTCGTCGTCATTGTTCTTCAATTATAATCCTTGTAATGCTGGAAAAGCGTTTGTTTCTGTGAAGTATATAATCGAAATTGAAACAGTCGACGCTCCATTGGAGATTTTCATGAAATTTCTTCGCCTCGATGACTTTCGAGGCTTCCGCAATCGCTCGTTTTATTTAGAATTTCATAAGTAGGATGTTTCCTTCTCAGTTTAAAATGTTGCAGTTTTACCGAGAAGTTTGCTGTCGCATCGTCGCAAAGTGTTGTAACGCCCGGGCCGGTTTTACTCCCACTTAAAAGGTTGAGAAACGCAGGGTGGTTAGCGCGAGAGCAGTCTGCGTAATCGGCGTCAAAAAAAATTCTTCTCGCAGCGTCGGCGGTGCTGAAGTTTTCGCGAGCCGAAGAAGGAAGGAGAAGAAGAAGAAGAAGGAAGTGGGAAGGATGAGGAAGATCGATGGGAACCTGGAGTTTTGTGCGGGTGCGACGACCGGATCTGCCACCCGTTCACCAAGCCAGTGCGCCACAAAACAAGTGCTTCGAGCTTTTTATTCGCTGGCTCCATTCGTTTTGTGCGTTACGATGTTCCGTTCGCCGTTAAAATACAAAATAAAAGGAAAAGAAAGGGGAAAGACGGAAGAGGGACGAGACACGGGGAGAGAGAAAGAACGGAGGGCGAGGAGGAGAGAAAGAGAGAAAGCGAGCGAGTGGGTGATGGTTACTTTTATGCCTCGTAATTATACATTCTTTTAGTCCGGACCACGCAGCTACGAATTTTAGGGTTGCATTTAGGGTTCCCCGGCTTTTCGGGCCAAGAAAAATCCGGCAGTACCATTGCCAAAGCGTTAAAATCCTCCGTGCCAGAAGAAGAAAAAACGATCGAAAGGAATCGTCGTTTTTGTCTCTCCCCCGAACATAATTTTCTCTCCCACGATACCGCCAAGATCGATGTCCCACGGGCCCCGCGGGAAAAGAGAGAAGAAAATTATCGGTCGGCGATCGAGAGAGAGAGAGATAGAAAGAAAATGAGAAAGATTTCTGCTGGACCACATTCGATGGTGGTTGCGAGACGGAGCAAAAAGCATCGTCCAAGTAAATGAATCGGAGGAATCTTTCAAATTCTTCTCCTTTTTATCTCACTACTTCTCCGTTTCTCCTTCAATCGCTCCGGACCAATGAAGATATTTTTTTTTATCGTTTCTTGTAATATTCATTCGCCTCGTGCGCACCAACAGTCCCAATTTCGTCGGAGTTACTTCGCGCAGGAGAAACAAAAATAAATTGCTTGACCGAATTAGCAGCGGCCGTCGAAACTCCCCCTCGTGGCCGCGGCAACAATTTAATTTTCTATTTCACAAATTCCAAGTAAACTCTAGCGATTTGAATGAGTAATAAGCAGGAAGGAAGACTTGGCGTTTCACGCTCATTCGGCAAGGTGTATGCACACGTTTAGCGGGGAATGACGTGACAACACGCGAGTTTTTCACGCGTTGACAGGTGAACCGAGATTGAGCACGTCGGAATAGTTTCACTGCCGGAGGAAGCAAAAAAGAGGTTGCCGCGAGTTTAGAAGTCTTTTCACGATTACCGCGCAGCAGTTCTTTTCGACAGTTTGGTCCTCGATGAAACACCAGGACGAAAAGATCCGCAGGGGAATTTCGATGGTAGCCGACGAGGCCAGAGAAGTCATTTTTAAGGAGGAATGAAAAAAAAACGATTGTTTGACCCTTGGGGAGGGAGAGAAGAAGAGCGGAGGCGTTTCGAGTGATCGGTAGAGCACCCACAGCGTGAAATTTCCTCCCGCGGCATTGTTCTCACAATTATCGTGATCTACGGTTTTAGGATTATAGGTACGTTCGTTTTGCTTCGAAAACACGAAACGTCTCGTTCATTTTTTCCTCCCGCCTGGCTCGACGTCTCGCCATTTTTTCTAGCTTCTTTCTCGCTCGCACATCCATTTTTGACTGGAAACAAAAACTCTTCGTCTCTCCTCCTCCCTGCTTTTCTTTCTCTTTCTTCTCTTTCCACGTTTTCGTCTTCCTACACTTTGCACAGCGAACCCTTCACTTTGGCCCTCGGAGTTCTCACAGACAGGCGCGGATTCCCATGAGCCAAAGTGATCCTCGTGTTAACGCACGCCTAAATGTTTCGGAACGCGTCCAGCTATACGAGTCTCTCCAAATATTTTTACCAGGGCAAACGTCGAGCGAGAGACGAAAGAACACCAGAAATACGGAGAGAGAGAGAGAGAGACGAAGACCCCGGGATGAAAAGAGATGACTGCGTAAGCTCTCGTCTCTTCGACGAAACTCAACTCACCTCCGAATCTTAGAAACTCTTAACACACGTATGGAAGTCTATAGGGTGTCCTGGCGGGCCGAGTTTACCGAGCTTTTCCCTCTGGAAGCACCATCCGGAGTGCCTTCGAACTCTGAATGTTACTTCGTTATTTCCAGGTGATTTTCGACAGGCTTCGCCCTTCCAGAGGAACTCTACAAAAGACAGGCCGGAAAATATTTTCATTTTCTAACAATTATCTGATGAAAAATCGAGCGAAGAACGTTCGGAAGCTTGGATCGGGACACCCGCTATACGGAGAAGAGAGCCGTGACTATAATTATCCTTCGTGATACGAGGAATACGTTCGAGTGTGTATTATAAAGTTGCTATATGGATTTGGCTATAGGTTTACAGAGGAGTGCATTGGAGATTGTTAAACGCGAGTATATAATTTATAAATTTTGGTGTTGGCGAAATATTTGAAGGGGGAATGTGATAGGACGGTGGAGGATCGCGTGAAAAGCCTGCGAATCCGGTAGCACCGTTTCGTTTATTCGTTTCAGTTGGAAGTGAGAGATTCGAGAGTTTTAGGAAAATGGTACGAGGCCGAGATGAATCGTCTGGCCGACGATTCTGGCGGATTCGCGATTGGAGGAAGAAATCGGAGAAATAGAGCTGTGGAACGAGAGTGAGAGTAAGAGAGCGGAGAATGAAGGCAGACGAAAGGTGATTTATGGGTTTGAGAAACGGAACAAGCGGCGGTGAGAGAAGTTACCGAAAGACGAGCGCGTTTGGCCTCCCCCTGCTTTTTCGACAGTTTCGTTTTCGCTTTTGCCCGAGTATTATAATCGTCTAAATTGACCATTACGAGAGAAATCACGAGGAATTATTGTCGGCCGCGAGTGGGAATCAAATTTAATAACAGCGATGATTCAAGAACGGGAGATGTCGATGTGCTGGCTCGGGAGAGAAACTCGGTAAAGAATCGAGCTAAATTTATCGGCTGCTCCTTCTTCCGGAATATTATTAAACGATTTTTTCCGTTGGTTTCTTCGAATCGTTAGAACGAGATGAATGTTTCGACGACGCCTCCTATTTTCAGGACACTTTTTACACGGACGAGCTGCAAGAAGACAGAAAACGTACTGGCACGTATAGGGAAACGTATGAATGCATGGAACCAGTGTCCTGCACCCATCGGAGAGCTCAAATTAGGGTTATAATCTCCCTGGGCCGATGCTCCTGCAGTCGCCACGTTAAAGATCCGAATCTCCCTGCTCACCCCTGGCGAGCTCTCTTTTGCGTGCGTGTCACTCGTTCAACTAGTGTTTACCCATAGTATTTTAACCCTCGATTTGTCGTCAACAGCTTTAGCAAACCCGTTGGGAAATTCTCGGCTGTACTGTAGCAGAATTCACAGGCGCAACGTCGGCCCTTAAGAACCGTATCATTTGCGACTCCATTAGGATCCTTTTATCTCTCGTGACATATGAGTTCTCTATATAATAAATTAGCATGAAATGGAGCGAACGAAATTAATGTTCGAATTAATATGTACGGAAAAACCAGAAAATTTTTTTAAGAGAAACTTCGAGCGTAGTTCGAGAGAAATTCGATAATAATCCGATAGGAGGGCGAATTGGAATGTGGTTAATTAAATAATAATTAATCCAGCTGCTGAGCAAACCCGATGGAAAAAAACCCAGGAATGCTTGATCGTAAAAACCACGATAAAATGTTTCACTCTTGTAAACTTTACTGCATTTTGGTCCATGTTTTCATCGAAATGTTTCATCTTCCGCTGTGCAAAAAATAAGAAAGAAGAACGAGGCTGTTTACTGAGGGATTGTATGACGAAGCAACATATTATTTCTCTTTATTTCTCTATTGTCAAATCCCCCCCCGAGTCTCTATGAGTCTCTTTCCCTTTTCTGTGTCTTTCTCTTTCTCTCTCTCTCTCTGCCCCTCTCTCCATTATTTTATCTCCGCTCCATTTAGCCTTTTCCTTTTTCTCTCTTCTGACGAGGAACATTTCGATAATTCCCTTTTTCGTTGGTAC
This sequence comes from Venturia canescens, assembly GCF_019457755.1. NCBI lineage: Eukaryota > Metazoa > Arthropoda > Insecta > Hymenoptera > Ichneumonidae > Venturia > Venturia canescens. The sequence goes on from NC_057430.1 coordinate 14,926,386, forward strand.
ATACGAGAAGCCAGCAGCAGCAGCAGCAGCAGCAGGAGCCACAGAGTGAAAACGCGGAGGTTCGTTGCCGGTTACGTGGTGGTGCGGCTTTTGCTTCTCTGTGTAACGCGAAAGAGATCAAAGGCGTCAGTAGCACCTGTCCCTCGAACCACCCCCGCCTTGTCATCCCCGGTAGGATTGCGCCAGAAGGCCGAAGAGCTCAGCGCCGTGCTTCTCGTGCACGTTCTATCGAGCCTACACACGTACATTTACATCGAAACGCATATGCGCGAGTTGCGATCTGCATGCGAGTGTAAAAAATCAGGTAGCGAAAGCACAAAAGGGCGTAGTTAGGGTGAAATTTATCAAGAGAATCGAGGTGACCGAAGACTTTTTGTTCGGTAGCGCTGCACACTCAGAAAATGGGAGTTGGACGATTCGTTTTGTCCCGGTCACCCTGAATTTCGTACAGCGAGAAGGTGTGCGCCCAGCCCGGATTTCGATCGACTCGAAACTCGTGCAAGAGCGAAACGCTCGTTCCTTTTGCACTTTTGCCCGCTCGGTGTACGCCGCATGTGGAATCCGGACGCACTTTAATCTCGTCTCTCCCGTCATATACTTGCCGTTTCACCAGGACTCCCGGGGCCGCGCGCGCTTCTCAGAATTCGCGGGATTAAATTGTAATTATCTTTATTGCGTGACTGGGGCGCGTATACGCCCGGTGATCCGAGATCTCGATTTGTTCGTGAGGTCGTCGCAGCGTGGCTTTGTCGCGTCGCACGAAGGATTCGCTCGCTCGCGAGATTTTCCAGCCTCGCAATGTAATGCCTTCGACAAGTTTTGCACCGCATCGAATGGCGGAGTTGTTTATCACAGGGTAATGTAATCATTTTGAGTGGAGATCGACTCGCGGGGTGGCTTGGCGCTGGGCACGGGGGATGAAAAGTCGCGGACGATCTCGCGATCGAGAAAGATGCCCACTTTACGTCGAGTATCCCAGCAGGATCGTAGCTCGGAAAATGGGGGAATAAAGATCGTGCCAGGGGGATGCGAGTCCTTGCGAGCACTCGGAAGAGTCCAAGGATCCAGGATTGCGAGCGACGTAATAGGGCCATCGGGAAAAACGAGCAGCGCTGGCGAACAACCGGCGGAGGAGGGCGCAAGAGTGGGGGGTAAAGAGAGAAGATCTGGACCCGGTTTAATGCACCGCAAGCCAAAACATAAGTCATCCGTGAGAAGGAGCAGGCGAGAGATAAAGAAAGACGAAGGAAAAGAGCGAAAGAGCGAAGGGGGGAGGGAGAGAGAGACGGCGAGAGATCATATACAGTCCCGTGTTCGCGTTCCTCAAATGCCCCAAGGCTTTCGTTCGCCGCGTTCACGAGCCGCAAGAACCCTAGAATTATCGTTAAACGTTATTGCCTAGACTCCATAGATCTTGCGTATAAAATAGTAGGTTAGCACTGCGAGATTCAGACCTGGCCGAATCCTCGGAGACTTATTCTCTCGTGAAGCGGGGGTGGTTCCTAAAATATCGCACACGTACGTACAGATCCGAAGAAATAAGCCCTCGGCCTCACGAAACCCCTGAGATTCTCGCTCGGATCTGAAAAATCTTGAAATTTCTTCAAAATATTCTCCCACTTTATTTGTCTTTATGAATCGCTCCGTCTCGAAGCGGAATCTCCTCGTTATTGTCCAGCAACGAATCAAAATAACGACGGCGATTCGATTCTATTATCAATCCAAAAGTCCCGAAGGTAATGGTCCGTGCGCCACTCCAAATCTACGAAAGAGCCTCAATTAATTATCACCTCATAATGAAAATAGAACCTCGTTGCGGAGCGTGACCCCAGGATACAGAGAAACTCAGCGTGACAGGAGACGAGAGAGGAAACTATTATAATAGGTGAGTCGCCGTATATAGCCCCCGGCCAGGTTTGTGGCACACGTGGTCAACGTTTTGTTTTTACGTGGTCAAGGGGCAGCGCGTATAACTGCACGAGAGGTAAACAGGTAGGTGGATATATATAACAATGTGTGTCTACTTCGGACAGTACGTTGTAGTGAAACGTCCGGGCTACTGAAGCATTGCTGTACTAATATATGCGACGTATATCTATATGCATGTAGATCGCTCTGCAATCATACGTCGTGTATAGAGATACAGGTCGATCCAGAACGAGTGGTGCAGCAAATTATGTCGATCGAGGGTTCTAATTTCATCCTCGTTTTGATGTGACTTGAGAGAACTCAACTTGAGAAATGAATAGTTGAATAGTTCAATGGCAGTAGCACTGTGATGGGGGTTCATTTTCTAATTTTTTTGAGAGGAATACATTTTTTTATAAAAATTCAATATTTCTGGGTAGAAATTGGAAATTTTAATGGGGAAATTTGATGGTTTATTGAACAGCTGGAAGATGAATCGAAAAGAAAATGTGAAAATGTATTAAAATTGAATATTTATCCTACAAATTGTGGTAAATTGTTTCTCTCTCGTGGTTAATTTTTGACAGATTTCGAGGCACCGTTGATCGTAATATTCACCGAGTATTGTGACAACCGTGAAATCCTTCCTATTTTATGGTAATTCGAGATACAATGTTTTTTTTGGTTTTGATTAGTTACTTTGAAAGATTCTGTAGCCGTTTGGATATACGTATGTCTGTATGTATTTGTGAATTCATGGATCAGTGGAGAACCCCTTGGAACGGGGCATCGTTTCGCCAACAACGCACGCATTTACGCGCTTTGTTGTGCGACAGTAAAGAGAGAGAGAGAGAGAGAGAGAGAGCAAGAGAGTCTCGTTTGAGTCGTTGGTAAAATACATCGCTGCAACGGACTTTGAGCGTTTCCAACGAGGAGTATATGCGAGCTTTCCGAAATGGCACAAAGTCAAAGCTTTCCGTGTGGGCTTCCCCGGACTCTCTTCTCTATTTTGCCTTTTTGCTACACGAGCACTGCCCCCCGGAGGCGTCCCTCAACCAAAACTAGCCACTATCCACCTTTCCCAAGGTCCACCGCAACACAAGTGTGCCACAAACGTTGTATCGAGTACAGACCCAGCACGAGCTTGTGTGTCTAACCTTTTGCCCGTAACGCCAATGCCACGCAACCAGACTTTCCAACCAGTTAGACAATCTCAACTAAACTACAAAATACCTTATCCACGAGTTATTTGAGTTTCTTAATATTTAGGGAATGAAGATTCCTCCAATCTTCTCAAAAACATTTCTGATTTCACAAATTTTACACGATCCTTTCGCTCTGCTGCTCAGGACTGCTTTTAAAAAAGTGTTGACATTTGTCTGGTGAAAGATCATCGTGAAAGAAACCATCAAAATTCACCATCATCTGAATAATTATCAATTCTCCTTGACCAACCGTTTTTTCTTCGTCTTTCTCTGTTCATGACAACGGAACGGGGCGAAAGAAAAAACAAGTGAACACGATTGACGTAACCAAATTCGCGTTAGGATTCAATTTTCTTTGAAATAAATAATACTTTGAATCTAAAAGATCTCTTCAGTTGCGTATTTGTCTCTTGGATTTTTCAATTCCGAGAGTAAGTTGACCGTTTTGAATCAATGAGCGTGAATTTTTCCTTAAAAGACTTCGCACTGTTCTTGGCAAATGAAATTGAATTTCTCACCGAGACGATTTTTCCCATTGTTTTATTCGTTTCGCAGTCGTTCCGGGTGTACAATTAATGATGAAATAGCCTGCATTCTAATCGTCCTGATTCCAAAGGAATATTACTCCCATAATGGAATGTGGGCAGATATTTGTTCGAATAGTAAATCAATTAGGCTGGAGGGCGTGTTAATTTATTTGAAAGAATATTTGAATGAGTAAGATTTGATAAATTTGTTATTCCCGAAGCATAAATAAGGGAGGGTTCGATTCGGTTGTTTTTCAAAGCTCTGTTTAAACGTGAGGGATTTTAATCGCGTTGCAATGAGTACATTCCTCGAAGAAATCCCGTAAATCTTGTCGTCTCTCCCCACCTCGTGGACAAAATCGCTTGGAGACCCGAGTAGATAATCGCAGCACAGTTGCGCGTCGCATTAAATTTTAAGATTTATATTACATCGATGGGCCGCAGTGGGAGAGAAAATGAGTGAGAAAAAAATGAGAAAAACGGGAGAATCGAGAGGGTGAGAGAGAGAGAGAAAGATACGAGTAAGAAGTTAATTCGTATCGATGCACATAAGCGGACAAACTCGAAAAAAATACATGCGTCTGCGAGCGAGACTCGCGAACTTATATAAATTTTTGCTCTCGCCCGTACGCCAATGAATAGCCACGAGGCGAGCTTCCGCCTCGAGGGATTATGCTGACATTAATCCGCCATTTTTTGTTCACCTTCGCGAAATCGATCGACGCGAAATAACATAGGAACGAACAGGTGTAATTTTCACCATGACGTATGCGAGTAAAAACATTCTTGCGATGTTATATATTTTTGACGTTTTAATGATAATATTGATGGCACATTACTGCTCGGCTCCTTTCTCCCTTTTTCTTCATCGTGTTGTTTTCCATCGAGATTAACCTCAGAGATTCATCGTCGAATGATCCGAGTATACTTGGCCTTCTTTTAATCTTTTTATTTTCGCTCGTCAAGTCCCGTGCAAAATGGACCAGTTTTTCCCGTCCAATCCCACAAATTCTACAAAAACAATTTCCATCCCGATGCTTTAGAATCACAAAGATCCTGCAAGATTTTCCCATCCCAGTGGATTCGCCACACCTCGAACAAGCTTCTCGTCGCATCATTTCGAAACTCGTGAAATAACATCGAGAACAAACAGCTCGAGTAAAACGACACGAGATTCTACTTCGTCATATGTTTTATCCGAGTATTTGCACACCGCGCGAGCGCACATCGCCGTATCTTTACAAGCGTGGCACGAGACTATTACACGTGCAAAAGTAGACAGAAGAAATCTAGCATGAAACCAGCAGAATGGAGAAGATTCGCAGAGCGCGGGATTTCCGGTGTGCCCGAGCTCGCTCATGCTGTGTCAGGATCGCAGCAACCACAATCACTCACGAAACGTCCTTTTCACTTACCGCGCTCATACGTCGAGACGAGAGAGCACGAGCAGGATGGCGGTGCAGAGCAGCCACGTAACCCTTTTCTCTTCTCTTCATGGGTGGCTTAAAAGCCTTCTGGTTCGACTCGCCGCCTCTTCGCACATAGGTTGTCCCCAAAAACTTGTCCAAGTCGATTCGATGTTGAAGTTCGTCTCGATTTCATCGAGCCAATCAGAATCCGCAGCGACGCCAAGTTCGTGGACTCAAAGCGTTGAAAAATACTTTCAAGACACACTGGGTATGGTGGCAGAAGCTAATAAATCTCGAGCGCGGTTCGGAGAAAATGAAGAAGGATAAGAAAAAACTATGAATCGATTTTATCTTTTTGACGCACATTATTCGGCATTGCGCGTGCAATAAAATCGGGGGAATAGTGTTCGATAAAGGCGCATTCGTATTCCATTGGAAGAACAATAAACCATTAAGGCAAATTAAATGCTGTCGATTGCAATCGCACAATATTAATTGACGGGAGTACATTCATTGCTCAATTTCTTATGGAACGTTGTTGAGCAAGGGGGCTCCTGGATTCGTCAAAAGATCAGAGCGTGGTGCGCACTGTACGAAAGGCCGATTTCCCACGAGTGGCCTCACGCTGCGCCAGGCATCGAATAATGCCTGGTGCATTATTCGTGTGCGATGCGAATAGACCAAAGCTAAAGTTTGTTTTATCTCGCCTATTGCTGCTGACAGTGAGCCAACGTTTCAACGGAGGAGGAGGAAGGAATGCTGAAGGAATCGAGGGACTGGCGAAGGCCGGGGAAGAGGACGGAGCTGCTCGCAAATCTTGTTAATTCACGGTGGAAGCTTGTTCGGGCTTTTTAATCGGGGGTTTTTCGGGTAATGACAACGTCTCGGGTGAGCTCAGTCAAAAGATCACTGGACGCCTACCGTCCTCGTTCGCTTTCGTCTTCTCATCCGGTTCCATCTCGCTTCCTCCCTCCCTCCATTCTCTCTCTCTCTCTCTCTCTCTTGCTGCTTCCTTGGCGATGACGTATAGAGATTCACCTCTTTGTGGTGCAGTGGCCCGAATGATTGCCCAAGTTCGAAACTGGTGCCTCGGACATTTCGCGAGCACCACGAGCATGCCTGCAACGCCTTGGCACTTACCTCATCCCTATCAAGATTCTCTACGTACATAATACATAGATGTCCCTTAGCTTTTACGGCTATAGTAGATCCATGAACGTGTGCGCATGGCTTGAGGATGCCTTGATCTTTGGTAATTAATTGTACGTTTATCTGGTCAGAAATCTAAACAAGCGGTATTCCTGTAGTTGGTAGAATTTGTGTCTAGCACTGAGGAAAGTTCGTCGTTCATTTTCGATGACTTTGTGCTGAAAATAAAAGAGTTTTTTTATCGAAGAAAATTCCATTTGGTGGGAGCAGGGTAATATCGGGGATTCGATTTCGTCTTTTTGAGTGGCGAATGATCGAGTTCATTCAACAGATTTTGTTCGATTGGCAACATTTATTCTCGTTATTTAATCTTGCCACGAATAATTTATAAATCGCTTGACCCAGATTCGGATAATCTGATGGTTGTAAAGCGTTGATTGATTGTGTATGCGCCAAGATTCGTTTCGTTCTTTCATGAATAGGCAATCAAGCTGTTTGCCTCGGAGATGCTGGATTCTGTGTTAATATTCAGCGAATGAAATCAGTTAGTTTACGAATAAATGATTGCGTTTGGGTACAATGAAGAGAGGAATAAAAAATGTGAAGGATTATCGAATTTTTGTAAGCTCGTCAGGCTCAACGCTCCACGAAATCGAGTACTTCCGGTAGTGAACACAGAATGTTAAATCTGGAGGGTTAGAGGAAGAGGAATTTATAGTGGGCAGCGCATCGACGTCCTTTTTTCCTTTCCACTCGGCCTCTCTTTTCCTCTTTTTATCTTTCTCTTTCTCTCGTCAGCCAAAACAGATGGTCCCAGTCTCAGACCTCGGGCGAATGTAGATACACGTCAAATAATACGTATATATATATGTGTTAAGGGGTGAAGAGGAAATACAACTCCCAGTGCGATTTTTAGCCCCTGGCGAACGAGAGAACGAACCGATGGAAAAGTTGCATCCTGAGTGCTCCATTCTGTTTTTAGGTTTCCTACATTCCCTTGCACGAATAAGATTTTAAAAAATGTCGAAAATGCGTTTTTTGCGTATGAGACTGAAGAAATCGTGTGCATATTCTCAACGATTCAAGAAGAAAAAATGTTTTAACGAAACTTAAATATTGAAATTCTCTTCACTTTTCACCGCAGCATCCAATATTTTTGCTATTTTGTTTTTTTTTTAATTTTTTTTTTAATTCCCAAAGGAATTACTTCTCATGGTACGAATTTATATTGAAATACCTTTGAGTAAGTAATACGAGCTCGCCTATTCGTATTCCTTTCCTTTGTGATATAGAGGAGTAGAGGACGCTCTCGCGTGGCTCTGTTTGCTTTGCACTGAGCTCATTAGCCGCGTGCTCCGGTCCAGACTTCGTCTGTCCCTCCGCCACACATACGTACACATGATACGGTGATTAAGATGGTCGTTATGCTGAGTTAGTCGAGGCAGGGTACGTAAAAAATGAATGAAAGAAAAGTATTCGAAAAAATGTATTGAAAAAAAGCAGGAAAACACTCGGTTCCTCTGCTTCTCTCTCTCTCTCTCTCGTCCGAGTGATGTATCGTCGATATTTATTCCGCTTCGTTCTCAATAAACCTACGCTCGAGTCATTCCGATTTTCGTTTTTTTCCTCATCTACTAAGCTTTCAATTTGAGCAACTACTGGTTTTCCTCGGGAGAGTGTTTCGGTCGCTCAGACTTTTCCTTCTTCTTCTTCTTCTTCTTTATTAAGTTCACGCAGAATATTTACTGCGCACACAGAAAAGTTGAGGTTTGAGTTCGCTTGTTGTATTTTCGTACAGGATAAACCAGCACGTGGAAGAATGAGCCAAAGTCGCCGACAAATTGTGGCCTCCTCATGCATATTCAAAGACGCTCGTGCACGCTTTTATTTCCGAGCTCGTGCTCATGCGAGGAAAAAAAACAGACGAAAGTCTCTGATGAGTTTAACGAATTTGGCACCCACAGCTTCTCCAGAACGTTAATGAGCACCTTGCCGGAATTTATAAGCGTTCCAGCGGCTATGATCGCTTTTCACCCCGCGAGTTTGACCCCAGCTTGAACAGGTTCCTTAAACTCGTTACTCAAACTTGAGTTTGACGCACGCGCTTAAGAAAGCATTTTTTGCTTCATTCTCTCTGTTCTATCAACTCCAAATAAAGGTCGTTAAAGCCGCTCACATGGTGCTTGGAAACTCGCTGGCAAATTCTCGTCGGGATGAGAAATGCGTGCTTCAACGATCGAGCGAAATGTTGAAACTACTCGCAGGACACCCGTTACGTGCGGTTACGGAGTCCCGAAAACGCCCAGAGTATGATGAATGCTTTTTCGAAGGATCCGGCACGAGCCAAGTTCAAGGCTGAGAGGATCAGGGAAGAGGGTAATTTATTTAAATACGAGAGCGAGAGAGAGATGTGAGCACACGATTTTTCAAACGAGCGATCTAACGAGCAACAATTTTTCTTCTCCCGTTAATTGCTACAAAGAGAGACTATTTCTGTGCATGAATTGGATAACAGAAGTCATCGATTACACATCGGCACCAACGAGCCGATAATTCTTCGTAGATTTTGATCTTTTCGACCGAGGAAAAAAATGACTCGAGAGTAAAATCAGGCTGTTGAACTGGATTGAAAACGTCACGGATCTGGCCACAGAAGAAACGTAATTTTTTTGCCACTGACGAGATATCGAGCTTCCACGGACCGACGAATTAATTTCACGGACGAGCAGACCGATGAGAGTGCGAGCTCGTTTCTTCTCGTCGAATATCCACACACAGACTGGCACAACAGTATCGTTGACGTGTTCGGTCTTTCTCGCTAATTAGAGACGAGTTTTTTATGCAATCTCCCAGCGATATAAGCCGTTTCAGAAGAAATGGAACGCGACAAAACGTTTTGTTTAGGAGATTTTATCGAATGTTATCCATTTCGAGTAAATTTTGTGAATTTGCAAGGTGATGCGAGATTCGATTCGTTGAATTTTGCTTTCTTCGTAAAAACAGAGGAGAATAATGACTTTCTTATCTTTCAAGATTGTTCGGGTATTTAAAATGACAATATTATTGTAAATTAAAGAAACTATTTCATAACAATGATGTGAATGTGAGGAGAGAAACAATACAAGTTTGAGAAGTCTCGAGCCTAATAACTGGAGCCTGGAGAAGCCCGTGGAAAGGTAAATAGAAAAAATTCCATGCTGCGTTGAAAGTTGTGTTTTTGCTGGGCTTTTTGTACGAGCTTTAGCGCTCCTTTTCTTACGTTTTGTCTAGGGCTCATTCATCCTCCTTTCCTTTCTTCTCTTCATCCCCAGCATCTACACCGTTCACAATTTTTCTATCCAAGAAAGCGGAAGGAGTAAAAGAAAAACTGAAAAAAAAACTTGGAGGAGAGATAAAGATGGCGAATCTTTTTCCCTCGGTAAGAACCGACAGCAAGCACGAGACGCTTGGTTATAACAAGCTTTGAAGTAGAATATCCGTGCAATCTCTTTCTCTTTTCCACTTTTTACTTCTCCTTTCATCCCCCCCCGCGCTCGCGCGCGCGCGCGCGACCATTTAGAGCTTGCGAAGAAAAATGTTTTTCCGTTCTTTCCTTTCCTCTCTTTTCCTCCTTTCCATTTTATCTGCAACTCGCTCTTTTTCCTCCATTTTTTTTACTCCAGCTTCCCTCAGTTACTGTTTAATTCGCGGGACAAAGTTTTTCCTTCGTTACGAAGAAAAACCACGAGCAGTTCTCCAAATCCATATACATATACACGCGGAACGCGAAAGCTCTGCCCCCTTTGTAAATTTCTCGTTTAGTCCGCTCCTGACGGAGGCAAGAAACGAAGTCGTATCGTTTGTAATGTTAAGTGAAACGATACCGTATCTCTGTGAAAGCTTTTTTCATCCTTCGCGATAAAAAAAAAAAAAAAAAAAACAATACACGCAACGCGAGACGAAAGCTTTCGTATAGTGTGTACGTTCAACCTGCCTCGATTAACATCTACGCGAATTCCACCGGTTTCAATCAAAACGGTCCAGCTTTAAACTGATTTCTCAAAGAACTCTTACGTCTCGGTCGATTACGAAAGTTTTGCAATCGATGCAATTTTCATGATTTTCTACCAAAAGCAGAGAGTTTCGATATCCAGAGGCGGAAAAACCGATGGAGCACTTTTGTTCTCCTGCGCAGGCAATAGAACATAGCGTTAAACGTAAATTCGGTATAAAAAATTCTGTGAGAAAGTGCTGGTAAAGAGGGCCGGTGGGGAGATTGATCGTCGAAAAACTCCAATTTGCCGCGATTATAGCGCCATGAAAGTTGATACGGTTATCAGTTTTTCTTACACGAATTCTTAGAGTGAATGTTCTTTATACGTGAATGTGTGGCGAGCGCCATGTGGCAAGCCAAAACCGCCTATTTTAACGCTCTATTGTTATGATTTATTATGGCTATCGGAAGCGAATGCGGCCACGTTCGTAGGTATTGCTCTATTCGCCCCCTAACGCCTTCGGGGCTTTCGTAGCTCTCGTCGCACCGAGATTCGAGCGAGCGTCGAGGACGATGAAAAAACCACGGTGAGGGTTTGCTTTTTCATACGCATCTGCTGCTTCTTCTCGTCCTCGCTCTCCACATCCCCTCTCCGCGTGCTTCCTCCCTCAATCTTTTTCCATCCTTCCCAATCGCTACAGCATCACTCCCCCGTTACAAATCTTCGAGAATAATAAAAAACAAAAAGGAATATTTAACAAATCGGACAAGCTGAAGATCCCGTGCGCCCTGGCCAGAGCGGGATCGAGGCATCGAGATGGAAGCGCGTTTCGTTGCTTGCTGCTTCCAAACTTCCCTGAAAGCAGATCGAATTTTTATGTAACAGGGGAGAAAAAGTTTCGGCCGAGTCTAAAAATTCAATGGACACGAATCCAGGACGACTTGTGTAGACGAAGATTTAGGCCCCCGAACGAGTGGCAAAGAGCGCGGTTCGGCGTCAGTATCGAACGTGCGCAATTCGAGTGCTTTCGTACGAATGATCGAGCTTCGTGCAGTTATAAACGACGACCAGCAGAAGAGAGAAGGCGACAAACAATGAAAGTATCCGCCTCAACGAAGAGTTTTGCGCACTTGGCACGTAGGACTGATCCAAGAGACACAGAAGCGTCTGCATCCACCGCCCATCCCTCGAATTCCTCGTTTCTATAAAACGCTACGCCACAGCCCCATATTCTTACACATGCGTCCTTATGGCCCGAAGAACTTGACGAATCTGCGTTCAAGCCCCAGCAATCCTATCCCCGTATTACCACCACGGCACGTCCAATTACCAGCTGGGCGCGTATGTCTTCATGGGGGGTCCTACACGCAATTGTTGTACTTCCCCTCATTGTTCGTTCGCCACGAACGACCACCGCGAAAGCGCGAGCGAGGGAAAAGAAAAAATACACATAACCGCGTATACCCGTCGCTCCCGGTGATTGGATCCATTGTTTTTCTTCTTCTTGTAATTATTATCACAACCAGACGACAACTCTGTATATAGGGTGAGACCGTACCTTCTGCTGGCACGCAGGATTCTCCGATTCTCTCGCTGGTTTCAAAGGCGCAAGTACTCGTGACGAGTTCCAAAAGTTTTTTCATTCGGAACTCCAACGATCTTGTTACTTAAAATTTTACTGAGTTTATTAAGGGCTTATATGCACTTGTGACGGGCGTAATAATCGAAAATGTTATTTATCAGACATTCTTCAAGTACAATGTGTGAAGAATATTTTCACGAAATTTCATAACGATCGGAGCATTAGTTTCGTGGTTAGGGGTTTTTTAACCGGCCGCTCGGTGCGCGCGGTCGTCTAATACTTGAATCTTTAAACGCGATTATCGAAGAGTCGTCTTTTTTAAAAATACTTTTGCAGTGGAGACGATTTCTAAAAAACTATTAATCCGATCCATGCCACATTTGTATCACTTATTTATGATAACAATAGCTAGAGCCTGGACAAAGCATTTCGTATTTCGTTGGAAAAAAAATTGTAACAAAAAACCGAAAATTCAGCACCACAAACAATAAATTTGTTGTTAAAACTGTTAAAATTTGGTACGGTAATTTTAGGTTCTACTATGGAATACAGCTGGAGTTGCGCCATTTTGAGACATTTTTTCATGAAAAAAATTGTCCAAGTACACGAGTACATATGTACTAATGAATGTCGTTCACAGTATTTCGATAAACATTTATTTTCTTGTCGAAAAAAAAATCAAGAAAATCACGTTTTTTCGCCTGCTGCAAGTGAATATGAGGCCTTAAAAACCGAAAATTCGAGAGGCTAGAGACTAAATATAGTAAGAAATGAAAAATGAGACTCGACGATTTCCGATCAAGAAGGGCACAGCACCGACCGATTTACTAATTGCACTACTGCAGTCGAACTAAGCAGATTTTTCTAAATTTCCAAAGCCCCCATTGTCCCATCTCGTATATGAACGCGTGTGCATTCATCGTACGCGAAGCGAACTATAAATATAGCAAGCATAGTAAAAAAAAAAAAGGGAAGGAAGTACGCGGTAAAGGGAGGAAAAAAATGACGCGAGAGTAAAAAAAAAGAAAAAAAATGAATAAGGGCTGTACAGTCGAGAATAAATACTTCGCGTCTCTCGTACGTGCCACAAGTGACGTCGATCGTTCGCGTGCTCGTTGAGCCCGGCGGCGTTCGGATTCAGCCGCGAAATGATAAAACAATTGGATCTCCCTGAGCGAGCCAGCCGGATAGCTCTGCATTTGTGTGGCCGAGCGCCATATCCAGGATGCCTGCAAAGCCATCGTCCCCTGCCAACTCTCTTTCTTCCGCTGTCTCTTTCTCTCCGGGCTTATTTCCGCGCGGGAAAACCGTGCGTAAATTAAGTGATGAGCTTTGTGTAATTACTCTTCTCAACCTCACCTCTGCGCTCTTTTTGCTTTATCGCAGACGATTCTCGCTGGAATGAGCCTCACAAATGAATCAGGTCAAAATTACATTCTTCCTCTGTCTACATAAGCTTTTTCTAAGCCTATAGAAACCGAGATTTGTTTTGTTCGGGTTTACTGATTAGCCCTGTTTATAATTCCACTCATGGAATCGTGGAAATTCCATGATATAAAAGTAAATTCAACGTTTATACAAAATATGATGAAAAATGAAAACAAATACGAAGGCACGGGAAACGAAACTGCAGGAAAATGTGGCCTTTTCAGCTGAACGTTTTTGTGAACATTTTTCGGGAGCAAACCCGTCGGATTTTTTAGTATTTTTCAACATACTCAAAGCGAACGAATATGGATTTCAAATTCAACAGGATCCAATCGACGAGCAGAAATGAAAATTGGAAGGGTGAATTCGTTCTGGTTTGATTATCAGGGGAATGGAAAAAAAATAGTCGCAGCCACTGCGTTGCTCTTTGTGGGAATGTGAATTCCCAAAAAGTTGTTTTTCAAAGCACCTGGGTATTTTTCAATTCAGTTAATGATGGATAGAGCACGACCAAAAGATGCTTCGGGAGCTTCTGGAACCAACGAGCATCGTATTTTCTAGTGGAATGTTTAAAAATAATCGTAATTTTTGGAACACGGTCGTCTGAATTCAAAAAATTGCTTCGAAATAGTTCGTATCGACCTACATTTTTTCCTGCAATCGTTTTGCGTTACATACGTATAGGATTAGGATCGATAGGTCGGTGGATAGACGGAGAAGGAGAAGGAGCGAAAGACTGCGAGAAAGAGAGAAAGAAAAAGATATCGAGTCCTTCGTATCACATTTCCCCATTCGCCTGGGGCGAAATAGTTTATTATACGTCCTCGTAGAATAAAGATCCTTTGACAAAATTGTCCCGAGGGAAAAGCTTTAGGGAGAGAGCGAAGGAGAGAGAGAGGAGGAGGCGAGAGACGGAGAAAGAAGGAGAGAAACGGTCGTTTCTGTGATGCCCGGTCCATGGCTCTATATATACGTATACATAACCAGGAAATGACTGAACCGCGTTAGGATATTGCGTTAGGTTGAACGCGTCGCAGTCGTCCTTATCCACTCGTCCTGGCTAACCTCTTTTCCCTCTCCCTCTCCCTCACTTTCTTTCTCTGTTTCTGGACCCTCGAGAAAAGTATCCTTTGCAGCAATATCCGGGCCCTGGTAAGAGGATTTTTCCTCTTGATCGCTCTTCTTACGTGAATTCTTACAATTAAGCAACAATCCAAAGGTCGAACTTCGATAAATGATAAGAAAACGTTCGAACGTCGCAAGTGCCTCGTTATTAAAAATAATTAACAAAGAAGAGTGTCCTTTGTCCTCCAGAAAATGCGATTCCTGCGGGCACGCCTGGTTATTCCGAAAGAAACGACTGGAAAAATTCACCGGTATTGAGTCCTCCGAAGTCCGATACTTTCGTTCCACATTTATCCCGTTCGGATCGTACTCGAAATGGCCGAAGACGTGAAACCCGTGTCGGCGCGTAATTTAGAGTTCTTAACTCTCAGTAGGTGGCTCGCAACCCCCTGGGGTACGGGACACCTTATCGTGCCACGCAACGACCGCTGAAAAAAGTTGCTCCCTCTCGCTTCTCTATCGCGTCTCGTGTTCCTCCGCACGCTGTGCATGCTCGCAGGTATCTCCCGCGATGATACCTCTCCGGTAACCAGGATCTCTTGCTTCTGCCTCCACCAGCTTCCTGGGGAGTCTGGCGCACAAGCTTGTTTTTGTTCCGGCTGCCGATTCGATGGCACGCATAGCGCCCCGGTCACCAAAATATCCATTAATTATTCAGTTAATAACCCGACTTTTTTTCCCCCTCGACGTCGCAAATAATTATTCAAAATCATCATTCTTCTCGGGAGTCGGTCAAAAGGAAGAACTTTGTTCTCCGACCTCGATATTCTGACGTTTCAATTCACCTGCAATTATTTTCAACTACGAAACAAATTTGATGAAAACCCCATCAAAAATTGCCTCGGAATTCTCACTCGTTAATCTATAAACAAATATATCGAGCTTCTCCGTGCTAATATATTTGATGCTCAATATTGGAGAGGCTCAGAAGGGGGCCCCCTTACTTTCAATTTATGTCCTCCCCTTTCCCGATCTCGTACAACACAAGATCGTGCGACGATTCGTGAAAATGTCCGTGGTCAAGTCTCCCTGTACTGACGCCCCGTTGGCCGTCTGTATATAGCATACTCGAGAAGGAATAGCGAGATGAAAGAGGTGAAACCGTACGTGCAACGTTTCACCATTTTATTATGTAGTGCCTGCGCTCACCAAGCGAAGATACATGGCCCAACGAGATTCATTCTCAATTTGTCTTTGCTTCGAGTCCTGCAGGACACCCTCGTTTTTCACTCATTTCAGCATGGCCCTCAGTACACATCGGATGAGTTCTGTGACCTCGAGACCATTAAGTTATGCCTTTGAAAAAACTTTTTCATTATTATCGATTGATGAATAAATTTGAGCAATTCGTTGTTAGAAATAAAAGTGTTTTGATCGCAATGTCATCGCCTGGTTTAAATGCAACGAATTTTCATGTTTGATCAAGCAGGAACCAGCGTTATGGAATTTTACTGCTTTAAGCGGTCCCTCTTCTGCTTCTGATGTGGCTAAAGTGCGCGGAACGTGTTCTATACGCCATTCAAAGTACAGTGGAGAAAGAGGCCTCGGATTCTTCACGAGGATGAGTGACTCGCTTGGAGCATGGCCGCAAGATCTTCGTGTTGTCTTGAGAATCCGATGGAGCTCGACGACTGTGGAGCTATTGATTTCGAGGAAAATTGGAGGCGTCAGGAGGGAGCCAAGCACATCGACATCAATCACCGTTGCGGACGGTTGAAGAAGTTTTATTGAAAATTCGCCTCCTGCGATCGAAAGTTATCAGTTTGTGATGATGCAGAGCAAGCAAAATTTCGTAGCATTCGGAATCCCCTGACGGTCGTTTTTGTCTGTGATTTTTTTTCTTCCAAATCGAAGAGAACAAATTTTTCGATCCTCCTTTCCTACGACGCAAATCCTTGAATTTGGCTCAACAGCTTTGTACATTCTGGAAAACTTTGACAGAACGGTCCCTTCTGAAGGCACTCATTACTCGTCATATCCTCCTCTCTCCCTCTTTCTCTTCCCTCCCTCGCCCTCCGCCACTTTCCATGCATCACTTTACATCTTGGGGAACGGAGGTGAAGGATCTCTTTACTGCAATCGTACACAGGGATAATTTACTTGGAAACGAGTTCACGAGTAGAGGTAGAAAACCCATCAATGTCGTCATCAGAGAGTGAAGTGTATCCGTGACTCTCGGGCATATCGGTTGAGGGCGAGGATGTCCTATGAACAACTGATGCGTGCTCTTGTGCTTTTCTATAACTCTGTATATATTCGGGAACACGCACATATTTACAGGGTGTCTTCGAAGTAGCGGCTTCCACAATCCTCTTCATTTTTACTCCGAATTTCAAGAGCTTCGATCAGCTTCACTCGAGATTTGCCGACAATTTGAATCGAACCCCAAAACGTTGTTTTTGAATCATTTTTCTGATTCATCTTTCCCGAAGTATCACACTAACTTTGAGATCCAAACTGAAGGAGAGCAAGTGGGCGTGGCAGGTGCAGGGCGATAACGGTCCGCTGTCCAGGAGGCAAGCAGGGCTTGTCTGTCATTGAGCGAGTTGGCATCTGGTCGAGGATGTACTTTTCAGTCGAGAATCCAAGGCTCACGAGCCTCTAGAACTCTGAGTACATCTGCGAGACGCTCCGTATATGAATCGGCAAGAGTTGAGTCGTTTGTGGTTTGGTGGAGAAATACAGCGAGCGAGCGAGAGCGGGGGGGTTAGATAGAAAGAGTGAGAAAGTGCAGTGGAAAGCAGAGTCCCAAAGTGAGAGTCTCGAAAATGTATGCGCACACGGCCAGATTCACAAGGAGGGCTGTAAACCCCGCCTTGGGCGAAGTTTCGAAAGACCCACCCTTATATACTCTGCACTAAATTTCACCCTATACCCAAATTTATGTACACACGCGCGTATCCAGAAATCCACGGAGATAGAAACGAGAACGCGAAAAAAGGAGAGAGGGAGAGAGAAAGGGAGTAAAAGATAAAGAACGGACGAAAGTCTATCCCTCCCGTTTCACCCTTGCCCGTTCGCCAACCCTTATTCCACGTGTGTTTCTATCTTTCTTTGTACTAACGCATATAGTCTATATTCGTGTGCGAATATGCGGTGTAAAAGGAGCGAGAGACTCCGCTCTCGTATGCGCGCCAAAGCAGTGACCCACGAACCAACATATTGGCATTGTTTGAAGAACGAGAATTGGTCTCGCGAGTTTCTCTCTCGCTCGCTCTGTTTCCCTCACTCTGTGCGGTCGCGAGCCGACGAGACGTGATGTATTTGGTACCGAGGGTGCTTCGTCCCTTGCCCCGCTTCAAATTCTCTCTCTCCCTCGTTGGCAGTTTCTATTCATCGCGCTCTGTCTTTTTCTCTTGACACTGGTTCTGGATGATTGACGAGAACTGAACGAGAACAAGGGGACGGTGAAGGAGAAAGGACAAGCAAACGATCGGCCCCTCCCGCGATTGTCTCTCTTCTCCCTTTCGTTAAAACCGCAGCGGTACGCCTCTTCGTTAATTGTCTCGAATATTCAATGTCCTCAGTGCGCAAAGTTGTGTGTCCAAATTTGTGGGGTCTTCGGAGCCTGCTGCACAGTAGGTAATTACGGAGGTACGAACGTGTTTTTAGCTCCAGTCACATTTCTCGAGCTTTCAAATTCGTCTCATTTTCCTTCGTTATTTTCTTCGTTCCTTGACTCCTTGATTCGCTCCTGTCCCCGCGCCCTCCATCTTTGTTATCGAGAATTCGTATTTCTCAACGTTTGCTCAACGCGCGAATGCGCGGTCTTAGACGCGCGGGAGGATATACGTTGATGAGCATCCTCACGTGAGTTGCTTCGTGAGACCGTCCATGATGTTCGGTTGTTGGATGATGCAGACACAAGTAGCTTCGTCCCATTATCTCGTTCCTCTCGTTTTTCGTCTTTTAATCTTTCGTCTTTTCTTTCTTCCCTTCTCCCACATTTTTGGTCGCGTTCCCTTCCACTTTTCCTCCTTTCTCTCGCCTTCTCGCAGCTCCTTTTTCCCCTCTTTTCTTTCGTCTTATTTCATCCTCTTCGCCTCATCCTCCGCGAGCACTGCTCTCCTCCTTTTTTCCTTCAGCCTCCTCCATCATCGGCAATTCATGCGTTCATTCGTTCTCCCATTCCGTGGTAGTCCTATCGCTTTTTTTCCTGGCGCTCGTGCTCAGAGGACTGCGATCGCACGCGCAGTCTTTGAATTCCTTCGTAATTGAGGTCTAGCGTGTGTTATAACGATTGGCGAAGGAGCCAAAGGGGCCGATCGGCGGGATCGAGCAACGTCGATGGCAGGAGGCTTCGGCCCTTTTGCTTGCCAGCAGCTCCAGCCAGTCTCGTCGAAACTGTGTATTTACATTCCTCGCTCTCTCCCCTCCACCCGCCCCTTTCTCCGGCACACAACTCACCACTTAAGTCTCAACTCCCTCGCGAATTCCCATATTACGCGGTTTCGCGTGTTCGATCGACCTTTCTCCGGTTCCTCGGAATCCTTCGAATTCCACCACCCACGAGATTTTATATCGCGCCTTCCTCCGCCACGAATTACGATTCTTCGTGCATTTTGTCACCGAAAAACCTCACATTTTTCACTCTCATCGTTCATTCTGTTTCCCCTCGGCAGCTCGCGCTTTTCACGTTTTCTTCGATACCGCACCGCATCCCATTTGCGCGAGGGCCCGGGGAAACTGGAGAAAACTCAGTCGACAAAAGCGTCAACATCGTAACCGACGATCGGTCAGCACCGTTAGCAACTCGAATCGACCGCCTTCCTACTCTCCCTTCGTCGTGCTCGTACGTAGCCGAACGGTCATCCAACCGAGTACTGGCTCGCAGCTCCCCTGCACTCATCGACATCGATCGGAAGATCGCGCGGCCAGTGCGGATTCACTTCTATATTTTCATTTATTTATCCAAGTGTACACATTGCTTAAACCTGTATGAGTGAATGGGTGTGTAAACATTAACGAGTTAAGCGCGTTCACGCATACTCTCACTACAAATTAAACTCACGCACGTTGCCCGGAGGCACCGTGTGATGCGCTGGAACCACAGCAACTAATGAGTGGAGGCCCACAAAAGTGAGCTCTGGTGCAAGGTGATAAAGTCCCGGGTTTTCGTTCATATAAATGCGCCTGTAATATTGAGCCCGAAAGAAATTACCAAATTTCAATGTCTGTCAATGCCAGCATCATTTTTTATATGCCTATTTATTTTTAACAACGACTCACTTTTTGTTGCACGCTCTGGAATTTCATTAAGGGATCCCGTATCAATTACTGCGGTGTGACACCTTCGAAATTAACATCGTTTAAAGATCGTCGGGATTGAAATATCGAAAACGGTCATTACTCCTGAAAATATCGCGTTTCATCTTTTTATCTCATAAAGTAAGCACGCGAGATTATCAACGCTGCTAATTTCCTTGTATCCAGCAGCAATTAAAGAGATGACCGAGCTTACGTCGATGATACTCGATTGAAAACTAAATTTTATTATCCTGTTTAGTCGGGCTTCTAGTGTGTGCAATTAGTAAATTTTGAACGTATAACGATATCGAATCAGCATCGAGCCACGTTGTGGTTACGAATAATTTAAATCATTTTTTCCATAAAAAATCACGCCAACGTAAGTGTACCGGAGCTGAAAATAGATTGGCCAAATTTCGTTGGATCGTTCGTCCGACTTTTCTAGCAATTCGACGTTTCCAACGTCTTTGGGAAGGTCACGAGAAAATTTTGCTCCTCGCCCATCAGCTGCGGGTGGTAATTGATGGTTTTTTTCGGTACACGAACTTTCGTGACACCCCCACGGTTATTATTGCTCACGACAGATATTTATACAAGTATATAAGTGCGAACACTCGGTATATTGAGATAAAAAAGCGGGTTCCGTTCGCGTATGTTCGCGCACGTTTCCAGTCGCTGATATTATATGCTCGTGTAACGGCAGCCAAGATGCATTCGGCTTTGCACCTCGCCTTTCTCTCTTTCTCTCTTTCCTCGGCTCGCTCCCTCTCGGAAATGGCTTCATCGGAATAAATCCTCGTGGCAGATAAATCAGTCGGGGTCCTGCACCGGGTCTCTACTCGTCCGAGAAAACATTCCGAAGGCACTACAAATTATGAGGATAAATAAGAGGAGTAGCTTGAAAAAGGGAAAAATCGTTTTCGAAAAGCTGTGAATATCCTCAAAAATGCGTGTCTGCAAAAAAACTCACGCGAGTTTTCGCCCAAGCTGCTACGCGAAACCTCACCAAACTCACGACTCTCTCCATCCCACTCGATTTCGCCTCCACCCCAAGGAGCTGATTCACATTCAGCTCGGTCGTGTCCGCGCCGTGGGTGCTCATCTCCCTGGCTAATAAGTTCACAACTAATGTTTTATCACGAATTAGAAGCTTGTGACCGAAATTCGTTATGACTCTGAGTTTCTGCTTCGATTTCATACTCTGCACAAACCCCCACGATTTTTTATCGATTTTCAATTTATTCTCCATAAACTTTGTCGCTGTACTCGCGATCGTCGAGTGGAATGTTTTTTGATCACGCTATTTTTCACGCGAATTCCAAGGGCTCCCGTCTCCTTATTTATTTGGGTTGAGACTCGGCTTAAGGGACCAAAAATATTGTCTTTTTTTGCATATTTTTAAGTTCAATTATCGAAATTTTATTGATGTTCTCACTTTTATGTTAACATTCGCGAAATGAACGGACTTTATAGGACAAAAAATATTCGTAGATCGAACGATCGCGCTGTTATTTTAATTGGAAATTCATCGTCATTCGTCCATCTGGCATCGGTTCTCTGCTGCCAAATGCGCACATTGCTATTCGATCAAAGTTCTTTGATATATTTCGATTCACCCCGGATCAGTGCAATAGTTAATCGAGAGTGGATTCATAGTTGTATTTTCTAATATGAAAAAGGTGATTGAATTTTGACTGGAAGGGGTGTCTCCCCCACTTTGTTTTCATCCTTGATCTTTCATTTTTTATTTTCGAAACTTCAAAGTGAGCTCTTTTCAGCTGGTTCTCCGGTACTCGATCGGATTTAAAGTACGACGAGATAAATTACATTTGCAAGAGGCACGGCGCGAGGAGTCCAGACGTTCTTCGTGATCTGCTCGCTCGAGCTCGCCCGCGCCCCCGTCAATTTGCATACTATTATCGCGACTGGATTGTTCGAGCTTCCACTCTTTCTGCTCACTTTTCTTCTTCCCTAGGCAAATCAACATCTTCATTTGCTCCTTTTTATTTAGCGAATTTCAAATTCTTTGTCACTTGAATAAAATCTTTATTTGTATTTTTTTTTTTTATGCGACGAAATAACACGAAAAATATTAGGGGGGCGAGAGTGAATCATTGCTTCGCGGACATAAAAAAATCTGTTGTAATTTGCAATGAACTTAACAAAGTGAAGCGAACAAGGAAACTTTTGTGCTTAGAATGAGAAAAAACATTATTCGGATAACTCGATCGTTGCAAAGAAACTTCGATCCCCTTTGAAACTGGGCTCAGAGCGACTACACAATTCTTCAATCTCTCCATGAAAAATTGATAGATTCGATCGCAGCTCCGATCAAAACTGAACGGTGAAA
This sequence comes from Venturia canescens, assembly GCF_019457755.1. NCBI lineage: Eukaryota > Metazoa > Arthropoda > Insecta > Hymenoptera > Ichneumonidae > Venturia > Venturia canescens. The sequence continues at coordinate 14,948,290 of NC_057430.1, forward strand.
TTTCGTGATCCGCAATAATTGGTGAGGCGAGAAGACACGAGTGTGTATGAAAAGATGGTTTTTTGTTAACGAAAATTGTTTATTTATTCGAGCCTCCGAGTATGGGCGTAATAAGAGCAGAAAGGTTTGAATTTGTTTTTTTGACACAGTGAAGAAACGTAAGGCGACGTTATAAAAGGCTGATTCGCCACGCGCTAAGTCAACAATGTTTTTTCACCATTTTTTTATCGCCGAGAGACTGGAGGGTTGTAGAAAAAAATGTGAAACTGTGTGTACTTTTTTCACGTGAGGGAGACACGTGGAGAATGTTTTTTGATGAAAATCGTCGATGTATAATAGGAATTTCACGGGGTAAAAATGGAAGAGGGGGAGAGAGAAAAGGCAGCGGGAGTGGGGGCAGAGAAAAAGCCACCGTGACCGGAGCACCTGACCGCCTCGAGGCCCTTAACGTCTTAAAGGTTTCTTTTCTCTTGGGGGCTTGTGAAAGGATTTTTTCTTATTTTCTTTTTATTCGAAAAATTCACGTAGAAACGCACGCACGGACTCTTCCGAGAGGTCCTTGAAATCAATAGGAGATCGGTATCGATCCTCCGAGATCCTTTGCTCCGCGGATCCCAGGTCACTTACCTTTAAACGTACACAATATACAAAAGAGATAAATCCATAGAACCAACGAGAAATAACGAAACGAACGTCTTTATCGTTACAGTTTTCACGACGATTCACCGATGCTTGACATTCGCAAACGGAAAAGCTCCGTTTGTAACAAGACTTTCGAGCTTTATTAAATAATATCGAATTCAAATTTCTTTTCAATTCATCTGATTACAGGATTTTCGAAGATCTTATGCTGGCTAATCTGAACGAATTTTTCAAAAACTCCTCAGAGTCTCAGTTTTCCGTATGATTTCACTAACATGCAGTGGCAACGATTTTTAAATTAGCATAAAAAAATGATTTTTCTGTCACTGGATAAGAATCTAATGGGTCAAAACCTGAAAATTGTTCATGCTCATTTTTCGTACTCGAAAAGTTTAACGAGTTTGTTTATTTATTCGGCTGAATTAAAATTTCGCATTCCTAACGATTTCTCGATGTAAAACACGTTGATTCATAATATTATGAGTATGAAATACAGCGCGAGGGAAACTCCATTAAAAGCGTAAAGTAAGCATCTCGTTGAATGATTTAGTGGATTTTGAAAATATTTGTGAAAGCCGAGATGAATCAGAGTGGATCCAGCGCATCGTCGGGAAGCCCTAACGGATTATATAACAAGTTGTGAATTCATCGTTGGATAGTTGGAAAGTGTAGGATGAGAGAAATCTGTTGACGACGTTATATATACCGTGTAATGTTGGTTGCGCCCTCCTCGACGTTATAAACCGCCTCACTTGTCTACACACTCTAGCGTTAGTTATACGATCCTTTGCCAATAGATAAACACCTGCGCAGATTACACGTGAGTCTTCGCTCCTATTCCCCCCCCCCCCGCTTCCTCTCTCATCTCCTCTCTTCCTCCTTGCTCGTTCCTCTTCATTCTCTCTCTTCTCTGTTTGGTTTCGTCTCCATTCTCTCTCACCATTTCTCCTCACATTTTCTCTTTTCAAACGCCACTTTCTCTCTCTCTCGCCTTCCCCTTTATTTTCTCTTTGTATTACGTTCTCCAATTTATCTCCTTCCCTTCTTTCTATTTACCTCCTTTCCTCCCTCGTCCAAACACCCTTTCTGTGCCCTTAATTCTCTCTCTCTCTCTCTTTCTCTGTTTCCCTTGGTAGTACGGTATTGCGTGGGCGTGTTTGCAATGTTTGACGATCTCTCGGCTATCTCTAGTCCGCTCGTGTCGATCCACCGGAACGGCTCCATAGGTGTATGGCAATTTAACTAGTAATTTCCAACTTACATCGACTCAACTTTGGGAGTAATGATGTGGTAGGTAAATTGCATCACACGACCGAGGTACCGAGTTATTGGACGTCGTGTTCAGCCATGAGAAACACGCGGGGTGTGAGGGACACTGGAACGAGGATGAGATGAAGGATCAACCGGGAGGAGGAGGAGGAGGAGGAGGACTCTGACGATACCGATCGCTTGGCAACTCCTGAGTGCTCTTCCTTCTGTGTCATGTCGGTCTATATCTGTACATTGTCCGAATTCAGTTTGCGCATGGTGCTAAAGCAACTGAACCGATTCGGATTGGGCTTCGGTTATTAGTGGCTAACTTTCCGGGCAATTTTGACCCACTTGTTGGGTTGAACCGAAAAGATTTCTTGTCCTGCAGCTCAATGGGAGGCAGGAATTCATTTTCATCTCGAAGGACGAGCGAATACGAAGCTGAAAGTAGAAATAATACAATCATGCTTGACATGTTCGCTCGTCGGTCTCGAAATTGTTCTGCGCACACTTATTCGTTGCTGTTCTCTCACTCGAGCTTCGGGCCCCCGCTCCTTCTGTCTTGGACTCTGACAACTCTGATTCGCTTTGAGAGAATTTCATCACCTTTGAGAGATTTCATTTTCAACTTTCAATTTTTTATTAAGCAGGTGTTTTTCGTTATCCAAAAAACAATGGAAAGTGAGCCCCTTTGGTGGAGCCCTGCTCGAGTTTTCCTCACTGAAACGCTTCGAAGAATTCACAAATCCTGCTCCCTTCTTTCGACAGCATTTGAAAATGCTGTTGACGCAAAACGCAAGCACATGCCGAGTCTGTCGGACCGTAAAAAAGAGTGTTTTCACACCACCAGCGGTTTGGAACCCAAGAAATGTGTAATCCGACGTCCGATCGGAATTTCCCCCTGAAAATAGCAGCAATACGAGCCGTTTGCTTCCGGCTGGAGGGATCGTTCATTAATACGAAAGTATTGTCATTATCGACGATTACGCAGCGGACGCGGAGGCTTAGAAATTCCCGGTTATCACGGAGCTTATCATGCGGGACAATGCTGGCAAAGGAGAATCTTGTTGGCAATATTATTTCCTATGAACCGCCTAATAATTTATCGAGTACGAGGAGCTCCGCTCAGTGAAAGCTCATTTGAGCCGATACTCCGAACGCATACAAGCGCGGGCACGAGCGTATGAATACGAGCAGGTACACGCATGAATATAATATTACGCTTGCACAGTAAACCTTTCTATGGGTGATGCGCGCTAGTGCGTAACGTGCTGAAATTATTGTAATAACGCGTGACTAGTCACATGCCATTACGCGAGCGAGTTCATCTCTCGCTTTCTCTCTTTCTCTCTCGCTGCGTGCGAGTTTTAAAAATGCATTTTTTTCTCATTCATCGCGTCTTTAATGTTTATTCTTATTCTGTGGAGCAGCATCGCGAGTTCTGCCACTTTGTACTCAACCTAATCAAACGTGTGATAGCGGCCTATCCCCATCGGGCATAATATTTTTCATTCGGCGTATATACGCACACTCGAGATTTATCATTTCTCGAGTACACCTATCAGTAAATGCATCATTAATTATTAGCGTGTCTTTAAAGCGGCTCGTTTTCAACGTCAACGTTATGATCGCGATATACGCGCGTGTATTTATATAAGCGAGGTTAGAATGTATTTATAATCGTGGTGCATACATGCCCGGTTATTATATGGATATGGATTGGGACGAATTAACATTCAAATGGGCCCCCTCGAGCGGCGCACTGATTATTTCTGCATCATTTCGCGTGGGTGGCATTCTCCCCCGCAATCTCTTTTCCAGGAGAATCGTTAGAAGAATTTCTATTAATTTATGGATTCATTGTGGCTGAACTTCTGGGCATTTAATTAAAGGTAACGAAAAAAGAGTATGAAAAGAAAACGAAGAAATAGGAAAATCGATCATTTTTCATTCGTTCTCGGCGGTGAAATGGAGTAGAAAATAACTATCAAGACTTATTTCGAGCTATGAAAAAAGTAATCTTGATCAAATTGATTCATTTTCTCGACGTGATTTATGAAGTTTGAATGAAAATTTACCCGAGGCCTCGGTCACTTCGTGCACGAAGTGCATGTACAAACGATTCGCTCTTTCTTTTTCCTGCTCCTGCTTCCCCGTTTATTTCATCTCCTTTGCTCCCCCGCGCCGAGCTCGTTGTCGATCGAGTCACGATTTAACATAGGCGTGGTGTGCAGTGCGCTGTACGTAGAGAAGATTCCGAGCTCCACTATTTGTCGGCTTTCCCGAGCGTGTACGCCAAGAAGATGGACGGTCTGACCTCGCTCACGTGCACATTGCCGAGCCTCGGACTCCGCCATCGCGCGAAAGAACCGCCGCGAGAGAGAGAATAAAAAATGCTTCAAAAAATCGACTCTTCGGGAGATGAAAAAACGTACTTTAACGCTGGTCGCGATCCGTTTCGTGCTCGCTCTCTTCCTAAGCAGACTCTACCGATGGTTTATGATTTCGTACCATCTGCTCTAGGGAACGATCCTTCCTATCGATTATGGCCAACTAGGATCTTCCCCTCGTGCCGTGTGTACGCCGCGCGCTCAGCCGAGAGCATCCTCAAAGCGGATATAAACTGACACCGATATTCCCGGAAGTTGTTTACATTTTTTCATTGAAATTTTCAACTCCGGACGGAATAAGTCGCCAGGACATTTACAGAAATTCGAATCACAAGTCCAGCCATCGAATCTTCGATTCCTCCGACCACATCGCGGCGTCGAAATTCATTAAAAATCGCACGAAACTCTAATGCGATTGGAGGAGTTAAAAAAACCTCAAAAAAATGGACGAAAAAATCATAAAAAAAGGAACTAACGGCAGGCGAGATAAGAATGAAGCTTGCAAATGCAAGAGGGAGAAGAACGAGGCGAAAAGTGCAGAAACACTACACGATAAAGTAGTAACGACTTAGAGTAAAGAAAACATGAAGGTTTGGTGAGTTCTACATATTTTGACTGGACACGCTCCCCGCGTAATCATCATCGTCGTAGTCGGCGGCAACGGATAAATTTCTCTCTCTCTCTCTCTTTATCCTATTTTTTTCCCTCCTTCTCTCAGCCTCATCCTCTCGGTGTTTGTTCTCGTGGATGGTGCGGAGGGGGAAAGATGCTCGATGCGCAGACTCTGGCCACACAGGCTCACTAGCACCTGTATTGTGGCTCGTACATGCGAACGCACGCGCACGGACACACGGAGCTCTCTCTATCTCATGTGGGTATTTGCACTCGTCCGTAGAGAGCCCAGGTCTCCGTGTCTGTGTCATTTTCTGACGAACGTGCGGCTGGTTGTGGATGCTGGTCGCGTGGGTGGGGACACGTCGCCCCGTCGGTTTACTCGGAGCATCCGTATACCCGGGGTGTATATCTGTAGGTTGGTATCGCGCATACACACGCGTACGTGCACTCTTGGATGATCTCGGTCTTTCTTTAACCGAGGAGATGAAGGGAGTGTGAGGGAGAAAGAGAGAGACTAGAAGGGAAGCGTTCTCGGGACGATGACGGCGCGGGGGTGTGGTATAAACGCGGTGCGCGTAATCGGCGTATGTAGGGACGAACCAGCGTGAGAGGAGAGAGAGGGGGAGTAAGAGAGAGGAAGGGGATGCCACACGGAAGGAGAAGTCCGGGCCCGGGGGCCGAGGGGGTTCGCAGAGGGAGAGAATTCGACGGGAGAGCGAGGAGGGAGGAATCGTGACGGAGACAGCGATACTGGATGCTGTGCGCCGACTCTGCGAGATCGGAGGCTGCACGGGTCCAGCGGTGTAGATGTATATTCGACTGGGAGCCTCGAGTCTATAGCTGTATATGAAAGTGGGAGCTTTGGAAGCAGAAGGACCGAAGCTCCGCTCACTTGACGGACCAAATCCCCAGGACTCGCGACCTTCTCGCCACCACTTTTCGCACCGATCGCTCGTGTCCTCCGCGGAAGACTCTTGCACGCGGGTGATCACCACCCACCCTGGGATGAGAGAGAGAGACGCTTCGGAGCCGGGGGAGGAGAGACTACAGGGAGCATGGGAACGCGGGAGAAAGAGAGAGCGCGGATGAGGCCAAGAGAAAGATGAAGATCTCGCGGATTCCGTGGCGCGACTGGAGGCGGTACACCCCCAGCACCAACCCCCAGGCGGCGGGGGCGCCACGGCGGTTCTCGCCTCGAGCGCAGTGCGACGTCGCGACGCGCCACGTGCGGTCCTCGGCAATACACACACATAGACATTTCCAAGTGTCTCCTTTCGTTACACTACCTCGGCTCGGGAGAGATCGGCCTTGGAGATAATTGGAAAAACTACCCCTTCGCAGCTTTCGAAAATTCCCCCTCGATAATTCGCTCTCCTTCGGCTCACTTCCGTTTCCCAAGTTTCTTCCTAATTCACTTGTTTTTTCAACAATATTTGTGCTTCGGGAACCGCATTTTTGGCGGCCAACGAGAGAGAGAGAGGGTTGCGTGCATGAACGAGCGATGCATATGCGCTTATGTGCACAGGATTGTACAGCATCCGAGCGAGCAGAGAGAGAAAGCCTAACCAACCGACAAAATATCTCGTCAGTATCGTTCAAGCGGGAGACTCGTGAGCGCGCGCGCACGCCTTATTCGTACTTCATTTTTATTCAACAATCGTTTTGATTGTCGAACCGGCTTTTTCTCCGCTTATTTATCGCTGTCAAAATTTTCGCGGCGCTTCTCTTTCGGAGGGGACAAAAACTGTGGAAAAATATTCTCGCATCTGTTATTATTCCTCCGGCTTTCTTCACTCCCGATTCTTGTGATTTCTGTTGCGATCCCACGAAAAAAAAAGAAACAGTGCGAGAAGATTTTGTGGATTTTTTTTATCTGACGCTATTTCACGGGCACGAATAATTGTGCGGGAGACGAATCAAAGTGCGAGAAACATTGTTGGGGTTGCGGCAACTGCGTGTGAGACGAAAATAAGATCCGAGCAGGGTATGAGCGCAACGTTACGACGATTGGACTAAAGCGCTAAACTTCGCTTTTACGCCTTGTAGAGCATTCCGCCTGAGGCTGTTTGCCATTTTTTTCATTTGAAAAGAAAATCAGCAGTGCCCGAGTGTGAACTTTTTCGTTTTGTTTTCCTTAAAGAATTTTTGTCTCGTAGGTTTTCTTTGTTATTTTTTTTTTTCGTTTTTTTTGCTTCCTTATTTTCCGCGGCCCGTTTTGCGTGCGCCAATTTTGGTTGAGTGCTCTTGTTGGACATTTTTTTAAACTGGTGAATATCGGTGCTACAGGGAACGAGAAATAAGTGAGGGTTTTACGAAGCGCCCGAAGCTCTCGTCCTCGTAAACCGTGCCATTGATCGACTCCTCTTAGGCCTCAGGAACTCTTAGTGCCATTTAAGGGTAAGTTTTCAATGTCTCTGGCTTCGGGGCCCGTTTTTTCAACCCCCCTTTACAGTGCCTGCTTCCTACTTTTATTTCATTCAATACTTTTCGCTGCGAAACAACATTCAATTTCGTACGAAATTTGGCAAAATAAATGAAAAGAATCGACGAGTGTCCAAGAATTCATTTAATTAATCGCTCCATCAAATTGTTTTCAACTTTGTTTCTGTTGTGCCGAAAATTCACGTCGCTGGGGATGATAAGAATGGCAGAGAAACCTGAAAATGAATTTTGTCCCCTCCTTCAACGTTTCTTTCCACCGCGATATCAAAAGTTGACAAACTTTTTTTGGAATTTAATTCGGAGGCTCGACGCTCGAACTCTCTCACACCCTCGCTCGACCCAAGCCCATGGGACTCGTATTTAACTTTGCTTAACGAAGTTTTGGGTCTTTTTTTCTTTTATTTTTTTGGCCTGTCTCTCTCTCGCGCGTTGACGTCGAGCTCCAGGGATCGAGAAATCGCCACCTGCTCGACCTTTTTTCCATTAAAATTGTTTTCGTCAATGTATTTTCGCTTATTTTTCTACCCAAACTGAGTTCGATCGCCTTTACGCGTTAATCAATCGTAAACAACGTCGAAATTGGGTCCGTTTCGTGATTTTTTTTCTAATTATTTAAATAAACATTCCAAAAATAATAACATTTACTGACTCCAATTTTTCGCTCGAATTGCAGATTTTCTCGAGCCTGACTCTCCCGTTCGCGAGTCTAAAATGTCGTCGTCAAATATGTTAAAATCCGGTACGTGAGTGAGACTAATTTCGGACCGAGTGCGAGCCAAAGTTAGGTTTAAAAAAAAAGGGGAAAAGCAATTGTGACTCCGAAAAGCTTCGAGGGAAACGGGAATCACGGCGGGCCCAACGAACAACTGTCTGAACATCAACCCCATCGGCGACAACAACAACAACATGTCGTATCTCGCCCTTGACTCGAATGCCTGGCAGGTAAGTTTTGCAAGTTGAATGAAAAATAGGAGAGAAAAAAAAATAAAATAGAAAAACTTCCCGGAAGGAACATCGTCGATTGAAATATTTTCAATATTTTTTGCGTGAAATTTCATTTGAAAGCGCACTAAAGAAATATTCGCGTTGGCGAAGCACTGCCGATGTTTACTAAAATTGACTCTCCGCTCCTCGAATTACGGTTTACCTCATTTTCCGATCGAAACCCATGAAGTTGCGAGTGAAACTCACCCTCCCCGAGCGTCTCGGCCGTGCTCAGACTCAATGGAGTAATAACTTCGTTACCGAAGCGAAGAAAAATAGCCGGAAACTAGATTCGCACCCGGCCGGTTATTCGGTTAGACCGTTCGGACCGTTTATACACGTTTTAAGCATGATTCAGTGATCGTTTTTATGGGGGAGTCGAAAAAAGATTGTGGCGTTGTAAAAAAAGCGGAAAGTGTGGCAACTTGAAGTTTTCGGTGGCCAAAGCAGCAAAGCCTTCCCGCTAATCCGCGTGACGAAAGCTTTCGAGACTCGGAACGCGGGACCGGAAATCTCCCCAAAGCACTGGGTTTCCTCCCAACTTCCGGTTTCCCCTCAAAACGAAGTTACTCCAAATTCAACGAAATCGAATCTCTCGCCCCGAGACAACCGAGAGCCTTTCGGACCTGAGTCGTTGGACGTTCGAGTGTGAAGCGCCCCATAGTTCGATGGAAAAAAAAATCTTCCCCACCCGTTCCCTTAACAGCTGAGCGCCGCGAATCTTTGTGTTCTCACGAATTTTCATTTCGACGAAACGTTTTGATGTGCGCTCAAAGTCAACGAGGGCGCAACGTCGATAAATCGAGTGGCTCGTACGACCTCTCAATCTTACGTACAAATACGAGAGGCCGAGGTGGGCATCCCGACCAAAAGAGTATTTGCACATTTTCCAATAAAGCATGATCCGGTCACGTGCCCTGACCTGAGTGACGGTTCGTGTCTTCTCTTGGAATAACAAGGGGTGCAAACACGAGAGCCTATACACTCGTACACGAAATGACACTCGCTCGTGCCTCGTACACGTACACGGATAAATCCTACTCGTCCGAGGGATTATCATACTCTCCTGCCGCAACTCATTCACAGACCAAATTTGTCGGCGTCTCATCCGCCGTGGGAGCTCCGAAAATCATTAGTCCCAAATAATATTGCCGCGGTAAGATCTCAATCGTCGTTGAGAATCGTGGCAAAAACAAGTTTTTATCTCGTCTCATTGTTCATAATATTTACTGTGCAGGGCCTCATCGTCGTTTGGATCACAGTTTCCAGAGTTTCATTTTTAAAATTTTGCTCACGTGCTCATAGATTATGCTAAAATGGGAACAAATTCAAAATGAAGAAAAAATTTTTATCGAAAATTACTTCCGAATCCACAAATATCTAAAAACAAATTAACTTTTGCCACGAGGACCAAATTCAGTTGTAATCTGCATCATTCTCGTGAGTGATTGTCCCAGAAGTATAAAAAAAAAAACTATTTTCCACGAAGTGGCAAGCTGAAAACCTTTGATTATCGATTTTTTGTGTTTTTTTCCTCTCACTCGTCTTAGAGTTATTTCAAAAAGAAAAAATTCAAAGGAGCTCTCGATGATTAGAGATTTTCTCGTAGCTATTCAAAGGGCTCGAGTTAATTATTGATCTGCTAATTGATTTTGAACGTTTGGAATTTCAAAGCGCCAGGGATATCGCGAAACCCTTAAATTTGTCATTTGTCATTGCATTCTTAGCCCTTAATACATGATTCACACAGGCTCGGGTATATCTGTGTATGCACAGTGTAGATTGATACACACGCTCGTATTGTGTATTCAACGGCACATGAAGCGATGAGAGGGAGAACAGTTGGTGGCTACATCAAAAACTCCGACGTACTTCAAAGTTGCTTACTGCTGATGTTCCATCCCGCTCGCACAGTCGGTTGGAAAATCGTTGTCTGAAAGGGTACGAAACGTCACCGCTCGCTGGCGAGGAAGGGTGAACGAAAAATAAATGATATCCGAATTAGTGTAATCGCGTGATGGTTTGCAAGGGAAATAGTCAGACGGATGAATGCTCGCGCATATTCCTCTCCTTCTCTCTCTCGCTCCCTCGTTCTTTCTCTCTCCGACGTGAACCAAATGGAAAATTATAGGGGAGAACAAATTGCGTTTCAATTTCATTTTGGTTTGAAATAACCGTGATGACGTGTTACTGCGAAGGGTTGCTTCCCCAAGGTTATTCAATCGCAATGAGAGATTTTCAATATCTTTGTGTCCCTTCATCGATTCTCTTTTGACCGCTTTAACGAAATGGAGATAAATAAATAACTGGAGTTCTCGAATTGTTATAAGCTTCTAAATAACTCGGATCAGGATGAAAAGTATTTTTGGAATTTTTCAAATTTCGTCTTGAGGTTTCCAAGACAAATGGAGAGGCGGAAACAAAAAATTGATTTCCTGCCATGTCAATTAACGAAGGCGGTGGTCAAGGTGCCCGATTTTCATTCCGCAAAGGGCTCGATTCATCGACAAGTGCATGGATAAAATAACTGAAAAAAACGTTACCAAGCTTTTTTAACCCACAGAATTCCGGGTGCCCCGGGTTGGCTCGAGTGCCCGGCATTGTCCCGGTTCGTGTTAAATAGTTGATAAGTAAAACGAGAAAAAATCGTGGAACGATCTATGGATTACAGTTGGGAAACGTGGCTCGACCTCATTTACCATGTTTCTGAATAAATGATGAAGCCTCTGACCCCATCGTGGGCACGAGCCATGATTTAACCCGTTGTTTAAACTGAATGACAATGAGACCGGGTGCCCCGGTAGATTTACTGTACGCACGCCTTCAACGAGTCTATTGAAAATGGAACATTACACTCGAGATCCCTCCCAATACGAGAGAAGGAGCCTCGACACCACCAAAACACGCACACATACGTTAATACTTTGCCCTTGAAAGCCAAAGCCTGGCGCAGTTGCACTTCATTGACAGTTGAAGAATAGCGGAGCATTTCCGACTGCAGCATTCCGAGGAACGAGACAAATTTTTGACTCGGGCATCGAGATACTAAAAAACCACCACAAAAAAATGAAAAATTGGATTTTTTTCATAGAATATTTTATCGAAGAGTAAAAGACGAGTATTTTAAATCGAGAACTCAACGAGGCTGAGGGAAGAAACGGAGCTGACGGAATTCATCCGGTAGGAGACGTCAGTCGGTCGAGGGAGCTTGATCAGTCAGAAGGTGTCTCGGATATTTCCTCTCCATCTGGTATTTCATTGCGCAATAAAAGAGGAATAAAAAGTTGATAAAAAGGGGGCAGTAGAGGATGGAAAGGTGTGTACGAAAGAATGTGGGTGGTTCGGGCGAAAAGCTGGAGCAGAGAGGAGGAAGAATTGGAGGGTGGACGAGTTGGGGGTACGAGGTTGAAGCTTCGCGGGCTTGACACCCTTCTTTGTTCTCTTCTCTTGAAAAAGACGACACAGCGGGCTCTTTTTTCCACCGGGTATGTACCAGTCGCGATGTATTTTTTTCCGCTGACAAAGAGAAATAATGACTAGTCCAGTGTTCAACTAATATTTGCTTCCAACTTTTTTGAGATTTTGCGAGCCGTCTTTCCGATCTTTTTCCGAGCCTCTGTGCTCTGTCAGAATGTACATTTTCTTCTTCCTCTCTTCCTTTATTTCGTGACTTTTTTTGCGCAAGACGCGAGCAGGCTGCCTTTGTCATGTGAACTAGACGCGGCGTCGAGACGTTGCGACACGCCGGGTCCTGCATCGCTTCGAGTTCCAAGCACACACCTATAGTTAGCTTACTCGACGACACAGAGGCTGCTACGAGTGCCAGTTTTCCCTTGAAGATCGCACAGAGTCGCCTGCCCCAGCCTCCCCGCTTCCCCCCATCGCGGATACCCTGAAGTTGTACATATTCGCGTGTACATATTGTCATGTGAACTAGACGCGGCGTCGAGACGTTGCGACACGCCGGGTCCTGCATCGCTTCGAGTTCCAAGCACACACCTATAGTTAGCTTACTCGACGACACAGAGGCTGCTACGAGTGCCAGTTTTCCCTTGAAGATCGCACAGAGTCGCCTGCCCCAGCCTCCCCGCTTCCCCCCATCGCGGATACCCTGAAGTTGTACATATTCGCGTGTACACCTAGTAGCTCTTTCTCCAAAGACACCCTTAGTCATAGTTTGTCATTGCCAACGTGTATATTTATATTTAACCTACACGCACGTAAAAGTGTGCTTTCCTCTCGTTAGCGTCTCGCAGACTCTGGCCAGGCTTACAAAGAGCTCCGGTAACGCTCAAAGAAGTGACTCTCAAGAAACGAAAGAAAGAGAGAGAGAGACAAAAAAGGCTTGCACACAGATGCTCCGGTGAGTGGCTTAGTCCACTTTTCTTCTCACAAGATGGAAGTTGCTGGACCAAAGCTGCTTCAGCGAGATGCTGCGTCTAGAAAGATGAGTTTTTCTGCTTTTATTTTATCTTCTAGAAAGTGTACTGGTTGGCTTTCACGCGGTTGCGGAGCGCGTCGATCGCTTCGACGTCCGGATGAGCGGAGCTTCAAAGGATCATTTTATGCAGAATTTGATTTCCAATTAATCGAGAAGGTCCCTCGGTGCACAAACGATCTTTCACACCGTTTTTACAAACTCTAGTCCGTGAGTCACGTGAACGCAGGGCTCGAGGAGAGTCAAAAGCAGCGTTTCAAATATCATATCCCCGAGTTACCAAGTCCCTTGGAGGGTTCGAAGCTTCGACCCCAAATGCAGTCGGCCGTTGGCTCGATCAATGGGGTGCGATAGACGTTGGTCGTGGTTTTCGAACGGTTCTCTCATCCTTTGCGTCCTCCTCGTCATGCAGGTCCTTCCAATATGGTGGTGGTGCGGTAAAATCGAGTTAGACAAATTAACCATGAAATAGACTCCCTCCGCGCGCTCTCTCTCTCTCTCTCTCTCTCTCTCTCTCTCTCTCATGGTGGCCCTTCCAACGAGGGCGTTTCTCTTCTCGTTGTGCGCGTACCGCGTTCAAACGCCACTGCGGTCCGAGGATGCTCCGATCGGTTGGTCTTCGCGAGCGAGGGAGGCTGTTCCATCCGTTTGTGGGGACAAGTTTGTCCTCAAATTCACGAGGATACATGCCAGGAGCATGTGACGGAGATAATCCGGAGAACCACTTACCGGTCTCTTGGGTCATCAGGCTTTCGAGCCTCTTGATTGACCTGTCGCCGCTTCGGAGAGTTTCGCGCTAAGCTGAACCGGAACTACTTGCTATTCCGTCCGCATAGAATATCAAGGGGTCGCTACGGATCGGGCTTCCGTTCAGTTATTCATATGTGACTCCGAGTCCATTGGGGATCGTTTGAAAACGAGCTGGAAATGAAGGTAAATAGTTCGGAACGTTTACACGCCTTCGTTCTGCTCATGCTCGTCGTTCTTGCCATGGGTTCCTGCAAATGCGGGCAAATAAAATGAAAACAGTTTTGAAAGGCGGGGCTGCTGTGAGTTCAAACAGAAAATTATGATTCCTGACAAATCCTCCAACGTTACTCACTTCCACGGGCTCACGTATTCCGAAACAAAGGAGAGATTTTCGCCGATGTCTTTGACAAATAATAAGGCGATGGAACAACAAAGACGCCCAGCGAGAGCCGGAGGTAAAGAAAAAAACATTGAATGAGAAAAGAGAAGAGCGAGGCTCGGCAAAGACCTTTTTCTCATTAGCGGCACTTTGAAGCGTCCCGCCCACAGTTATGACAAACTAGATTAATTCCCCGGCCGCACAAATAATCACAACAAGAAACAACGAAAGATTGGCAAGGGGAGGACGCCTTGAAGAATCGAAAACGACTGTTGCGCGACTCCCCATTCGTCCGTTAATCGTTTATTACAAAATTATAACCGCGTCAGTCGCATTCCTCCGCACCTGTTCGCGAACAGCCTCGCGGCCTCAGTCACTTCTAACCGCTTCTTTCTGCCCGCATTCGCCGATGCATCCAGTGACGAATGACAGTTTAATCTCTCGTGTCGCTTGATTTTCGACGAGGACTCTCCGCATCGCGCCCTTCAAGGTTCTTCAGTCCTCGCTGTGCAGCAGGACGCTCTCGCCCCTCGTATTATCCTTTGCACTTGACAACTCAAACACTTGTATTCACGGTAAACGTGAACCGAGATTCTCAACCTTGGAATAACACACACCGAAAAATCACGATCAATATTTGATTATTAACGAGCGGATAATCCAAATAGAAACTTTGATTAACTGAGTTTAAGCGCATCCCATTTTATCGCAGTGATCATAAATTCAATGGCAACTTGCAACATCGACTGATTGAGAATCGATTATATTCTCCAACCGCGAATGAACTCAGAGTCGTATCGCAGTGATTGGATCGTAATAAGGGACGCGCCAGTGTTTGGACACTTATTAGAAGATCCCCAAGATCTCGGGGGTTCCGAGCAGCATCTCGTTTCGACGGTGGTCCAGCAGAGCATCTCGTGGCAAGGATCCAAAGGTTCTCAGTCGCCTCGCATTCACGTTCGCCTGACTATATACATGCCGAGTCTGGGCAGTTTTCTCGTTGTAAAAATTCCGGATCGGGTTAAAGATATTCAAAGGGGTTGGGGGGGGGGGGAGGGGGGACTCGGAGGAGGACGGGAAGAGTCTCTCTCCATAAGTGCGGGTGGAAGCGAGGATCGCAGAATGAAACGCGCCGAGGAAAGAATTGAAGAGAAAAAAGGGGATAGAGAAGGGGTGAGTTTATAACTCACGTCAGGCAGGTAATTAGCCGCTTTTGGCCAGCTGTAATGGACCTGGCGCGCTAAGCCACTGAGCGAGGCAAGACCCTTAACTTATTTAAATGAACCGGTAACCCATGTCCATGTCGAGCCACGCAGAAATAGAGAAAGAGAGCAATTTTTTTCTCCCTTTTTCTCACCGTCTCACTTTCTCTCTCGTTCTTTTTCACGAGGCTTCAAACACACGCGTGGATCGCAGACGCGAGAGGCAATATAGAAAAACCATTTATATTAAGCGCGCTCTATTCCGGATGCCGCGGACCTCCGCAGCCCTTAGTGCCCTTCGATTTATTCCACTTTCAATCTGCTCTGATAGCTCTCTCGGTTGTTTTTTTCGACGAATATTATTCTTCCATTTTCTCCACACATAAACAAGGCTCGGTGAAAATGTTCGAGTTATTCGGATACGCCGTTTTGACGCGGGAACGAGGTCGAACCAATCGAAATCTCATTCGCTCAAATCCCTTATTGATTTTATATGCTGAACCGTGCAAATTCGTCATTCGAGTTCTGATTGAGAACTTCTTATGGATGTCTGCGTACGCGTATTCATGAGGGTAACAGACGAGGCTGGAGAACGACGGAGCAAGGGAGAGCGCGACTGTGTCGGAGATGGAGAGTCGAGATCGTGTAAGAGGATAGTGCACGCTTTGCCAGGTCCACAAGGGTCCTTCAAGCGGAGCTTACTCGACTAGAAAATTGAAGGAATACACGTTTTAAAGTGGTGAAGTGAAAGCATCACGGTGTGCCGGGCTCTCTTTTTTCTCGGCTCCAAAGTCCGAAAAGTCTCGCGGGGACTAAAAAAACACAGCCTGCGACTTCGATTTTCGGGGGCCGAACATCCTGAAGGGATTTCGATTCGCTTCTTCGAGGGTTGATGGCAGATTTGTGGCAAGCGAGGTCGAGCCTCTGTGCTCCCCCGTCCCGGAACATTGATAAAAAAGTGTACGAGAAGACGAATGAAAAAATGAGGTAAAAAAGCGAAAAAGCATCGCCGAGTCGGTGAAAAAATATTTGGATGAAAAAAATTGCGAGTAAAAGTGCAACGTGTAGGCGTGTTTTTCGTAGACGAAAGTTTTCAGAATGATTACGATCTTCCGCGTCGTATATTATAATTCGATAATGATACGACCCCGAAGAGAGTCTCCAGGCTCTCGGCAACCTCTCCTCCCTGGACCCATACAATTTTCAAAAATATGTGTCCATACACAGACATACACGTACGCGTGTGCGTACGTGTGGATATTATAAAAAGATGCTAATCACAGCGTTAGTCGCTACTCGAGATCCCTATAATCTTGGTCCCCTAGAGGACCTCACTGCTTCGTCGCCTTTTTTTCCCTTTCTTTTATTCGTGCTTTTTCAAAGATGCGTACGAAAAATGGGTATTAAAACATCATCACGAAGCGAGACACATCGCGTTTCTTTACTATCGCGATGAAGCATCGGATCAAAAAGTCCCATCAATCCCCGCACGAAAATGCCTGGCTTTCCGCTCTCGATCGAGCCTTTCTCACTCTCTCTCTCTCTCAACGTATAACAATCATAATGAAAACAATGATAAAACACTGCGATCTCGAAACACACAGCCTCGTCGATCTCCCCAAAAACACTTTGCGAATTATCTTCCCCGCGCGCGCTCCCTCGGGCTATGTATGTTTATGCGCTTTTTCGATCGCCACGTATCAGAGCCGGCTGCGTTCGAGTCTCCAGAACCCAGCAGAAGACTCTCGGCGTAGAAAATTTGATAGAGAAATTCGAAGCGGGCATACGCAATGGTGTGAAAAAGCGAGTGACAGAAAAAAGACTTTCAATGAGAGCGAATCGCTTGCACGCTCATGCTTTCAATGAAGTGCCAGCGTAAACCGCTTCGAGCTAATCGAACTGATGACTATTTAATAGACGACGATAAAACTGTATCCACACACCGTTCATGCATATCCGGCAAATATTAAAGAACATCCGAGAAACGTAAATTAGCCGGAAGGTTATAAAACATTGCCGAACGAAATGATATTGTGGTGCACGAAATTCAAGAATAGCTGCGCTCCTGCGCGTGTGTCATTACCTCGAAATATAACCAGCGGCGTAATTCATCTTGCAAATTTCGCAGTAATCTACTTTTTTATTCCATCAAATTGGCTTTCTCTCTCTCGTTCTCCCTTTTCTATTATCTCTTCTCGCCTCTCTCTCTTACTCTCTTCGCTTTTTTTGACATTCGCTGCTTTCTATGAACCGAATTACGAGTTAGAGCAAAAGTTTAAGAGCAGAGCGGGAGTTGGTTTACGCGAGAATTAGAAGTGAAGAGATAGGCGAGAAGAGAGCAGCGGAGGGGGGAGCGATAACTCTCGTGCGTATTTGCCAAACACGCAATTTATCGCATTGGGAATTTTCTTTGGATCGCGATTAGTTTCCAGATAAATTCACGTATTACCCGCCGCATACTCTCGCGTTCATATTCATAATCCATTCGATAGATTATCGTTTATCTGTGCAAGATTTAGCTCGAAATGCTTCCAATAGGACCGCAAAATTGTGTCTAATTATATCTCTACAATGTGCAATCAAACATTTTCTCTAATAATAACGTTGAATTCCGTACAATTCGATGGTGTATTTTGGTATTAAAATTACGAGGGTTAAATTTTACCTGAATCTGAAGAAATTAAGCGACGTCGACGTGCTCGATTGGATTGTTTCCGACGATTATAGAATCTTGGCAAATAAGATGAATCATTTCTTCGTCACTGCGTCGCTCTTCCAACTGGGAGTAACGGCGCAGCCGAAACTATAGTCGAAAGTGTTTGAAAAGACGGTGCAAAGTTTTTGGGTAATTTAGCGGTAACTCGATAAGTTTGTTTCAAGCAAACGCTTGCGCATCGTTAACGTGAATTCTCCACTAGCTTTTTCTCTCTTTTCGACCTTACTTTTTCGTTGCTTAAAAATTCACGACGCGACGTTTCCTTTTGAACACACGTCCAGAGAGTAACTTCGAGTCTTCCGAAAGGCTTTGAGCCGTTGCGCGTACAATTTTGGTGTCTCGAGTTCTATTTCTCTTTTATTCCTTTCTTTTCTTATCTCCCTTTTGTTTCGTTTCATCGAGCAGTCTCTCTCGTTTTTTCTCTCTCGTCCTCGTCTAATATCTCGTGGCTCCAATTAGTTACGAACGTCGGGACGCGGTCCGTCCGTTATACAGTTCGTTTCTTTTTCGAGTATCTTTTCGTTTTGTGCTGCGCTCGTTCGTTCGCCTTTTCGTTCATATATGAGCCTCCTCAGCTTCATTAAGAAACGGTAATGTGTTTTGTTTCTTCTCTCTTCTCCCCCCGCCCCCTCCCCCGGACGGTTTTCTTCACGTGTGTTCGCGCGCGTCTATACACTTGAATATTAATATACACACGGCGAGCCTGTTATACTTTACAATCGCTCGTTCTCGCTCTTTTAATAATCCCAAAGCGTACAACACAACACTGGCTCGCTTCCGAGATTTATTATTTTCGGACTATACACCTTGATTCCTCGCTCCTCGTCGCTCATCTCTTTTTCTCTTTTCTCTTCTATTCCCCATAGATAAGCTCGTATGCACTCGGCGATGCACCGTCCATATCGACCAGCATCTTCGTTCTCCAACCGCTTTTATTGCACTTCGCGTAGTTTGTTTGTTTTTTCATATTTTTTTTTTTTCGATCCCTTTTCCATATTTTATGCGCGATTCGCATCCACACTCGTGGAGAATCCTCTCGAGTGTTTTGTTCTCGTCGAAAGGGCCGGTAATGAGAGCTTCTTGGTCATTGGTGCGGAAAATATTGCTCGATATCGCTGGAGAATCCAGCCGCGGCACCAGCTGACTTCGTACCTTGGAAGCCTCTTGAACATTTTTCTCCGCGCAGTTGAAAAAAATGATTCGGCCTATTGAAAGGGAGATGATCAATCAGCCGAGGAGATGAGAGAGAGAGAAAAAAGAAATTGTCGAGTTTCACGTACGCGCGCGATGCCAAATTTATAACCTCCCGCGATCTAACGACTGCGAGAGCAACGTGGAGTATAATATAAAAGAGAGTTCAGGTAGTTTATACGCGTTATACGACAATCCACGATAAATCATGGACCTTCGTCTCCCACCCCGAAAGCCACCTCGACGCCGAAATCTTTAGCCTAATGAGTTTTTAGTGTGCGAGCTCTCTCGTGCTCTCGCCCGGATTCGTTCGCCCTCTCGGTCCTCCTCGCAGCTCGTCGTGAATACTATCAAACGACTTCCGAGGCCCTGTACGAACGTCGGATGCGGCATAAATTTTTTCCTCCATTTTTTAAATCAATTCATCAAGAACGGGGATTAATTTGTCGACGGACAAAGCCAAGAGATTGTTTGGCGCGGTGACGCCCGGCCATTCCGCGAGCAACTGTCAACGCGGACACCGCCGATCGAGAGAACGATCGCAAAACGATGATAAATACGAAAAAAAACATTCGCGAATTTCTCAACTTTTCGATCCGGTGAATCCTTTTCAATAATTTTTTATTCGAACCGAAGAAAGTTCTCGTCTCCGGCGAGCGAGTGACGACACCCGGCTCTTTCGGCCCATCACGTTTCTAATCCAATATCTTACGAGCGTGACAGATCGGTAGTCTAAACAGAACTCTATCAAAGAAGCAGAGGCAGTGAAGGAGAATAAAAGGCGCCGGTGATTCGGTATGCACATCCGTCATGGAGCGTTATAAGCCCGGGCCCGCTCGCGGCTAGAGGTAAGCGAGAAAGAGAGAGAGAGCAGGGAGCGAGAAAACGAAGGATGAAGAAAGAAGGTGTCGGAGTTGAAACCCCGCGGGGTACCACGACCCCCGTGGCGAGCGCACGACTCCTGTAAGAGCCTCCGTTCGAAAATCGCGCGAGACTCCCGCTTCCCTTCCGTTTTATTCTATACCGCGAGAGCACACATGACTCGGCGTGAGAGGGTTCGACCTCTCGCCCGTAGCCTCGCGCTCCTGACCTCCGTTCACCACTCGATCCTCTTCACTCTCCCTTCGAACTCTCACAGCGGCCTCCAATTACGTAAACTCTCATTTCTCACCGGTGCCATTATTGATTGAATTCTCTTACGTTGTTGCGCCTCGAACATGTACGAAGAGCGGAGTTATTTTCGGACGAACGTTGGAGTAAATGTTGGAAAACAAAATCCGAAGACTCGAGCAAAAGGATTTTTTTATTCGAACTAAAATCGGAGTTGCAGACTCACTTCGACACGAGTTCCTCATGACTTTTGCGCCTCCTAAGGCCCCGTTGCACTCCATCCAGTACTTAGCCCTTTCATCGGAAGCAGAGTGTAACAAGTAAAAAAAGAGACGATTCTATTAAGCTGTATACCGAAGGCTCCGGTGGGGCTCATGCTGGTTTCCTGCTCCCTCTCGTGGCCGTAACAGGGCGTAGGGTCAGCCCTGTAATTAACCGGTAGCAATTTTACTCCGCGGCTCGCGAGGAGAAAGAGAGCGAGGGAGAGAGGAGAATCGAACGTGTTGAGGTGGCCAAAGAGAACGAGCAGAGGATGTATAAAGCCAAGAGTCGACGAGAGTGAAAAAGCAGGAGGAAGAAGAGCCGAGGGGGAGGAGGCCGGGGGGAGGGCTTTTATTGGCCGCTTATTGGTTATTTTTGGCTCCGAACCGCCTCTGGCGTAAACGCTGGGCACGTGGATCGGCAACCCCGCGGGGCATCCCGGAAAACGGAAGTAGCCAAGATCCAAGCCC